>NC_090449.1:229918111-230224475 GCF_031143425.1 Pleurodeles waltl
TAAAAGCATACAATTTACTTAGCCTATCAGTACACACTACCTTCTAAGAATATGAGCCAGCGTTTGCTCCACTTGGTTTCGCGTAAATAGAACCTGCAAATGGTGATTAGGAGTGAGATGAACATATGTTATGAAATAAATCACCTTAAACCGCCTAGAGCGACAGCAATGTTATACTCTTACCCAGCTGCTGTCCCATCGTTGCAGGTCACCAAGGTGTTTTTTAGAAACAAAAGCTTCATGTTATCAGCCGGCCGTTGGATTGGCTGCTGAGAAAGGACTGGGCTCGCCTGCTGAGGAGCCATGGCACTGTCCACTTGGGGGGGGGCTGCGGGCACGACCTCCTTGGCGTTGCTTGCATGCTCGGTGTCTTTGCGGTCGGGAGGCCTCGTAGTCTGCTTGACGTTGCGCTTGTTCTGCGACATCGCCCCTTCCAGCGCCATCACAAACAAAAAGGGCCACAAGATCTTCATCGCCACTATACACAGGCCCTGCCTCCTTATGAAAACAGACCACATCATTTAGCCAATCCATTACCACTAACCTGGAGTGAAAAAATGATTCTGCAGCATTTTTCCATATTTAATTCACCAAATCTTCCTCTGTGCCCACAGAACATCCTTTGTGCTGCACCATTTCATTGCTACATCAAACAAATGGATAAAACCCTCCCTTGCTTACTTGTTTTTTTCAGTTGAGTGATCAAACGTCTTCAGTCAAATAGTACCAAAAATACGCATCAGCAAAATTCAAAGAACAATTGTGTTTTCTGAAGAACAGGCAACATGCATAAAAACAATTACATCGTTAAACGAACCTTGAAATAATTCTGATATCCTGAGAGGACACCAACACCTTTTACTCCGCAGAGGGACCAGCATCAATGACCCGTAACATGGCATACAATAATACTGACATTTTTATAAATGACTACTTTAATTGAACAGTAAAACAATGAACGCAAAATAACTTTGCACTTGCTGTAAACCTGTTAATACAAACGCAAATGTACACTCGCATTTATTAAACGCACATAAATTGCCGAAGGACTGCTGTATTATTTGAAATGTCAATAAATGGAAGATTTTATAAAAAAATTAAAAGAAACTCGAAATATTCTGATCTTGAGATTTACCTTTAAGCAGTATTTCTTGGCTGTCGAGAGTGATTTGGAGGGGGGGGGGGGCAGCAGTGATATCAGAAATGAAGCTGGATGTGGAGGTGGCAGTAATGTCAGGTGGAAGGCTGGCCTCCGGTGCCCCTTGACACAAGACTAACCACAGCAGCAAGACCCACTCCAAAGCCAGTGATTGCACTTCTGCTCAAACCGCAGATGCCAAGTGGACCTTATATTGCCTTCATCTGGAACACATTGCTTCCACCTTGGATTCCTGTGAGCTTCGGCCAAGGTTGGGCTGAGGACAGGGCCTGGAAGGAAAAGATACCACACACAGCTCTGAGAGTGATTCAAACCTTGCGTGCAGCTCTTTCGTCTCATGACCTGCATGCCTTGACTGTCTACCTCTTGATCCGGTGTGGTTGACTGTCCCTTTCCTTCTAACAATATGTTCTGCGCTTGCATTGTGCAAATAAATTCTTGTTTCCAGACATGAGATCACCAGAAATAACAATTGGCACAACATAGACATCTGTTAAGGTTTCCACATTCCGTAGCGCTAAACAACACAGTCAGCACATGTAACTGTGAACACATTGTGACCGTGGGTGTCCACAGGGCACATCTTCAAGAAATCTGTTTATTTTCATGGGTCCACATTCTAAGCATGAGGAGAACCAAATTATGCAGTAGAGTTGACTATATTATTCGTCAAGAAAGGTCAAATTAAGCCGCATAATGTAGCATATCTGTGGTATTATTATTCCATTCACTATTTTGTCATTTTAACACACATTAATACTGTTTGATCAAACGTTTTACCTCATTAGTACCAGTTAAATACAGGCATCAGAAACTAACTAAGTTACCTGTGTAAACCTTTGCAAAGGGTCTCTCACCACTCGGTACCACTTGAAGTGCTTGTTTTCTAACTTTGGTCCATCTGAACTAAAAACATTTTATTTTTTTAATCTACAAATCACGCAGTGGATGATGGAGTGTGTGGCGAGTGCGGTCAACCCAGTAAATCGTGACCACAAAGTTACTTAATTCTAGTTACCCTGACTGCGAGTAATGCAGTCAACAGTAGACTTTCGTTGCATAAAAAATATAAGCAGGGCATATATATGTACATACATCATTTTATGCAACACTTGGATAAGAAAGACTGAGTCAATAGAACGCGTAGATAACCGAACAAACGGTCCAAATAATAATTAAAATAACCTCTCACCAACGTTTCTACAATATTTAACACCACGAGATTTCCAGAATGAAATCACATCCTTGCACAATTAAATGTGCCCACATCACCACTAGCTGAAATGATAAATGAATATTTCTTTCCTCCCAAAGAGGGAAAGCAGAAGGTGGTTTCGTCCGTTTACCTTTGCCTGTGGAGGTGCAACCTGTCCCTACCGGAGCCTGCGAGGAATGACCATGACGGGAGAGGAGTTGCACTCTGAGGAAGAAAACACTGGCCGTTTGAGACTGACGTGCATAGTTGTGGGATAGCTGTAGGATGACTCATCGATCTGTAAAGGGGACGGCGTGGCCCTTCTCTCCTGTAACTCATCAATGAGAGGCAAGACATCAGCTTTCACGGCGGCGCTCCCTGTGGCTGCAGGGCTCAGAGGTTAAGCTGGCGCGAGCGCCCTAAACATTCCTGCGAAGGAGCACCAGGGGGCGGGCTTCCGTTACTCACCAGCCAAGATGCCCTAAGGGTGAATCTACACCTCATGTCAGATTTAAAGAGATTTTTCATGTGCCCTTGTCCTCTTACTTGCCCCTTCTTGGATCATTTCAGGGGTACTTTTTCTGTAGTTCATAATCCATCCTTAAGGTGAGGCTTAGAAATCCATCAAATAAAAACAGAAATTGATGAACAAACACTGTTCCCCATAAATGGTAAGTTGTTGGCCACTCACACTCCTGAGCCCCACTGCAGCTACTGCACTAATTATAGAGTAGCAGGCTATCTCCTCTTCATCTTCAGCTCTTAACCCGTGCACCCCCATACCGGGCCATCACTCCAATCTTGAAACAAGCTCTCTATCCCTTTCAGAAAAAAATATATTTCCTACATGTTACTCTTCTTTGTACAGCAGGTTCGCCCTCGGCCCTAATGCTAACAAGGAATATGAGACCCAAGACCATTTTGTAAAGTAAGACAGTCATAATTGTGATGCAGTGGGCCCCTTACATCCATTGGCCCCAGTGCCACAGCACCTACTTCAGTAAGGATAGCTGTTAGCAACTCTCTTGCAAAACTCTCTTGCAAGTAGCCGTCTCTTCTGCCATTTCTTAAAAACCTGGGTCCCCATCTTGCCCCGTCTCCCTCCGCATTAGCTCTCCGAAGCCCAGGCTAAAGTGTCTCTTTGGATTCAGTTTTCCACTTCCCTTTGGCTGTTTATCTGATGCTTAAAGCAACATTGGCACAGCAAAGGTGCACCAGGCCCTAATCCAAGCTAAGAAGGATAGCAAAACAGTTATAATTGGGGTTTAGTTAGCCCCTTATACCTTTAGTTCACAGTGCCACTGAACCTGCAGCACCAATAATACATGCAGGCTGTCTCCTCTTCCCATGCCACTGGACAATCACTCTTAAGCCTGCGCCCCAAAGCAGGCTGTCTACTCCTTTGTGTAATCAAAAGGAAGAAAAAACACACATCTTCCCTCTCTGTTGCTTGGGCCCTGCTCAGAAAGGGTGACATGCTCTAATGCTAACAAGGAATGTCTGCATGTAAATAGGGGTCTACGTGGCCAGGATCAATTTGGACTAATGTGCCCATGATTTTTAATTTTACAAAAACAGTTCTCTTGTTTGTTTAGTCGGTTGCGAAAGACATATTGGGAGCTTGCCAAGAACATACAGGGGCCTGGAGCCTCCCTGTAGTTTACCATTGGCTGGCTCTCCTGTCACTCTCATTTATCTGCTTAGTATTTGTATCCCAACTTGTCATTCTTGTATTTGTCTCTCTCATTTACCAACCATCTTTACCATCTCTTTTGATCGGCTGCCTTCTATGGTTCCACTACTTGATTTTCAAGCACTCCTTTTTTTCTGGGTTAAAAACTCCATGGGAATGCACCTGTTTTCCCAGCTATCTCCTTCATGTACTTCTCTGCCCCTGCACTCCATGTTGCTCTCTGTCGCTCATGTGCTTCTCTCCACACCCTCTATGCTCCACTTGTCCTCATGCACTTCTTCCCTCTTGTTTTCTCAGCCATATGCTTCTACCCCACTTCACCTCATGTTGCTCTTTCATTTGTTTGTTTCACCCAGTCCTTCATTTTGCTCTCTCTCTCTCTCTTTCTCTCTGTTGTCTGCTTTCCCCCACTTGCACCCTCTGTGTTGCTTTCCCCATTCACTCCCTGATGTTGCTTTCAACCTCACCCGCAACCCTTATTGCTTCCATCCTTATGTGTTTGCTTCCATGTTGCTTTGCCATCCAGTTCAAAACAAAAACATTTCCTACATTTTCTTTTTAGTTACCAATCCATTTCAGATTATTTATGTGCAGTGCGTGGTCCTACAAAATGACCAAGTCAAAGGCTTTTTTTGTTTTTTTTTAGCCTTCCTGCACAGCATCATGGATGCTGTGCAACATGGGTAAATGCCATTGGCAAAGCCAATAGATCCCAAAGATGGGGCATTATTGCTTTTTCCAGTACTTGATGTTAAAAAAATTACATCTCTGAACCATTAACGCGGACCTTGAGCGCCTCTGACTGAAAGTGAAGGGGGATGGGGGCAGGTCACCAGTGCTGTGAAGTTTAGGGAGGGACAGAGAGCTTGAGAAGAACAGGCCTTCTAACCAGGAAATTTGCTACCTGAAAGAAATGTAAATATCTGCAGTTGGTTAATCACCACATGTTAAGGCTTCTTGGAAGCCAGTATTGGGAATAATTGAGGCAGTTGCTTGAAGCTTTATGGTAACAAAGATGTATTCTGTTTGAGAGGTAATATTAGGGTTTTACCAGATGAGTTCTGCAAAGTAGCTTTTTAATGGACACATAAAAATGTTGTTACTATGTGCAGTCTGATTACGTATTGTTAAACTATGTACTTTTATCCTAAACACTAAATCATTTCGCAGAAGCCTGTTTTATATATACTGTTATATAATTTTGGAATAATGATACTTATTCACATTGCTTTCTGTGACAGGCTGGGACCTCATAGCAAGGAAAATATCTTCAAATTTACCATTTATAGGACTAGCCAACCACATGTCACAAATTCCTCCTAGTGTAAAACTTAGGCCCTCATTATGACATTGGTGGAAAATCCCGCTTACCGCCACGCTGACTGCCGCCAACATACCACCGCCGCCGCAGACATCCGCTCACCATGTTATGACACACACACACCAATCCGTCACTATTCAGCCACAGACACAAATCCGCCACACCAAAGGTCAGTGATAAACTGGCGGTATCCAAACTCACACCGTTATGCCAACAGAACAACGCCCACCACATTATGACCCATGAATCACCATGGCGGACATTCAACTGCGGTAAACCATTGGCAGTACATACCGCCACGCTCAAAATACACACACTCAAACAAAACAGCACCACACTGGACAAATCAAACTACACACACCTGACACACATAAACACACCACACCCACACACCCACACCACTATAAAACACCCACCCACACTACCCATATCCCTTTATGAATACAAATCATTGGCACGAGACAGACACCATGACCACAGACAAGACCAGAGCCACACACCACCATCACCTATACACCACCCACGCACCTTACATCACACATCCCAACACATCACCCTACACACCCTCACCCACATTACTCACACAACACCCATGGCACCACAGAGACACCCCCGAGTCTCAGAGGAGGAGCTAAGGGTCATGGTGGAGCTAATCATCCGGGTAGAGCCACAGCTATTTGGAGCACAGGTGCAGCAGATATCCATTGCTAGGAACATGGAGCTATGGCGGAGGATCATGGACAGGGTCAACGCTGTGGGACAGCACCCAAGAACCAGGGATGACATCAGGAAGAGGTGGAATGACCTGCGGGGGAAAGTACGTTCCATTGCAGCAAGACACCAACTCGCTGTACAGAGGACTGGCGGTGGACCCCCACCTCCTTCCCACAACTAACAACATGGGAGGAACAAGTCTTGGCAATCATGCATTCTGAGGGCCTGGCAGGAGTAGCAGAAGGACTGGACTCTGGTAAGTCAACTCTATACTACTACTACCCTCCTACCTGCATGCCATCACTTATCCTCACCCTCACCCTCACTCCCATCACTCCACCACCTCCCACACACCCTACCATCACATATCACTCATTCCAATGCCAAGCCCTGCATGCACCACCAATGCATGGACACCACTCACAGCCCTGGATGGACACCTATCACTAAAGCATGCACACTAGAGAGAATCAGCTATCCCACAAGCTATCAGCTATCAGCTATCCTACCAAGTGAAAGCTGCCAGGACGAATACCACCAAAGAGGGCAACCCACTGATGCACAATATGTCACACAGAGAAACAATAACACTGCATTCACATCCCCACAGGTACCCCAGCCAATGTCAGCGGAGAAGAGGTGCCAGCACTATCCAGTCCTCCCACAGAAGAGGCCCACAGTGATGAAAGCGACTCTGGTCGCCTAGATCTGGATGACCAACCTGGCCCATCAGGGACCTCTGGACAGTTGGTTACCCAGCCACAGTCACACACCACCACGGAGCTTTCCCCCTCAGGAAACACCACCACAGCAGCCACCCAGCGTACCCATAACTCTGTCCCCAGAACACGTCAATCAGCAGTGTGTCCACCTCTACAGGGACCCCAGGGCACACCTCGCCCCCAAGACAATCAGGGTCCTGGGGGCAGTGTCAGTGGGCACATGGTTCAGGGGACAGAGGCAGAGGACAACAGGGAAATTGGGAGGACTGCTGTGCGCCAGGGGGAGGACAGGCCCAGGGAACCGACTCTCCAGGAGGCACGCACATACCAACATTCCCAGGATACGCTGAGCAAGATCCTGGCCAACGTACAGGAGAACAGGCAGCTGCTGGAGGGACAGTACCAGGGGATCAGGGAGGACTTGCAGGCCATTAACACCACCCTGGTCTCCATTGCAGGGGTGCTGGTAGACATGGCCAACACTATGAGGGAGGCAGCCTCACAACAGTGGGCCCCTGCCACTAGCCAGACATCTGAACTGCTTTCCACCTCTGCTAGAGGACTGGAGGCCCCACCACAGGACCAACAGGCCACCAGCACCCCTCCCCCTGCAGAAGGAGAACCACCCTGCAAATGTTCCTTGCGATTCAGGCAGAAACCAGAGACTATTGCCAAGACCCCCGCCAGGAAATGAGACTCTCCTGATTGTCACCCTTATGTCCCACTCTGTCACCCTGTCCACCTTGAACTGCCATTACTCCCTGTCCTATGTCACCTTGGACTATGCACCTGTGCTACCAATGGACTGGAACTATACCCTGGACTTTCCTCCATCATCAACCCAGCCCAATGCACTTGCCCCTCTACTTCTTAGCACTTAAATAAACACCCTTTGAAAAAATACAAGTATGGAGTATGCCAAATGATTTAAGTATGTATTCGTTTGACCAGGTTCAAACATTGCATTTAAAATGTACAGTAATGTTTACATTGGAAAGAGCTGTAGTTGGCTGCAGTGATCACACCAGGAGCGATAGTGGGGCACCAACATCTGCAAAATGAGTTACCAAAGGGTACAGTGAGTGGGCATAGAAGTGGAAAATAACAGCATGCCAGTGACAAAGATAAACAAGAAAATGTCAATGAAAGATAAGGTAATTATCCCTGTGTGTAATCCTACCTGTGTGTCATTGGAAGTATTGTCTGATCACTGCAGTTCTGTTGTCCGCATCCACATCCTATGCTTCCTCATCCTCACTGTCCACAGGGTCCACTGCTGCCACACGGCCATCTCCAGCCTCCTCCTCTTGAAGAAAAGGCACATTGCGTCTCAGGGCAAGGTTGTGCAACATACAGCATGCCACGATTATCTGGCAGACCTTCTTGGGTGAGTAGAACAGGGATTCATTCACCTGTTAGATGGAGGCACCAAAACCTCGCCTTCAGGAGACCAAAGGTACGTTCTATTATCCTTCTTGTACGCCCATGTGCCTCATTGTAACATTCTTCTGCCCTTGTCCTGGGATTCCTCACAGGGGTCAGTAGCCATGATAGGTTGGGGTAACCTGAGTCACCTGCAAATATGGAGGAACAACATTTAGCCACACACTATCCCACATGGCCTACACCATACCCACACACCAACATCCACTGGGTGGGAACCAGGGCTCACCTATTAGCCACACCCTGTGCCTCTGTAGGTGGGCCATCACATTTGGGATGCTGCTATTCCTCAGGATAAAGGCATCATGCACAAACCCAGGATACTTAGCATTGGCATGGGAGATGTAGTGGTCCACCAGGCACACCATCTGGACAATCATGGAATGAAAACTCTTTAGATTTCTGTATACCTGTTCATTTTGCCGGGGGGGGGGGGGGAGACAAATGCAATATGTGTTCCATCAATTGCCCCAATGATGTTGGGGATATGTCCCATTGCACAGAAGTCAGCTTTCACTGTGGCCAAATCCTCCACCTGAGGGAATACAATATAGCTGCACATGTGTTTAATCAGGGCAGACAACACTCTGGTCAGTCCTACTGAGAACATTGACTGTGACATTCCTGCTGCCAAGCCCACTGTCACTTGGAAATAACCAGTTGCCAGGAAATGGAGCACACAGATAGGACTTGCACAAGAGGGAGGATCCCAATGGGCTGACGGATAACTGAGATCAGGTCTGGCTCCAAGTGGGCACATAACTCTTGCATTGTGGCCCTATCAAGTCTGTAGGTGAGGATAATGTGCCTGTCCTCCATTGTTGCCAAGTCCACCAGAGGTCTGTACACCGGGGTATGTCTCCATCTCCTATTCATCCGCAGCAGTAGCAATCTATGGGGCAAAAGAGTGAGGAGCCGGCCACAAATTGAACATTGTAGCCACAACAGTACAATGCATGATGTTACTTTGAAATGTATAAGTGGGATTTGTCCTGTATGTGCAATTGTGAACTGTGACGCAGTTATAATCCAGGACCTGCCCCCCCTAAAATGGTGTCCACCTGTCCTGTGTGGAGGGGCAGGTGGAAGTGAGGTAATTCCGCTGATGTTGTGCGCCATTGTGGGAGGAGGTCGGGAACCGCCGTGCAATGCCTCAATGATTAATATTGGCCCCTAAGGGGTACAGTGGCCAATGGTGATGTACGCCGGCGGTGACGGTATGCACCGCCGCGGACGTCACTGCCATTTTCTATCTGTTCTCTCACTTGCTGTCTGACCTACAACAGGAGAAGACCTACACTGCATGTGCTGCTGTGACCTTTGTCTGGAACCTACCATGGCACGTGTGACTGGGGAAAGGGCCCCTGCCTTCACCTCGGCAGAGTTGGAGAGGCTGGTGGATGGGGTCCTACACCAGTATGGACTGCTGTATGGGCCTCCAGACCAACAGGTGAGTACACTGTGAGCAAAATGCATGGGGCATTAATGCATGGAGTGGTGTGTGTGAAGGCCTCGTGTAGGGGGGGGTTGGTGGATGTCCCCTGGGCGGCGTGCAGCTTGTGAGATGGGCCCTGTGTTTGCAATTGGCGATGTGAAGGGATATGATGGGCCATAAGTGTAACAGGCAGGACGGTCTGACTAATACCTTTCCCTGTGTGTATTTCTCTGCATCAAAAGAAGGGTATATGGCATGCCAATCCAAGGATGTGCGGACCCTGGGTGTCTACTGCAGGCGGAGCACCCACTGTCGGAAACGGTGGGAGGACCTGAGACGCTGGGCATGGAAGGCCGTGGAGGCCCAGCTGGGGATGGTCTCCCAACGAGGAAAGGGTGCCCGGCGAACCCTGACCCCCTTGATGGCACGCACACTGATGGTGGACTATCCGGAGCTTGATGGGCACTTGAGGGCATCACAGCAGCCACAGGGGGGTGAGTACAGTGCCCATCACTATAACTTACGCATGGTAGGGTGGTATCTGGCTGGGGGATGTGTGTCTGTGGGTGCCCCTAGGCCAGGCCTGACATTGCAGAGTAGGTCCCATGATGGGCAGGGTTCTGATATTCCTCCTACCTAGCTTGTAGGCATCCACTACTGGGCAGGGCTGTGTGGGTCCCAGGGATGCTGCAGTTGGGGGTATGTGTCCCTCCCCATGCCCTGGTGGCTAGCATTGTTACTGGTAGTGAATTTTACAGTGCGTAGGCCTGTTCCCTGTGTGTGAGGGTGGTATGTACGCCAACGGTGGTGTTGGTGCAGCCATTGACCCAGTGTATCCTTTGTTTCTCCCCCCCTTTTTGTTTTGTCATCCTGTCCTTATGTGCATTAGCATCATCTGGCGGAGGAGCAGACGCACCGGCGACGGAGGGAGCTGCATCCCACAGGACCCAGGAGGCAAAGTGCACCGACGATGAGGGCACCAGTGGGACGGAGGGCGAGGGGAGCACCATGGCGGGGTCTGGAGGGGACAGTTCGGACATATACCTCCTCAATAGAAGCTCCCTGGTGGTGGCGGACACTTCTGTGACCACCCCAACTAAAAGTACAGCCGCCAACCCCATACCAGCACCGCCTTCCCAGTAGCCCCTCATCGAGTTGCCTGTGCCCACTTACCCAGGAGGGTGGGCATCTCCTTCGCCCCAGGCACCTCAGGCCGTCCCCCAGTGAGCCCTGCTGCCCTGAGTGAGGAGGCTATTGACCTCCTGTGATCCATCTCTGTTGGGCAGTCAACCATTGGGTATGGCATCCAGGGGCTTCCAGCCCAAATGCAACAGACCAATGCCTTTCTGGGGGGCATTCACACTGGCTTGGTGGCCCAACAGAGATCAATCCAGGCTCTGGCCCCCTCTCTGATGGCAGCCATTGTCCTGTTTCCACCCTCCAACTTCCTCTTCCCAATCCCATTCCCCTCAACCCCAACCTATCCCAAGCATACAGGCAGACGAGCATTCACAGAGGACAACACACAAGAATGTCACAGGCAAACACAAGCACCACACTTTATCCCAGAGGCACTCACACAAACACCATCCAGATGCAGACATACCAACATCCACTGCGGCCCCCTCCTCCTCCACCTCCCTCCCAGTTGCGTCTACTCTCACACCTGCATGCACTACATCCTCATTGTTAGAAATGGGGTCTTTGGCAGTCAGGTTACCCCCTGTCCAAGCAAGGACCCTCAGTCTAGTCAGGGTAAGTCACACACAATCCAAATTATCCTGTGCTCACCCTCTAGTAGCTTGGCACTGAGCAGTCAGGCTTAACTCAGAAGGCAATGTGTAATAATATAGGCTTAACTTAGAAGGCAATGTGTAAAGTATTTGTGCAATAAATCATACAATAACACAATATAGCACCACAAAAGTACACCACACAGTATTTAGAAAAATGTATAATATTTATCTGGAAATTTGCAGGTCAAAACGATCAAAGATGCAATAAGTAAATGTAGAGATATTACTGAAAAAGTGATATAAAGGCCCTCAGTACAACTGTGGCGGTAAATGCCGCCTACCGCCGTGCAGACGGCCGCCAACATACCATGCCGGCGGCAGTCTTCCGCTATGGGTATCATGACCCACACTGAGAATTCCGCCACAACACAGACACCCACACAAGTCCGCCAGCCCAAAGGTCAGTGATAAACTGGTGATAGCCAAACCCAGACCGTTACGCCGACAGGAAAAAGCCCACAGTATCACGACCCATGAATCACCGCAGCGGTCTTTCAATTGCGGTAAACCATTGGCGGTACACACCGCCACACTAAAAATACACACATATTTACAAAACATCACCACATTGGACAATTCAAAGTACACACACCTGACACACATACACACACCACACCCTCACACCACTATAAAACACACACCCACATTACCCACAACCCTTTCAACGAAAAAAAGATTGCCAACAGAGAGACACAAGCCAGGAGCACCCGCTCAATCAGAGGCACAGAACACCATCACCCATACACCATCCACGCACATCACAGCATACACCCCAGCACATCACCCCACACATCACCCCACTCATCCTCACACATATCACTCACACCACATCCATGGCACCCCAAAAACACCTCAGGTTTTCAGAGGAGGAGCTAAGGGTCATGGTGGAGGAAATCATCCGGGTAGAGCCACAGCTATTCTGATCACAGCAGACATCCATTGCTAGGAAGATGGAGCTATGGTGGAGAATCGAGGAAAGGGTCAATGCCGTGGGACAGTACCCAAGAACCAGGGATAACATCAGGAAGAGTTGGAACGACCTAGGGGGGGAAGGTGCGTTCTGTGGTTGCAAGACACCAATTAGCAGTACAGAGGACTGGCGGTGGACCTCCACCTCCTCCCCCACAACTAAGCACATGGGAGGAGCAAGTCTTGGCAATTATGCATCCTGAGGGCTTCGCAGGAGTAGCAGGAGGACTGGACTCTGGTAAGTCAAATCTTTACTACTTTATCCCCACCACCCTACCTGCATGCCATCACAAACTCCTACCCCTACCCTCAACCCATCACTCAACACCTCACATATACCCCACTATCACAACCCACCCATCCCAATACCAAGTCGTGCATGCAACACCAAAGCATGCACCTCCAACACAGACCTGCATGGACACCCATCACCACAGCATGCCCAATAGAGAGACTCACCCAGCCCACAAAATCACCACTCACACAAGGCCAGGCTGACAGGGAAATCACAACCATACAGGGAAACAAACACATGCACAAGATGGTACAGGCAGATACATTAACACTGCATTTGCATCCCCACAGGACCCATACTCAACGTCACCGGAGAGGAGGTGCCAGCTACATCCAGTCCCCCACCTGAAGAGGCCCACAGTGACGACAGCAGCTCCGAACGCCTGGATCAGGATGACCCACCTGGCCCATCAGGGACCTCTGGACAGTCGGTTCCCCTGCCACAGTCCCAACCCACCACAGAGCCTCCACCCTCAGGAAACACCAGCACAGCACCCACCCAGCGAGCCCATCCCTCTGTCCCCAGGACACGTCAGTCAGCAGTGTGTCCACCACTACAGGGACCCCAGGCAACCCCACAAACACAGGACGACCAGGGACCTGGGGTCAGTGGCAGGGGGCACACGGTTCAGGGGACAGAGGCACAGGACAATAGGGAAGCTGGGAGGACTGCTGTGCGACAGGGCGAGGACAGGCCCAGGAACCCACTCTCCACGAGGCACTCTCCAACTTCCTGGGAGCATACCACCATTCCCAGGAATGACCGTTGGTGGGCAGCAGTACACAGAGCAGGAGCCAGAGTGGGACACAGAGATCTGAAAATAGAGATGCCAAAGGGTACAGTCAGTGGCCATAGACATAGGGTAAGAGGCTGCCTAGTACAATGTCCAACAGATAACTGAAATGTACAGTGAACTTACAGTGTCTTACCTGTGTGTCACTGGAAGTACTGCTGAATTATATTGCTTCTGTTTTCAACATCTTCTTCCTCTGCCTCCTCTTCCTCACTGTCCACAGGCTCCACTGCTGCCACAAGACCATCTCCAGGCACATCCTCCTGCAGAAAAGGCGCCTGGCGTCTCAAGGCCAGGGTGTGCAATATGCAACATGCAGCGATGATCTGGCACACCTTCTTGGGTGAGGAGTACAGGGAGCCACCTGTCAGATGGAGGCACGGGAACCTAGCCTTCAGGAGGCCAAAGGTCCTTTCAATAATCCTCCTTGTATGCCCATATGCCTCATTGTACCGTTCCTCTGCCCTTGCCCTGACATTCCGCACTGGGGTCAGTAGCCATGAGAGGTTGGGGTACCCAGAGTCACCTGCAAATATTGAGGGACATCTGTTAGACACACACTAACGCTTAGGGACAACCCCATACACAGACACCTATTCATAGTGTGTGGGGACCTTAGGCTCACCTATTAGCCACACCCGGTGCCTCTGGAGTTGGCCCATCACATATGGGATGCTGCTATTCCTCAAGATAAAGGCGACATGCACAGAGCCAGGATATTTGGCATTCACATGGGAGATGTACTGGTCCAGCAAACACACCATCTGCACATTCATGGAGTGATAGCTTTTTCTATTGCTGAAAACTTGTTCATTTCTCTGGCGGGGGGTCAGTATGTCGTGCTGTGTATGTAAGCAACATGTGGGGGGGGGCAGAGGCGTCCTGGCCAGAGTGCAGCATATAAGGTGGTCCATGTATGTGCATCAGGGGATGGGAGGGATCTGGTGGGCCATGAGTCTGACGGTCCGGACGGTTGACTAATTCCCTTTTCTGCTGTCTTTTCCCTGCAGGTCAGCGCCCACCAGAAAAAGGGTATTTAGCGTGCCATCGCCAAGGAGGTGCGGACCCTGGGGTCTTTGACATGCACAGCACCAACTGCCGCAAGAGGTGGGAAGACCTGCGCCACTGGGCAAAGAAGACGAATGAGGCCCAGCTGGGGCTGGCCTTCCAACGAGGAAGGGGTGCCCGTCGCACCATGACCCCCCTGATGTTCCACATCCTGGAGGTGGCCTATCCAGAGTTGGATGGGCGCTTGAAGGCATCACAGCAGCCACAAGGGGGTGAGTACAGAATCTGACTCCTGACTTTGCGCATGTGAAGAGTTACCTGGGTGGGGGATGTGGGCTATGGGTGCCCCTAGGCCAGGGAGAAGATGGCAGGGTAGGTCCCTTGTTGGTCAGGCTCTGAAGCACTCCCACCCCAATAGTGTTAGTGGGCATCTACTACTGGGCAGGGTTCTGTGGGTTTCTGGTGTCCAGCTGATGGTGTTAAGCATTGTACCCATGGGCTGGTGACTATCTTAGTAACTGGTTGGGCATGGCCTAGTGCATAGGGCTGCTCCCTGTGTGTTGTGTCCGCCAACGGTAGTGGTGTTGCTGACATTGACCAAGTGTATCTTCTGTTTCTTCCCCCCCTTTTTGTTTTGTCACCCTGTCCTTATGTGCATTAGCATCATCTGGCGGAGGAGCAGAGGCACCGGTGACGGAGGGAGCTGCATCCCACATGGGCCTAGAGGCGAATCCACTGACGGTGAGGGCACCAGTGGGACGGAGGGCGAGGGGAGCACCACAATGGGGACAGGAGGGGAGACCACTGACAGCGACTCCTACTCGAATGGAAGCTCCCTGGTGGTGGTGGACACCTCTGTGCCCACCCCCACAACAGATACAGCCACCACTCCCCCTACCAGCACCGCCCTCCCAGCAGCCCCTCAGCGTGTTTCCTGTGCCCGCTCACCCAGGAGGCTGGGCATCTCCTTCGCCCCAGGCACCTCAGGCCCTGCCCCAGTCAGCCTTGCTGCCCTCAGTGAGAAGGCTATTGACCTCCTGAGATCCCACACTGTTGGGCAGTCAACCATACCGAATGCCATCCAGGGTGTCGAGACGCATTTGCAACAAACAAATGCATACCTGGAGGGCATCCACTCTTGCGTGGCGGCCCAACAGAGAGCATTTCAGGCTCTGGCCAACTCCCTGATGGCAGCCCTTGTCCCTGTGTCTAGCCTCCCCCCTCCAACTTCCTCTACCTAGTCCCAATCCCCTCAACCCCAGCCTATCCCAAGCACACCTTCAGACCAGCATTCACACAATCAACACCCAGAAGTGGCTCAGGCAAACACAAGCACCACACATCATCCCCCAGGCACTCACACAAACACCATACCCATGCAGACACACCAACATCCACTGCCTCCACTGTGACCCCCTCCTCATCATCCACCTCCCTCCCAGTATCGTCTTCACTCACACCTGCATGCACTACATCCTCATCCACTACCTCTATCACCAGCACGCCCATCACTACTCACCCCTCACTGGCATTCACCACCCCCACATCCATGCACACATCCCCTGTGTCCTCTCCCAGTGTGTCTGTGACCCCTCCTCCCACAGTACACAAACGCAAGCACCCACCCACAAAACAGCCTTCCACCTCACAACAGCATCCAGCACATGCACCTTCACCCAAACTCAGCAGACAGACACCTCCTACAACCACTCCCTCTTCCTCTTCCTCCACTCCCAAACCCTCTCCCTCTTCCTATCTCAGTGTGTCTAAAAAGATTTTCCTGGCAAACATTGACCTGTTCCCTACCCCTCCACCCCAGTCCTTCCCCTCGGGCCAGGGTGTCCAGGACCCAAGCCAGCACCTCAGCCACCAAGTCGGCATCCGCTGTGGTACCTGCAACTCCCAGAGGCTCAAAGGGGGCACCCGTCAGGCCAGCCAGTGTGCCACCAACCCCTGCAAAGGACCAAACCATTCCGCCACCTGCCAAGGTGAAGAACGGGACAGCATGCAGCAAGGGCAAGGAGCACGACCCACACAGCAAGGCCTCCTCAAAAACTCCAGCTGCCAGAGCCAAGGTCACAACAGCATCTGCCAGGGTGAGGAAGGTGCAGAAAACCCAAGGCAAGGCACTTCAGCCGTCGGAGGCTGCAGGTGAAGGCCTGGTGCCCACCAGCAGAACCGCCAGCTTCACCACCTGCACTGAGGGCAGGACCGCCAGCTGCCCCACCGCAGGGACCGCCGCAAGGACCGCCACCTTCACTGCCGTTGGCACCACTATTGTCAGCAGCAGCATCCCCAGTGGGCAGCCATCCGAGGCTGCAGGAGAAGGGGTGGAGCCTACCGCCACCACTGGCAGCACCAGCACCGGCACTAACACCAATTTGCAGCCCTAGGCTCCGCAGGATGGAGTCTATCACTGCCTCCATGGACTATCATGCAACCTGCTCCCTGTAAATCTCGTGCCTCAGACACCCAGGTGAGGGAATGTGAACTACCACACACCAAGTGCTGCATCACTGGGCACAAGACCCTCTCCAGAACCAGTGGAGATAAGCATCCACTCAGCCCCTTCTTGGCAGGATGAAGGACACTGGGCACAAAGCCCCCTCCAGAACCAGTGGAGATATGCATCCACTCACCCTATTCTTGGCAGGATGAAGGACACTGAACAAAGCCCCCTCCAGAACCAGTGGAGAAAGGCATCCACTCACCCTATCCTTGGCAGGATGAAGCACACTGGGCACAAAGCTCCCTCCAGAACCAGTGGAGATATGCATCCACTCATCCTATCCTTGGCAGGATGAAGCACACTGGGCACAAAGCCCCCTCCAGAACCAGTGGAAAAGCCATCCACTAGAGAGACTGTGGCTTTGCACTCCCCAGGACCAAGCAGTGGACAGACCACCCACTTGAGAGACTCTGGCTTTGCACTCCCCAGGACCAAGCAGTGGGCAGACCACCCACTTGAGAGACTGTGGTCTTGCACTCCCGAGGACACCGCTGTGGGCATGGAGCCCCCTCAAGGAGCAGTGGCGTAGTACCATCTTCTGAGGTGCTCTCCCCTTCCCCATCCCCCTGAGGTGCCTGTGTGTTTTCGACCTGATGCCCCAGCAGTGTTCTCTCCATATTGAGGCAGAAGTCAAGTGTGTGCTTGGCCCATGATTTTTGGCCTAGTGGCCCACAGACATTTGGAAAGGACAATGGATGGCCTTATGTACATATTGTATATTTTTGTAAATACTGTTTTTATAATCGTTACGTATATCTGCATATTTCTAATATATCACTGATTTGACTCTATTCCTTTTGTCCTTGCGTTCTTCCAGGGGGTTACGAGGTGTAAATGTAATGTTGCTGCTTGTGTTTGTGTGTGTGGTGTTGGGGGTGGGGGTGTTGAGTGTGTGTGTCACTCTCTTACCCCCTCCCCTGTGTACTAGGATCAGTACTCACAGTGGTCGTCGTCGCCGCCTTTGGTATTCCTGGTAGATGAAGAGGTAGACCAGCATGGGTAGGACATGTAACTCGGGCTCCATGGCGTCCGGGTTCTTCATTGAATATTGAGAGGTGAGTGGTTTCCCTTCCACACACTGTTTCCGCTGTGCTTTTGATGGCGTTAGTTCCGCACCGGAAAAGCTGGTGGATTGGCGGGTTGTGATGTGGTGGGCTGTACATTGTCTTCCGCCTGGCTGTTGCCGGTGACCGCCGCTGTGTTTGTTGCTACCGCCATGGCGGATGGAGTGTTAAAGTGGCTGTCTGTGTGGGCGGTTTACTCCATGGTCGTGATCCCATTTTTTTTACCGCCTGCCTGTTGGCGGTATACCGCCGCTTTAACACTGACCGCCAGGGTTGTAATGAGGGATAAAGTGTCTTAAGTGTTTTAAAAACAAGTAAGTGTCTCTTAAAAATGATAAAGGTCTCTTGCAAGCACCAAGTTCCTGGTTCGCGTGCAAAATCTCCGAAAGGGACAGCAGAGGAAGCAATGCGTGGAAGATGGAGAGGTGTGCGTCGGTTTCACCACTTCGCACACAGACTTGCGTCATTATTTTCCATGCAAGGAAAGGCTGTGCATCGTTTTCCGGCGCTGCATCGATCTTCTCCTTGCGAAGTTGTGCTGCGTCGTACCGGTTCGGTGTGCGGTGAATTTCTCTCCGTGGAGCAGGCTGTGTATAGTTTTTAGCAGGCTGTGCATCGAATTTTCGGCGCACAAGGAGTCCAGTTGCAAGAGTGAAGTCTTTTTGGTTTTGAGACTTCAGGAAACAGGAGGAAAGCTCTATCCAAGCGCTTGGAGAACACTTCTCAGCACAGCCAGAGAGCAGCCAGAGAGCAGCAAGGCAGCAGGGCAACAGAAAGGCAGCAGTCCTTGTCAGAAAAGTAGTCGCAGTGAGTCCTTTGGGCAGCCAGGAAGTTCCTCTTGGCAGGTCTGGTTCAGGGATTCTTTACCAGCAGGTTTCTTGTCCAGAAGTGTCTGTGAGGTATAGTGTCTACCCCAAGAAGTGTCTGAAGTCTGTGGTTTTGGGTCCTCTTCTTATACCCTTTTTGGCCTTTGAAGTAGGCTTACTTCAAATGAAAGTCTCACTTGATTGTGAAATCGTGCCTTGCCCAGGCAAGGCCTCAGACACACACCAGGGGGTTGGAGTCTGTATTGTGCGAGGGCAGGCACAGCCCTTTCAGGTGTGAGTGACCACTCATCCCCTCCCTCCTAGCACAGATGGCTCATTGGAATATGCAGGCTACACTCCAGCCCCCTTTGTGTAACTGTCTGGAGAGAGGTGCAAACAGCCCAACTGTCAAACTAACCCAGACAGGGAATCCACAAACAGGCAGAGTCACAAAAATGGTTCAAGCAAGAAAATGCCCACTTTCTAAAAGTGGCATTTTCAAACACACAATCTTAAAACCAACTTTACTAAAAGATGTATTTTCAAATTGTGAGTTCAGAGGTCCCAAACTCCACATGTCTATCTGCTCCCAAAGGGAATATACACTTTAATCATGTTTATAGGCAGCCCCCAGGTTAACCTATGAGAGAGATAGGCCTTGCAACAGTGAAAACCGAATTTGGTAGTATTTCACTGTCAGGACATATAAAACACATTATTATTTGCCCTACCTTAACCATACACTGCACCCTGCCCATGGGGCTACCTAGGGCCTACCTTAGGGGTGTCTTACATGTAGGAAAATGGAAGGGTTAGGCAGGTCTGAGATATAATTACAGTGCTACTTATGTGGGTGGCACAATCAGTGCTGCAAGCCCACTAGTAGCATTTGATTTACAGGCCCTGAGCACCTCTAGTGCACTTTACTAGGGACTTACTAGTAAATCAAATATGCCAATAATGGATAAACCAATCAACAGTACCATTTACACAGAGAGAATATGCACTTTAGCACTGGTTAGCAGTGGTAAAGTGCTCAGAGTTCAAAAGCCAACAAAAACAGGTCAGGAAAAATAGAAGGAAGGAGGCAAAAAGGTTGGGGATGACCCTGCGAAAAAGGCCAGATCCAACACTTATCCACTACCGCCATCACCAGCACACCTATCAGAACACACACCTTACTTGCAGATACCACCATGACAGCCAGGCACATGTCCCCTGTGTCCTCTCCCACTGTGTCTGTCCCCCCACCATTGGTACACAAATGCAAGCACTCAGACACCCAACAGCCATCCACCTCAGAACAGCATTCAGCCCAGGCACCTGCACCCAAACACAGCAGACAGATACCTCCCATAACCACTCCCTCTTCCTCCACTCCCAAACCTTCTCCCTCTTCCCGCCCCAAAGTCCCTAAGCAGCTTTTCCTCTTCACCATTGACCTCTTCCCTACCCCTACCCCCGTCCTTCACGTCGGGCCAGAGTGGCAAAAACCCAGGCAAACACCTCAGCCACCCAGTCCACGGGTCCAGTAGTGTCCACACCCACTCGTGGTGGTAAAGGATCCAGGGCACCAGACAGCCTCAAGGAAAGGGTGCCTGCCCCAAGTGCTGCCCGAAAGGGCAAGGAGCCCTTCCCAGATGCTGCCCTGAGGGGCAAGGTGCCATCCCCAGCTGCTGCTAGGAAGAGCAAGGAGCCGTCCCCAAGTGCTCGCTTGAAGGGCAAGGTGCCATCCCCAGCTGCTGCCAGGAAGGGCAAGAAGCCTGCCCCAAGTGCTTCCAAGAAGAGCAAGGAGCCATCCCCAGCTGCTGCCAGGAAGGGCAAGGGGCCTGCACTAGCAGGCAGGAAGGACAAGGGGCCTGGTGCTGGAACTCAGTCGGAGCCCCCAACAACAACCATGGTTGTTCAGCCGTCGGAGGCTGCAGGGGATGGGCAGGAGCTTCCCCCCACAAACACCACCAGCAGCATCAGCACCACCACTACCAGCAGTGGGCAGCCGTCGGAGGCTGCAGGGGATGGGCAGGAGCTTCCCCCCACAACCACCAGCAGCAGCACCACCAGCAGCAGTGGGCAGCCGTCCGAGGCTGCAGGGGATGGGCAGGAGCTTCCCCCCACAACCACCATCAGCAGTGGGCAGCCGTCCGAGGCTGCAGGGGATGGGCTGGAGCTTCCCCCCACCACCGCAGCACCACCACCACCACCAGCAGTGGCCAGCATTCTTGGAGCTCTATTTTGCCCACCGTAAAACCTGCCATCAATTTTCAATAAAGTGTCACATGCCCCTTTAATACATTGTTTGTTAAATTCTAATGTTCCTGTGTAAAGTGAATTGTTATATGAGTGGACAGGCCAGCAGTTATCATGCAAACAGATAAGCCATGTATGATCACTGCCCCCCATTATAGGTGTACTTATGGCAGAGGCACAAGATTTTAAATAAACATCTTTTATGTACCGTGATCCAATGTATTTTCCTAAGCTCATTTGAAATTGAGGTCTAGAATCAATCTGACACCTTAACTCTGTGTACCAGATATTTTGGTAATTCCACTAGGAGAGAGTTACAATAGTCCATCCTATACAGCACGAGCACCAGGGCCAGGATCAGATCTTTTCTTGCATATTTTGGGATGAAAGGAAAAAAGATCCTACTTATACTGAGTAGTTGGAAACCTTTAAATATACTTTGTTGATGGATTTGGAGAAGGATAGGTCGGAGTCCACCAGGACTCCAAGATGTTGTGCTGGGGCACCGGAGAGTGTGCTTTGCCCAGCAAGGGTTCTTGAAAACAAATAAATGGACAGCCTGCGTAGTTAATGCTCCTACAATGTATGGACATGGGAGACAATCGTTTTTTATTGTAGAACTTGTCTTATTATTATTGGCATAGCAGCAATACCCCTACCTAAAACAATGGTCTTGGCCACCCTTAATCCTCCTAGAGCTAGAAAATGTAATCCTGACAACAAATTTATTTTTATACAGTTTATAAATTTACAGTGTCTGTCCTTTTTAACTTACTAATATATTGCATGGGTTGCTCAACATCTTTAGCAATTTACTAATAGATTGCTTCAAAGGACAGTTTTCTTGTGTTGTCTTATTTGTGCAGTGGACTAATAATTGGTTTATGTATACCTGTCTGACAACTTGTCAAAATTAAAAGTGCTGCAAGAAATCTAAATGCAGTGACAGAAATCTCAGTGGATTACTGCATTGCAGGCATCTGGATAGCAGTTTGTTAGAATCTTCTACAAAGTTTTTTTTCGTTTTCTTTGTGCCTGAACAAACACGCTAAAGTCACCAGTACAATCCAGCTAAATACATTTGATAAATTGCAAAAATAGCTTGAGACTCAAGGTATACAAAATAAAGCTTTATTTCTCTATAAATCGCCGTCCATGACATGAATTGCCACGAGGTAATTAGTAAATATGAGGTACTAAGAGTTTCATTTTATATTAGGATGACCAGATGCTTATAACAGCATAGATGGCAGGCTGGCACATCGCTTGACTGAATCTTGAAAGGAAAGAGTAGCCCACTTGATGGTATTGAGGTGGAATCACAGTGCTCAAGATGAGATGCAAGGTCCTTGGCATCACTTTGGGCATTTCAACAGTATATTTTTCACTCAGTGCAGCAAACACATTTGCTGCACTGCATCGTGCAACTAGGACTGACCTGCTGCTCGTGCATCCCCTTTGCTAGACCTCAAACAAGGCAGCATTGCACGACACAGCCTCTCACCATGCTGCAGAGGTGTGTGTGCTCAGCGTAGCATAGGATTTGTACTGAAAACATGCCCTTCCAGTCCATATGTCAATGCTTAGGCGTACACAGGAGGATCCCATGCACTGGATGTGTGCTTAGCACTGCAGGCCGGTCTGGCTCTTTTGGTAGATTAGGCTTTGCGTAAAAAGCTATGGGCACTATAACACGACCTTGACATAAAGCAAAGCATGGGAGTAGAAAGGGGTTGTGATTGAGAAAAAGGCACTTTTCAGTGCTCATTGCTGGGTAGAAAATATACTTGTGAGAATTTGTGTGGCTCTGCATCGATCTGCTTCACTTTGCACCAGTGCAAGCTTTAGTAAACCAGGCCAAACAATCAAGAACAGTAGTCTTTATAATAGGGTTCATCAGGCAAACCACAGAAGCATCAGATACCACAGGGACATAACAGTCACAATAGAACCATTAAAACGTTTCAAAACGTGTGAGCATAACAATTAATAAAAGAAATAGTAATTTAGCAAATTGGCATTATTCTGAATTGATTGCTAGATTCAATGTCAGTGGCAATGATGTGTCTTCCTTAACATATCTACCCTATTAAAATGTAATTACCTGCTCCTTACTCCTTTATTTCCTGAAATCCAAAGCCTTTCTGTGTCGATGAGCTTGCGTTTTTTAAGAACCGCTCTAAAATATCTGACAATAAATAGAAAACCTACGCAATAAGGATGTGCAAAAGTCCCTCCCGGTGATTCAGTGACCTCACTGCGCGTGAGGGCTCGGGGTGGGGGGGAGCGTTCTGTTATGTCTATGGAACATTGAGGACATTCAGTCACAAAAGAGTGCCTGGAGTCTCAGGCATTGTGTTTTCTGACGTCTTTGTATCACCAAGGAGATTCTGTGAGTTCACAGTGCATGACGCCTCAAGAGTGTTCTGTGATGTTGTGGGTACACTGAGGAGATTCAGTGATACTGCAGTGGATGAAGCCACAGGCTGCGTCCTCTCTGAAGTCCCAGGCTCTCTGAGGTAATCGTCTGCAGGATTTATTATAAACCTGCCATTTCTTAAAGGCTTTACTACAAATTCTAAGTGAACCTCTTTTGTGAATACATCTAACATATTCTGCAATTGTCTCATCACCATATTCGAGTTCAATATTTGTGAGGTGAGTTTTCCAACAGAAAATGTTTTTTTACGTTATTTCGTCAAGACAGTTGGCCCGTGTGCCCTTGTCAGTCTGCGTGGCGAATATAAAATGAAAGATAGCTACCCAGGCATTTAACTGACTGACCCCTGGAGCTGACAATGAGAGATTCGGTGAAACCAGAAAAGGTTTTCGTTAAACGAGACTAGACCTGGATCTCATTTGAGGGTGTGGGAGTTCAAACATCATCTGGGTGAGTGACAGACCAGCCACTCTCTTCGATACAGAAGATAATGATTTTTGTTCTCTGCCTGCCCTGATCGTAGGTAAGCAGCGAGGCACCAGTGTGACTGAAGAATGGAATTCCTCCATGCCTTGTGTTACGCCCTCCTCAGCCGGAAGCATGCACAGGAACACTCCTCACATGGAGCTGGTAGCTAACGTTTTTATTTTTAGCATACAACAATCAACTAACTTCTCATTATGTTAATAGCCATACCTTATCCTCCCCGAATAATTACATAATTGTAAAAAATTGGGTCTTTGGTTGACAGTCAGGTTGCCCCCTGTCCAAGCAAGGACCCTCACTCTAGTCAGGGTAAAGGAGAATCATCCTCAGTTAACCCCCGCTCACACCCTTGGCAGTTTGGCTCGAGCAGGCAGGCTTAACTTCAGAAGCAATGTGTAAAGTATTTCTACCAACACACACAGTAATAAAGTGAGAACACTACAAAATGGACACCACATCAGTTTAGAAAAATAGGTAAAAGACCAGAACAACAAAAATCCAACATACACAAGTAAAGATGTGAATCTTAAAAAGAATAAGGCCCTCATTATGACATTGGTGGTAAGTCCCGCTTACCGCCATTCCGACAGCCGCCAACATACCGCCGCCGCAGCGGTTTACAGCTACCCATATTATGAGACACACATAGCAATCCGTCACTCTACAGACACACACACACAAGTCCGGCAGCCCAAAGGTCAGTGATAAAACGGCGGTAGAAAAACCCGCACCGTTACCCTAACAGAACTACGCCCACAGCATTATGACCCACGAATCACAGCGGCGGACATTCAGTGGTGCTAAACCATTGGTGGTACATACCGCCGTGCTCAAAATACACACAACCTAACAAAACAACACTACACTGGACACACCTGACACACATACACACACCACACCCACAAACCCACACCACTATAAAACACACACACACATTACCCACAACCCTTTACAACTACAGAAAATTGATAACTGAGGGAGAGACACTTCAAGAGCACCCACAGAACCAGAGCCACAGAACACCATCAACCATACACCATCCACGCACCTCACAGCACACACCCCAACACATCACCCCAGACACCCTCACACACACCACTCACACTACACCCATGGGACCACAAAGACACCCCAGGTTCTCAAAGGAGGAGCTAAGGGTCATGGTGGAGTGATCATCCGGGTAGAGGTACAGCTACTTGGATCACAGGTGCAGCAGACATCCATTGCTAGGAAGATGGAACTATGGCAGAGGATAGTGGACAGGGTCAACGCCATGGGACAGCACCCCAGAACAAGGGATGACATCATGAAGAGGTGGAACGACCTACGGGGAAGGTACGTTCCGTGGTAGCAAGACACCAGATAGCAGTACAGAGGACTGTCAGTGGACCCCCACCTCCTCCTCACCAACTAACAACATTGGAGCAACAAGTTTTGGCACTACTGCATCCTGAGGGCCTGGCAGGAGTAGCAGGAGGACTGGACTCTGGTAAGTCAAATCTCTTTTACTATCACCCCCCCACCTGCATGCCATCACAATCCCCCACCCCTACCCTCAACCCCATCACTCCACCACCTCACATACACCCCACCATCACAACCCACCCGTCCCACTACCAAGCTCTGCATGCAACACCAATGCCTGGACACCCATCACAGACCTGCATGGACACACATCACCAAAGCATGCACACTGAGACAATCACCTATCCAACCAAATCACCACTCTCACAAGCCTAAGCTGCCAGGGCAATCACAACCATACAGGGAAACACACCCATGCACAAGATGTCACATGCAGAAACAATAACACTGCATTTACATCCCCACAGGTCCCCCACACAATGTCACCGGAGAGGAGGTGCCAGGAACATCCAGTACACCCCCAGAAGAGGCTCACAGTGATGACAGCAGCTCTGCACACCTGTATCAGGATAACCAACCTGGCCCATCAGGGACCCGGGACAGTTGGTTACCCAGGCACAGTCCCATACCACCACAGAGCCTGCCCCCTCAGGAAACACCACCACAGCACCCACCCAGCTGGCCCATACCTCTGTCCCTAGGACACATCAATCAGCAGTGTGTCCACCACTACAGGGACCCCAGGCAAACCCACAAACACAGGACGATCAGGGACCTGGGGTCAGTGGCAGTGGCCACACGGTTCAGGGGACAGAGGCACAGGACAACAGGGAAGCTGGGAGGACTGCTGTGCGACAGGGGGAGGACAGGCCCAGGGAACCGACTCTCGACGAGGCACTCACCAACATTTTGGGAGCATACCACCATTCCCAGGGGACGATGGGCCAGATACTGGACAAGTTGCAGGAGACCCAGCGGCTGCAGGAGGGACAGTACCTGGGGATCAGGGAGGACCTGAGGTACATCCACACCACCCTGGTCACCTTTGCAGGGGTGCTGGCAGAAATGGCCAACCCCATGAGGGAGGGAGTAGCACACCACCGGGCCCCTGACACTAGCCACACCAATGAACAGCCCTCCACCTCCACTGATGCTAGTGGACAGGAGGCCCGGCCACAGGACACAACAGGCCATCAGCACCCCTCCCCCTGCAGAAGGAGAACCACCACGCAAACGGTCCCTGCGATCCAGGCAGAAGCCAGAGAAAATTGCTAAGACCCCCACGAGGAAATAAGACTCTCCTGAATGTCACCCTTGTGTCCCACTATATCACCCTGTCCACCTTGAACTGCCATTGCTCCACTTCCTATGCCCCCTGGGACAGTGCACCTCTGATACAAATAGAATGGAAATTTCCCCTGGATACTCCTCCACCACCACCCTAGCCTACAGCAATACCCCATCCACTTACTAGCACATAAATAAACACCCTTGTAAAAAATACAAGTATTGAGTCTGTCAATTGATTGAAATATGTATTTGTTTAACAATCTGTAAATATTGCAATTCAACTGTACAGTAATGTATACATAGGTGTAACCGGTAGTTTGCTGCAGTCAACACACCAGGAGCCTGAGTGGGGCACATATATGTGTAAATAGACAAGCCAAAGGGTACAGTAAGTGGCCATAGTAGTGGGAATATCAGCCAGCCAATGACAATATCCAATACAAAACTGTCAATGGAAGGTGAAGTTACAGTGTCTTACCTGTGTGTCACTGGAAGTATGTCGTTTGATTGATGTTCAATTGTCCACGTCCTCATTCTCTGCCTCCTCTTTGTCTGTGTCCACAGGCTCCACCTTTGCCACACGCCCATCTCCAGCCTCATCCTCCTGCAGAAAAGGCACCTGGCGATGTAAGGCAAGGTTGTGCAACATGCAACATGCCACGATGATCTGGCACACCTTATTGGATGAGTAGCACAGGGAACCACCTGTTAGATGGAGGCACCAAACCTGGCCTTCAGGAGGCCGAATGTTCGCTCTATAATTCTTCTTGTTCGCCCATGTGCCTCATTGTAACGTTCCTCTGCCCTTGTCCTGGGATTCCTCACTGGGGTCAGTAGCCATGAGAGGTCAGGGTAACCAGAGTCACCTGCAAATATCAAGGTATACCTGTTAGCCAAACACTAACCCTTAGGGCCAACCCCATACCCATACATAAATATATATATTGGGTGGGAACCATGGGCTCACCTGTAAGCCACACCCGGTGCCTCTGGACTTGAGCCATCACATATGGGATACTGCTATTCCTCAGGATAAAGGTATCATGCACAGAGCTGGGATACTTTGCATTGACATGGGTGATGTACTGGTCCGCCAGGCACACTTTCTGCACTTTCATCAAGTGAAAGCTCTTTCTATTTTTGAACACCTGTTAATTTCTCCGGGGGGGGTGACAAAGGCAATATGTGTACCATCATTTGCTCCAATGATGTCAGGGATATGTCCCATTGCATAGAAGTCAGCTTTCACTGTGGCCAAATCCTCCACTGGGGGAAAACAATGTAGCTGTGCATGTGTTTCATCAGGGCCAACAACACTCTTGTTAGCACTATTGAGAACATTGGCTGTGACATTCCTGCTGCCAATCCCACTGTCACTTGGAAAGAACCAGTTGCCAAGAAATGGAGCACAGATAGCACTTGCACAAGAGGGGGATCCCAGTGGGGTGGCGGATAGCAGAGATTAGGTCTGGCTCTAATTGGGCACACAGCTCTTGGATTGTGGTCCTGTCAAGTCTGTGGGTGAGGATAATGTGCCTGTCCTCCATTGTTGCCAAGTCCACCAGTGCCCTGTACACGGGGGGATGTCTCCATCTCTTATTCATCTGCAGCGGTTGCAATCTAGGGGACAAAATGATGAGCATCTTGTCAGTAATCAGCATTTCCAAAATGTACAGTGCATTGCAAGTTTTGACTGAACCACTACATTTCAATGCATAATGTGATTGTAACATTATTTTGGTGGGATATATTCAAATAGTGAATTTGTGTGCTGTGACGCAGTTAGGTGCCAGGGCCTGCCCTCCTGAAATGGCGTCTGCCTGTTCTGTGTGGATGGACAGGTGGAAATGAGGAAATGCCGCTGATGTTATGCGCCGTTGCGGGAGGCTGTCGCGTACCGCAGTGTAACTCCTCATTGGTTGTCATTGGGCCCTATGGGTTACAGTGGCCAATGGTGATGTACGCCGATGGTGACGGTACGCACCGCAGCGGATGTGACTGCCATTTTCTATCTGTTCACTCACTTGCTACCTGACCTTCAACAGGAGAGGACCTACACTGCAAGTGCTGCTGTGACCTGTGTCCGGAGCCGACCATGGCTCGTGTCACTGGGGAAAGGGCCCCTGTCTTCACTGCTGCGGAGTTGGAGAGACTGGTAGATGGGGTCCTATCCCAGTACTGAATGCTGTATGGGCCTCCAGACCAACAGGTGAGTACACTGTGAACATGATGCATGGGGCATGAATGCATTGAGTGCTGTATGTGAGGGCCTCATGTAAGGGGGTGTTTGAAGGGTCCTTGGCAGTGGGCTGCATGTATGGTGTGCAATGTCTGTGCATAAGGGGATGGGAAGGATATTGTGGGCCATGAAGGTAACAGGTCGGACGGTATGACTGATACCTTTTTACTATGTTTCTTTTCCTGCAGGTCAGCTCACATCAGAAAAAGGGTATATGGCGTGCCATCGCCAAGGATGTGCGGACCCTGGGGGTCTATGGCAGGCGGAGCACCCACTGTCGCAAACGGTGGGAGGACCTGAGACGCTGGTCAAGGAAGTCGGCGGAGGCCCAGCTGGGGATGGCCTCCCAACGTGGAAGGGGTGCTTGTCGATCCCTGACCCCCCCTGATGTTCCGCATACTTGCAGTGGCCTATCCGGAGCTGGATGGGTGCTTGAGGGCATCACAGCAGTCACAAGGGGGTGAGTACTGTTTCACATTTTACTACTTGTGCGTGGTCTTCAGGTGGGGGATGTGGGCCTGACATTGCACAGTAGTTTCATGTTGGACAGGGTCCTGATGTAAAATACCTCCAACCAAGCTAGTATGCATCCACTACTGGGCAGGGGTCTGTGGGTCTCAGGTATGCTGCAATTGGCGTTAGGGATTCCTGTCCATGGCCTGGTGACTAGCATTGTGACTGGGAGTGCATTGCCTAGTGCGTAGGGAGGTTCCCTGTGTGTGTGTGTGTCATGTACGCCAATGGTGGTGTTGTTGCTGCCATTGACCAAGTGTATCCTCTGTCTCTTCCCACTTTTTTGTCTTGTCACCCTGTCCTTCTGTGCATTAGCATCATCTGGCGGAGGAGCAGAGGCAATGGCGACTAAAGGAGCTGCATCCCACAGGGCCCATGAGGCCAAATTCACCGACCGTGAGGGCACCAGTAGGACGGAGGGCGAGGGGAGACAGGAGGGGACAGTTCTGACAATGATACCTCCTCCGATGGAAGCTCCCTAGTGGTGGCAGACACATCTGTGCCCACCCCAACTACAGCTACAGCCACCACCCCTGTACCAGCACCACCCTCCCAGCAGCCCCTCAGCAAGTTTCCAGTGCCCGCTCACCCAAGAGGGTGGGCATCTCCTTCGCCCCAGGCACTCAGGCCCTGCCCCAGTTAGCCCTGCTGCCCTGAGAGAGGAGGCTATTGACCTCCTGTGTTCCATCTCTGTTGGGCAGTCAACCATAGTGAATGCCATATAGGGGCTGGCAGGCCATTTGCAACAAACAAATGCATTCCTGGAGGGCATTTACTCTGGCCACGTGGCCCAACAGAGATCAATCCATGCTCTGGCCTCCTCCCTGATGGCAGCCATTGTTCCTGTCTCTAGCCTCCCCCCTCCAACTTCCTCGGCCCAGTCCCAGTCCCCTTCCCATGAACCCCAACCTATCCCAAGCACACATTCAGACCAGCATGCACCCAAGACAACACACAGGAGTGGCTCAGGTAAACACAAGCACCACACATCATCCACCAGGCACTCACATAAACACCATCCAGATGCAGACTCACCAACATCCACTGCCTCCACTGTGTCCCCCTCCTCATCCACCTCCCTCCCAATAGCGTCTCTACTCATACCTGCATGCACTACCTCCTCATCAACTTCCTCCATCAGCATCACGCCTATCACTACACACCCACTCACTGGCAATCACCACCCCCACATCCATGCACATGTCCCCTGTGTCTCCTCCCACTGTGTGTGTGCCCCCTCCTCCCAAAGTACTCAAACACAAGCACTCAGACACCCAACAGCCATCCACCTCACAACAGCATCCAGCCCATGCACCTGCACCTAAACACAGCAGACAGACACCTCCAATAACCACTCCCTCTTCCTCCACCCCCGAATCTTCACACTCCTCCTGCCCTAGTGTCCCTAAGAAGCTTTTCCTCTCCGCCGTTGACCTCTTTTCTACCCCTACCCCGCCGTCCGTTACATCAGGCCAGGGTGGTCAGAACCCAGGCTAGCACCTCAGCCTCCCAGTCCACCGCCACAGTAATGTCGGCAGCTACAGGTGTGAGAGGCTCCAAGAAATCACCCATCAGCACTGGCAGTGTGCCTGCACCAGCTGCCAAGGGGAAAGGCAAGGATGCACCACCAGCTGGCAAGGGAAAAGGCAAGGAGGCACCACCACCTGGCAAGGAAAAGGCACCACCAGATGGCAAGGGCAAGGAAGCACCACCAGATGGCAAGGGTAAGGGCAAGGAGGCACCACCAGCTTACAAGGGCAGGGGCAATGGGCCTGCACCTGCAGGCAGGAAGGACAGGAGGCCTGGTGCTGGGACTGATTCTGAGCCCCCACCACCAACCATGGCGGTTCAGCCATCCGAGGCTGCAGGGGAAGGCCTGGAGCCTCCCTCCACCACTGCCAGCACCTCCGCCTGCATCACCACCTGCACCGCCACCAGCACCACTGCCAGCAGCAGCAGCCCCAATGGGCAGCCGTCCGAGGCTGCAGAGGAAGGGCTGGAGCCGCTCCCCACCACTGCCAGCACTGCCACCAGCACTGCCACCAGCAGCAGCAACCCCAGTGGGCAGCCGTCTGAGGCTGCAGGGCAAGGGCTGGAGCCTCACCCCAGCAGTGCCAGCACCACCACAAGCACCGCCACCTACACCGCCACCTGCACCGCCACTAGCACCGCTGCCGGAAGCAGCAGCCCCAGTGGGTAGCCGTCCAAGGCTGCAGGGGAAGGGCTGGAGCCTCCCCCCACCACTGCCAGCCCCAACAACAGCACCGCCACTTCCACCATTGAGCAGCCATCGCCGCTGATGGGCAGTGTATATTCCTGACTCCATGGATTGTAATGCTTCCTGTACCCTGCAAATCATGTGGGTGTGACACCCAGGTGAGAGAGTGTGACTTTGCACTCCCCAAGATCTGCATCACAGGGCACAACCTCCCCCCCCCCCCCAGAACCAGTGGGAGAAGGCATCCACTTACCCCCTACTTGCCAGGATGAAGCACACTGGGCACAAAGGCCCCTCCAGAACCAGTGGAAGAAGGCATCCACTCACCACCTCCTTGCCAGGATGAAGCACACTGGGCACAAAACCCCTCCAGAACCAGTGGAAGAAGGCATCCACTTGAGAGACTGTGGCCTTGCACTCCCCAGGACCAAGCAGTGGGCAAACCACCTATTTGAGAGACTGTGGCATTGTACTTCCCAGGACCAAGCAGTGGGCAAACCACCCACTTGATAGACTGTGGCTTTGCATTCCCCAGGACCAAGCAGTGGGCAAACCACCCACTTGAGAGACTGTGGCTTTGCACTCCCCAGGACATCGCACAGGGCATGTTGCCCCCTCCAGGACCAGTGGTGTTGTACCATCTTCCGGCTGAGATGCCGCTCCCATTTCCCTTCCCCCTGAGGTGCCTGTGTATTTTCGAACTGATGCCCATGCAGTGTTCTCTCCGTGTTGATGCAGGAGTCAAGTGGGGCCTTGGCCTATGTGATATGGCCCTGTGGCCCTCCATTTGTATATATGTATATACTGTTTTGATTTTTGAGGACGCATTTCTAGTATTTTATCTTATTACATTCACTTTAATCACTTCCTTTTGTCCTTGCATTATTCCTGAGGGGTAGGGGGTAAATATGTAATGTCACTGCATCTGGTTGTGTGTATGGTGTTGGGGGTGGGGGTGGGGGTGTTGCGTGTTGCATGTGTGTGTGTCACTCTCTTTTTCCACCCCCCTCCCTTATGGGCTAGGTGGCAGTACTCACCGTGGTTGTCTTCGCCGGCATTGGTATTCATGGTGTAGGAGGAGGTAGACCAGCATGGGGAACACCTGCAATTCGGGCTCCATGACGGTGTGGTTCTTCCCTGAGTGTCCAGAGGTGAGTCATTTCCCTTCTGTGTTCTGTTTCCACCATGCTTTTGATGTCGTTGGTAACGCCCCAGGAAAGGCGGCAGATAGGCTTGTCATAATAGAGTCGGCGGTGCATTGTCTTCCGCCAGGCTGTTGGCGGTTACCGCCGCGGTGCTTGTTGCTACCACCGTGGCAGTCAGTGTGTTAAAGTGGCTGTCTGTGTGAGCGGTTACCGCCGTGTTCATAATTCCATTTTTTTATACCGCCATCTTGTTGGCGGTGTTACCGCTGCTTTATCACCGACCGCCAGGGTTGTAATGAGGGCCTAAGACTCTTAGGGCCAGATGTAGAAAGTGTTTTGCATGGCACAAACTGCGAAATTTGCAGTTTGCGCCATGCAAAACACGCATCGCGATGCACATTCCCATTTTGCGAGTCGGTACGGACTCGCAAAATGGGAACGCGACTCGCAAATAGGAAGGGGTGTTCCCTTCCTATTTGCGAGTCGCATCGAAATGCAGAATTGCTTTGTGACCGCGAACGCGGTCGCAAAGCAATTCGCAGTTAGCACCCATGTCAAGTGGGTGCTAACTCATTCGCAAAAGGGAAGGGGTTCCCAGGGGACCCCTTGGTGAATGTCACCATAAATATTTTTTCAGAGCTGAAAAAACAAAACCAAATGGTTTCATTTTTTCTTTTGTATTGCAACTCGTTTTCCTTTAAGGAAAACGGGCTGCAATACAAAAAAAAAACTGCTTTATTAAAAAAGCAGTCACAGACATGGAGGTCTGCTGTCTCCAGCAGGCCACCATCCCTGTGAGTGCAGGGAATCGCAAGGGGGTCGCAAATTGCCACCCACCTCATTAATATTAATGAGGTGGGTCTTTATGACCCCCTTGCCATTCGCAGAAGGTGTCTGAGACACCATTCTGCATACGATTTTGCGAATCGGAAATTGCGAATCACACTGACTCGCAATTTCCGATTTGCAAAATCGTACCTTGCTACATCTGGCCCCTGATCCTTAGAAAACAGTGAAAATGCTGTTGTTACACAAAGTACCTGGTTAGTGTTAAAAATAAAGCCGCACGGGTGAGCGTGCCTCAAAAAAGGCCAGCGATGCGTCGATTTCTCACTCACAACCTAAACCGTGCGTCGTTACTTCTTCGGTCGGGTCGGCGTGTGTCATTTTCTCACTTCCGCAAGAGAGCGATGCTTCGAATCCCAGATGGGCACCTCGGTTCCGGGCTGGCTTTGCGTTGATCTTTCACACCCAGCGATGATGCGTTCGAAATCTGGTTGCACGGTCCAGGAAACCGTGCTGTGAGAGGCTTGTGTCATTATCAACAGCCGCTAGCGGGTGTTGCACTTTGTTTGTCCAGCCACGATGCGTTGATCTCCCAGCTGGGAAACAGGAGAAGCATCGATTTTAGCCGCGAGACCCGCGGCATGTCGTTTATTAGTCATCAAAAGTTTCCTCGCACGACGGTCTGTGCATTGATTTCTGTACTTTTCCACCAGCTTCACCTCTGAAGGGCCCAGAGACAGGTTAGGGACCACTTGGCAAGGCAGGAGTCTCAGCAGAGAGTCTAGATGCTGGCAGAGAGAAGTCTTTGATGTCCCTGAGACTTCAACAACAGGAGGCAAGCCCAGTTCAAACCCTACCAGATTCTTCACCAGCGGGAAGTCACACAAAAGTCAGTCTTTGTCCTCTTTCAGGCAGAAGCAGCTACTGCAGGCCAATCCACCTAAGCACAGTCACAAGCAAAGGGGCAGTTCTTCTCCCCCAGCTCTCCAACTCTTCTCCTTGGCAAAGGTTCCTCTTGGTCCCAGAATTAATCTAATTTTCAGGGGGTTTGGGTCCAATGCTTATACCCCTTTCTGCATTTGAAGTAGACCTACTCCAAAGGGAAGTCTCTCTTGTTCAGAAGATCCTGCCTTGCCCAGGCCAAGTCCCAGACACACACCAGGGCGTCGGATACTGCATTGTGTGAGGGCAGACACAGCCCTTTCAGTTGTGAGTGACCACTTCTCCCTCCCCTCCTAGCACAGATGGCTCATCAGGATATGCAGGCTACACCCCAGCTTTCTTTGTGTCACTGTCTACAGGAGATTTACAAACAGCCCAACTGTCAAACTGACCCAGACAGGCAATCCACAAACAGGCAGAGTCACAGAATGGTTTAAGCAAGAAAATGCATACTTTCTAAAAGTGGCATTTTCCAACTAAGAATCTAAAAGCCAACTTCACTAAAATATGTATTTTTAAATTGTGAGTTCAGGGACCCTAAACTCCACCTTTCTATCTGTTCTCAAAGGGAAACTGCACTTCAAAGTTATTTAAAGGCAGCCTCCATGTTAACCTACATCAGTACATGTCCCACCTTTAACATACACTGCACCCTCTCCATGGGGCTACCTAGGGCCTACTTTAGGGGTGCCTTACAAGTAGAAAAAGGGAAGATTTAGGTCTGGCAAGTGGGTACACTTGCCAAGTCAAATTGGCAGTTTAAAACTGCACACACAGACAATGCAGTGGCAGGTCTGAGTCTTGTTTACAGAGCTACTAGTGTGGGTGGCACAGCCAGTGCTGCAGGCCCACTAGTAGCATTTGATTTACAGGCCCTGGGCACCTCTAGTGCACTTTACTAGGGACCTACTAGTAAATCAAATATGGCAATTATGGATAAGACAATTTATTTACACATATAATTTATACCAGGAACACTTACACTTTAGCACTAGTCAGCAGTCGTAAAGTGTTCAGAGTAAACAAAACAGCAAAAACAAAGTCCAGCACACGGAAACAACCTGGGAAGCAGAGGCAAAAAGTTAGGGGACAACACACCAACGATGCCAAGTCTAACAGTAATACTTTCATTGAGTCTGCCCAGGGCTGTGGGGTCCGAGTTTGCACAGTCATTAGACACTATGGGGCAGATTAAAAAAAACCTAGCACCTCCTTGTGCCACATTAGCATAATTATTTAATGCTAATGTGGCCCAACGAGGCCAAAATAGCCCTGCTGCATTTACAAAGTGGTGCAATGCATGCATTATGCATGGCAGGCATAATGTATGCATAGGGGTCGTTCGCTCGTTTGGGGGGGGTGAAAAAATGGCGCAAAGAAATTTTTAAAAGATTTATTTGCGTCATTTTTTTGGCACTTATAACATCTGGTCAGAGCAGGCATTAAAAGGAGGCTCCCTTTGGTTTTCAATGGGCCTCTTGGTGCTTTGCAGGAGTAGCGTCAACATTTTTTAAGCTAGCCTGCAAAGCTCCGAATTAGCATCAAAAGTTTTGATGCTAGCTCCCTAGCTATCGCCATGGTGCACCGTATATTAAATACAGCGCACACATGGTGGCATTAGGGGGGCGCTCAGGGGCGCAAGAAAAGTGGCGCTGCACTAAGTGCAGCACCACCTTTCATAAATCTGCCCCTAAATTCTTGAGCCACTAGTAGCAAGTTTCTAGAAACATAACTCAACTTATCTGGGTTTGTTCACATTTGGTCAAAGCAGTACTTAATTACCAAAGAGATTAGAGCACAGGACCAAGTATTTCTTAGAATTCCACTAGGTGCAGTGGTACTTTTCATAAATCTCCCCCTACATCCCCCCTTTGTTAAATAAAAAGACATAAACAATAGTGTTATAACCTGCTATGCTTCTAATGTTTTCTATGCACACCTCCAGTGTTCTCTGCTCAGCCATAGCAGCATTACATTTCTTATCCTCATTTACATCAGCTGTCAAGGTTCTTGCACAAGTCAGCCAAACTGTGTGATATAAGGCAGTTTAGTTGCACTGGGGTGGACCCTGAGGGTACAGGGTCTAATGTATGATCTGGGCTTTCAGGTGGAGCAGCCTCATCTCGGGCTACAGGGACCAATGATCGGCAGGACAGGTGTCTGAAATGTGATGAGTCGCTTGTGATGGATTTCCCGGGAAGTGGGAAGTTGCGCCATTATCATGTGTCCCTTTTGCTTCACATCTTTCAAAGGTTCAACATCAAACGGAGAATCTGTCTTACGCTTTTGGTTTTGTTTGGCTAGAACTCAGTCACCCTTGTCAAAGACAATCTCTAGAATTCAATGACGTTGATTAGCATACATCTTCATCTGACGTTTCCGAGCAGTGTCAGTAGCACACACTTCTTCATAATACTGGGTTCTTTCAATGGTCCACTGTGGTAATTTGGTTCGTGTACCTATCCCAAACTTCAGGGTGGCAAAACTCTCACTAATGGTCGAGTTTGGGGTCGACCGATAAGCACAGAGGGCTTGAAATAATGCCAGAGTTAACTCAATTCCCTCTATTGATGCACAGTGGATCACTCATTTCAGGGTCCCATAAAAGTTTCCACAACACTGTTGGCCTGAGGCCGCAAGAGTGTACTTTTCTGATGCTTGAAATTCCGTCCTGTTAGAAACTCATTAAATTCCTTGCTGTTGAACATGGACCATTGTCAGACTTGAGAGTGTCTGTTCTGCCCCACACTGCAAATATGTCGTCAAGCCACTCAATCCCTTTGTTGTGGGTTGTTGATGACATGTCTTCCACCAGAGGAAAACGGGAATGCTCGTCAATGACCACCATGAGATGATGTCTGTTGGCCAGAGGCCTAAAAAAAGTCTATGGCTACTCTATCCCATGCATGTGCAGGAAGATCAGACAGGGATAGTGGATGCTGGGTCACTTCAGGAGACAGGCAGTTGCATAAATGATAATCCTTTACTTCCATCTCAACTCTCTCATCCAAGTGACAGAACCACATTCAATCTCTCAAGGCCCTTTTGGTGGCTACAATGCTGTGATGTCCTTCATGAATGAGGTCAATAATTTGCTGTTTCAGACGCTCTGGTACGACACTCCTGGACCCTCTTAGTATGATGCCTTTTTTAGTGACAGACAGTTCATCTTGTACATTTTGATAATTTTTAACTTCAACATCATCACTTAGATGTCAAACACAATGTCTCCATGATTGTGCTGAAATAATGTTTTTAATGGCAAGCATGTCCCTATTGGCATTTGTAGCACCAACAATCTGTTCAATGGACAGAGCTGTGGCATGCTAGACTTTACAATGAAGGTAATGTATTTCTCATCGGTTTTCGACGTTGAGCTGTGCCGCAGTAGGGGTACTTGTGATAAAGAATCTGCAGGGCTCGAGTTCTTGCCTGGCTTATGCACACTTGTATAGTCATACTCTTGTAAGTGCAATACCCACCTTTCAATGCAAAGAAGCATCTCGACCTTCGGATTTCAGAATATGGTGAGCAGCGCTTGGTAGTCAGTGACAATCGTGAAATGCTTTCCATATAGGGATACATGAAAATGTTCACAGGCCCACACCACAGCCAGTCTCTCGTAATTCCAGGTATGAATAAGCATGTTCTGTGTCAGACAAGCTTTGGCTGACGTTTGCCACAATGTGTCTCTGAGCCTTTGGATTTCTATTGTGCTGAGCAAGGATTGCTCCCAGCCCCACTGGGCTCGCATCTACAGTAATCTCAGTGTGAAGTACAGGATCAAAGTAAGCCACCTCAGTCGTATTTTCAATTGCATGCTTTATTCTTTTGTGGTCACATTCAGAGGACCATCAGAACTGGGTATTTCTTTTTTGTCAGGTCTCATAGTGGGGCACTCTCTATGCGGAAAACAAAGTCACAAATGTACCTTGGACAATAACTGGCTATGCCCAAGAAGGACCGTAACACAGTAACTCTTATGGGGGACTGGTGACTGACAGTGCTCTCACTTTAGCAGGATCAGGAGTTATTCCTCCATTGAAAAATAGGTGTCCAAAGAACTTGAGTTTGGTTTGTGAAATTCACACTTTTTGGCATTTAATTTGAGACTGATATCTGAAAGTAACTGACATGCTTGTTTTAGAGCCTTATCATGCTCCTTCAGTGTTGTTCCAAACACCAGAATATTGTCACTGTAATTGAAAGCATGTGTAACATGTTGAATAATTCTACGTACAACATCTTGGAATATTTCTGCAGCAGATGACACTCCAAAGTTCAATCTTTTGTATCTGAACAAGCCAACATGAGTCGAAAAACTGGTTTGTACCTTCCAGTTCGAGTTGATATCCCTTGTTCAGGTCAAGACAGGAGAAGATTTTAGCTTCATTCAGCTGCACGATCAGATCCGTAATGTGCGGAGCCAGAACGTCTTTCTCTCTATACTGCTTTGTTGGCTTAGCACAGATCCACACGGATGCGCACTACATTTCAACTGTCCTTTTTCAGCACTAGCACTATGGTTGAAAACCACTGTGTGCGACCAGTAGAGCACTCATTAATGTATTTTTGCAGAGCTTCTAGTTCCTTCTGAACCGCTGCTTATAGATGAAATGCTATTCTGCTGTGTCGCTGTGCAACAGGAAAGATGTCCTCTTTAATGTGAAGTTGCACCTTAGTTGTCTTGAGCCTTCCTAGGCCATGAAATAGTGATGGGAAATGACTCACAATTTTGGAATGCTCATGTAGGTTGTAATTGACATATGTCAGACCCATATCAGCAGCAGCTACAAAACTAAGTAGGCATGCACTGGATAGGGTACCTTTAAGAACGTAGATTGGGACCTGCACTGCTATCTTTTTATACCGCAAGGTTGCTGTGAATGATCCTTGATTCCGGAGGTAGACCATGTGTTCACCGTTTTATTAGATGCTTTGAATGGTGGTACAGGTGACAGACTGTTAAATTGTTCAACTGGTATGATGTTGATCGAAGCACTGATGTCAGTTACAAAGTTTATGGGATAGTCGTTAACCTTTAGTTTGATTTTTCGGCAATGTCTATAAGTTTCTTTTGTTTTGTTAACTCACTTGTTTTCGTCATTCATTTGTCCTTTGTACATGTGTCAAGGCCTCCTGTGCATGTCGCTCTTTTTTAGACATGATCATTGCACATTCATCCTCTTCACTGTGACTTAATGATGACATTGAGTAACTCTTGTAGAAAGAACTTGATGACAATAAAATTCATTTAGTTTCCACCTGTCACAGTTGAAGTTGCGTTTTATCTATGTTGGTGTGGCAAGAGTGCTTCTGCAACCTTCTGGTGCCATCTCTTCATCTCGCTGTGATACACTTGGTTTCTCTTTTTCTTTGCAAGCCGTTATGAAGTGGTTCTCCTTTCCACAACCTTTGCCTATCTGTCTGATGGCTGGACATTTGCATTCATGTGAAAATGGAAATCCACATCGGAAATACAGTCTTTCTTTCTTTGAAGATGTCGACTTATGGGCATCTACTCAGTGCTTGTATTTACTCTTTATGACCAGCGCCAATTCACTTTTTGTTGTTCCCGTTTCCATTTTGGCTGCTTGTGATCTACTTGTCCCTTGGCTCTGGCAGCCATCCGTCTTATGAGAGTGTCTCTGTCAACATGCGTCTTCTGAACAAGTTCGACAAACAACCATCAATGACTCTGAGGTGCATGGCTTCTTCATCATAAAATTCACTAAACGTACAATATTTAGCCTATTGGCTATGTCGAAAGGCAGCAGAGGTTTCAAGAATGCAGAAGCACCATGCTCCACGCTTCTGTGACAGCCAACTGAAAAAATTCACAGTTCTGAAGGTGGCTTCAGTGGTTTCAGTGGTTTCTATGGCAACCAACAACCTTGCAAGTGCAACTCCTGTGCTCGCTCTCGAGTCAACTTGCCTGATTTTGAGGTTGTGAGGCTGGTAAGTAAAGTTCACTACTCATACCTGGCTGTCGCTGTCTTCTATCGTTATATCTGGTTGTCGCTGCCTTTTATGTTGTACCTGGTTGTTACTGCCTTTAGGGTTCTCTTTGTATGAAGGATGGCTCAATGTTGTAATGCTGCACTATATTTTCTCAGTCTGGCCAGCAAGTCCTGGTGTGTTTTTCCAACTGCGCTCCTCTGTTAGGCCTTCAACTTTTCCGCAAGGTCTCGTATGGGCTGGAGTGGAGCTTCCACTCCACATACGCCAACTGCAGGCTTTTTTGCACCAGCCTGGGGCACACGTGGCAGGCACAAACAGTTTGCAGCTTCCTTGCAGGGATGGCAGTCTTGTTTCTTCAGGGCACAGATCCCCTACTCATCACCAGTTCTCACATAACCCCAGCTCAGGAGCATGCACAATGAATACTTTCCAGAAGATTAGTTAATACTTTCATTGAGTCTGGATGGGCCATGTGGTCCTAGTGCACATAATCCTAAGACACTACACCCTGCAGCTGCAGTCCCACGCACATCCATAGGTCAGGCTTTTTCCATTAAGTAGAGTTAAAATGTCACCGTGCAGGACAATGCCGTGGCTGCAGCAGCATGCCATGGTATACTCTTCATTCACTCATGTCTTATGTTCGCACTGCCCTGAAAGAGTCACCATCCATGAACATTCAAGCCCTCCTACCATTACTGCTAGGTTAATACCCTTGCATATTGACATATTGGCAATGAAAGGAGCAAAAAGCAGGTATCCCATTAAAGCATATATAGTTGCAAACCTTCACATGTGTTAGTACTTGAATGTTAATGTTTTCAGTGCTTTTCAGTTTGTAGTTTTGAGTTGTATACTGCCACTTGGATACTTGCCAGACAGAAACTATTCAAACATCCAAGTATGACTGTACATTAGACACATTTGTACTAGTTGCAAGTTTATATTTTTACAGGTAAAAATAAGTATGTACAAATGCCAATAAAATGAGATAAATAAAAAGCTTGTGATAAAAAAAGATGGTACAATGTAATGGGACATTAATTATAATACTATTTCAAACTTCTTCATATTTAAAAAGATCGACACATTATAGTTTGGTATTATTTCTGTAAGTCCTTTCCCAAGAAAACCTAAACATAGCAATTTCTTAGATATGATATTTATTTGTATTCAATTTATTATCTCCTAAGTTGCCTGGGGTGGTAAAGGTATGCCCAGATGTGGGTCCCATGTTCACTGTGCCACTGAAACCAAGCTGCATTTGACTGATGAACCTCAATTAGGGTGAAACTGCTTTTTGATTGCTTGTGTTCTGGTTTACAGAAGACATGGCCAGGTGGTTGATGCTAGACTGTCCACATTAGAACAGGATTGAGATGGATTTGCTTATGGCTGGGTCCATACTTGGGTGGCATGGTGGGCAAATAAACAATGGGTTGGAATGCTATCCAAGTGACTGCCATTGGTTAGAGCTACTGCTAGCATTCCTCCCATTACCTTTTGTGTGTTGGATGTACCCCCATAGGTAGCAAGGGTATGCCAGGGCATAGGTCCCATGCTCACGGTACCACTGGAACCAAGCTACACAAGCCTGATCCACAATAAAGGAGAAACCGGTCTTGGGTTGATTGTGCTCTGGTTCAGAAGGTCCTCGTCTGGCAGCTTGAGATGAACTGTTATCATTGGAGCAAGATTGAAACTGATTTGCATATGGCTGGGTCCAAACTTAGGTGGCATGATGGGCAAAAAAATGTTGGGCTGGAAACCTAACCTGAGTGTGAGAAATTGGGCTGTTTGTTGGCTGGGTTCTGAGCCTTGATCAAACAGCAACCACAATCCTAGTCTGGGTAAGGGTCAGGAAAACCCTAAATTAATCTTTGCTTGCCCTTTGGTAGCTTGGCGCAGAGCAGCCAGGCTTAACTTAGAGGCAGTGGATAGAGAATTTGTGCAACACTTCAAATAATAAAACAATGAAAACACCACACAAAAAGGATCCACATCAGGTTATAAAAATAGAACAATATTTAATAAATGAAAGAAGATGAAAATGACAAAAATTTAATAAGGAGAACTTGAGTTATGATTTTTTTAGGAAAAAAAATATAAAATAGCTCACAGAAGAGAGGGCCAATCTGGGATATCTGGTCGCAGTAGATGGGCACAAAGTGAAAAGTTCAGGCAGACCGCAATGGAGTACAGGCTGGCTACAGGGACCCAGTTAGGCCTGCTGAACCAAAGTACTCTAAAACTTGGTTGTGGAGCATTGTGTGGTTCCGAAGCAAAGATGTGTCAAACAGCCAGGGCAATGAGTCAGTTCCAAAATGCGGCAAGGCTGCAGTGCGAGATCCTGATGCATCGACATTGAGGATCCTGTAGAAAGGGCTTGTGATACATGGTGCAGTCCAGGTGATATGTTCATTCCGATCCATGCAGTAGCGGCGATGTGGAGGTTTGGAGTCGTAGTTGAGGCTGCTGTCGATGAAAGATGCAAGGAGCTTTGCACAAGGGAAAGCACTGAGCAATGGTGGTTCCGAAGTTGATGCTTTGGTCCCAGAATGCAGGGTGCAGCAGAGATGCAAGTCTTGTTGCGTTGGTTCCGATCCACACAGTAGCTGTGATGCATCAGTTCTGTTCCTCACAACAGTGGTGTTGCGTAAGTTCTGCTCCTGCAGCAAGGGATGCATATAGTCCCCTGGAGCAAACATCTGAGGCCCCCTTCCAAGCATCCAGGACTGGGGTGGCACCACTTGACAGGGCAGATTCATAGATGTCAGAGTTCATGTGCAGGAGCAGGGTGGTTGGAAGTTTCTTAAATCCTTTCAGATGTGGAGGCCTGCCAGGTAGCCCTTGTGAGTTACTATGTGTTCTGGGTGTGGAGAGATGCAAATCAAGTCCTTCTCACTCCCAGGAAGGAGGGCAGTAGGCAGCAGGTCAGCACAGCAAAGAATGAGTACAGCAAACAGCAGTCCAGCAGAGTGGCAGTCCTTCAGCAGCACAGTAGTCCTTCTTCCTGGCAAAATGTCCACAGGTCCAGAAGTGTACTGAAGTGGTGGTGTCAGAGGTCAGTACTCACACCCAGCTGTGCCTTTGAAGTGGGGAGACTTCAAAGAGAAGCCTGTGAAATGCACCAAGTCCCTGCTCTTCCTGCCCTAGCTCCAGACCCACTACAGGGGGTTATGCAGCCCTTTGTGTGTGGACAATACACAGCCTATTCAGGTGCAAGTGAGGCTGTTACCAGCTCCTCCTTCCCATCCTGCCCAGGATGGCCCATCAAGGCCCATCAGGTCACACCTAAGCTCCCATTGTCTGTGGCTGTCTCGGAGAAATACGCAAAGCTCATCTGTCCTCCTACACCAGATAGGTGGTCACAGGCAGACAGTAGGAACCAAATGGCTAAAGTAAGAAAATGGCAACTTTCTAAAAGTGTCATTTTCAGGTTTGCAATTTACATTCCGGCTTCACCATAAGTCAGGATTTTAAATTGTTATTCCAGGGACACCAAACTTGGGGGCCATCCCATCCCATTTGAAAATTACGCTTATAAGGTGTCATAATGTAACTCCAATGTTATCCTATGGGAGAGATAGGCCTTGAAGTACTGAAAAACAAATTTAAGAGTTTTTCACTACTAGGACATGTAAAATCTAGAAGTACATGTCCAACTTTTTAAATATACTGCACCCTATCCTTGGGCTGTCAAGGGCCTACTTTAGGGGTGAATTAATGTTTTAAAAAGAAAGGTTTGGGCCTGGCAAATGGTTTACTTTGCCAGGTCGGCATGCCTGTTTAAAACTGCACACACAGGCTCTGCAGTGGCAGGCCCGAGACATGTTTAAAGGGATACTTATGTGGGTGGCACAATCAGTGCTTCAAGCCCAGGCCCTGGACACATGTAGTGCACTCCACAAGGGAATTATAAGTAAATTAAATATGTCAATTGGGGATTAGCCAATTTTACCACATTTTAATGAAAAAGCACAGGTACTTTAGCATGTCAGCAGTGGTAAAGTGTGCAGAATCCTAAGGCAAGTGAAACAAAGTCAGCAGAAACAGGAGGCCTGAAGGCAAAAAGTCAGGCGGAAGCCACACTAAGAATGCCAAGTCTAACACAGAGCAACTGCCACTGATTAGACTTAATACAAACATTCCCCCCTTCATCTTTTGTGAGTGGTTGTATAATGGAACCATGCATGCCGGAACAGTGCATGCCTTAGCAATGCAGTCGGAACCACGACTGCATTGTTTCCACGCATGCCTTTACCACGCACGCCTTTACAACAAATTTTGTTGTAAAAGCATGCCTAGTAAAGGCATGTATCGAAATGGCATGCATGGTTCTTTCATGCACCCCCTCACCCACCCTGAGCCCTAAAACTACCCTCACCTCTAATACCTAAACTACCCTTATGAGCCCTAAAAAAAAAATAACAATCCCAATACCTCACCCGTCTCTAAAAACTAACGTACCCATACCCACCACCTGCCCTGAATCCTAAAAAAACTACCCGACAACCCAACCCTCCCACCCCACCCCACCCCATAAAAATATAGGCCCTCATTCTGACCTTGGCGGTCTTTTCGCAAGACCGCCGAGTTACCGCCGCGGTGAAGACCGCCGACCACGGCGGTATGCCGCTGTGCGCATTCTGACCGCTGGGAGCGTTCCGCCGGAAAACCGCCAGCAGCCACACTGGCGGTCGGCGGGAAAGTGGAGACTGGTCAACCTCCACCGCCACGCCAGCAGAACACCGCCCACAGAATTACGACCCACATTTCTGTGTGGCGGTCTTCTGTTGGCGGTCTTCTGTTGGCGGTCACCTCCCCATGGCTCCCGTCGCCTCCCGGAGGACCAACGCACAAGGTAAGTTGACCGTCCGTGAGGGGAGGGGGTGGGGGGGTGTTGTGTGATGTGGGCGTGCATGGGGGTGTGCGTGTGAGTGTGTAGAGGGGGTGTGTGAGTGCGTGTATGCAGGCAGGGGGGTGCTGTTGTGTCTATGGGTAATGTGTGCTGTTCGGCAGGTGCGCATGTCTGCATGTATGTGTGCGGGTATGTGTCCCCGTTGTGTATGTGTGTGTAGGGGGTGTGTATATGTGCATGTTGGGGGTGTGTGCATGTCGGGGTGCATGTATGTGCATGTCGGGGTGGGGGTGGGGAGGGGGTTCGTACCACCTCTGGGGGGTGGCAGGGGGGTGGAGGGTGTGGGGGAGGATTCGGGTGGGTAGTGGGGGGTGGGGGAGACCCCTATCAGTGCCAGGGAAGGAATTCCCTGGCCCCGATAGTGCTTACCGCCATGGTTCGCACGGCGGTTCCCGCCCGCAAGAAACCGCGGCGGTAGGCAGGGTCATAATACCCTTGGCGGTCTTGGGACGACCGCCGGGCCGGAGTGCGCAAACTCCAGCCCCGCGGTCATGACCGCCATGGCGGTCGGAGTGGAGAAGTGGCGGTCGGTCGCGGCGGGGACCGCCGCGGTCAGAATGCCATTTTTAATACCGCCGGTCTGTTCGCGGTCCGACCGCCGTCTCTCCGCCGACCGCCAGGGTCAGAATGAGGGCCATAGTATCCTGGCACCCCCCACCCTGAGACCTAAAATCTTCCCCCTAATAAGTAAACTACACCGACCCCCCCACCTACACTAAATTCTAAAAAACCTATCCTGACCCCCTCAGCCCTGCCCCTAAAAAGAAAATTACCCAGACCCGCCCTGAGCTCTAAAAAAAACTACCCTGACCACCACCCCTGCCCCTAAAAACTAAATTTCCCGACATCCTCCACCCACCATGAGCCCTAAAACCTTCCCCCACTAATAAGTAAACTATCCTGAGCCCCTCACCCACCCTGAGCCCTGAAAAAAATGACCCTGACCCCCACAACCCTGCAAACTAAACTACCCCGACACCCCCTACCGACCCTGAGCCCTAAAACCTTCCCCCTAATAAGTAAACTACCCTGCCCCCACCCACACTAAATCCTAAAAAAAACTATCCCGACCCCCACCCCTAAAATAAAATTACCCTGACCCCCACGTGCTCTGAGCCCTAAAAAACTACCCCAACCCCCCACCCCTGCTCCTAAAAATTAAAGTAGCCCGACACCCCCACCCACCATAAACCCTAAATCTACCCCTACTGCTAAACTCTACCCACCAGCCCTGCCCCAACCCCACTTATCCGACAACATCCTCCCCTGATCATTTCACCTCTTCTTTCTTCTCTGCTCTCGCCCTTCCTTAAACTTTCCCCGACCCCTAAAAAATATAGTACCCTGCCCCCACCCTAAGTCCTAAAAATAAATAAATGCCCAAAAACCCCTACCCCACCCCTAAAAAGAAAATAGCACGACTCCCCACCCTAAACCCTGAAAAAAGAAATACCTAAACCTCCCACCCCACCCCTAAAAAAAAAGCCAGACCCCTTAACACCCCACCCACCCCAAGTCCTTAATCGACCCCATCTATAACAAGCATTTGCAATGCAACGGGTCTCGCGTTTGCCCATGATAGAGCTGATTGCGTTGTAAACTCCTAACCCGACTTTTCATCTATCGGCAAAAGTGCTTTTATGTACGTAACCCGAACAGTGAAATTAACTGTGTAAAGCGCTCGACTTCTGCAAAGCGAAATCGCGCTAGGAAAATGGAGAAAAAGTAGTCAACGATCCAACAGAAAACAGCGAGCCTCGCTTGTTTTCTGTACTTGGTCGCTGCGCTCGAGGAGGGCTAACCCCCGGAAAAGGCATGACGTGTGCATGCCTTCCACTAATGAAAGCAAGTAGATTTTACTAGGCAAGCCCACGAACCAATGAAACACACTGACGTGACGTCGACAGGGCTCCGAGCCCTTTTCTAATAACTAAAGCTTCTTGCTGCAATTCGCATGCGCGAGCGCATGCAACGCAGGCTCGAACCTAAAAACTACCCCAAACCATGCCCGAGCCCCACTTACCTCACCGCGACCTTTCCCGATCCACTCTGCCTTTTTCTGTAACTTAACCACACTTCTGCGCAGTCTGGCACATGCATGGTTAAGGCAAAGAAAAAGGCAGTCGTTCAAGCAGGCGTGGTAACGCTTGTGTGGGAAACGGTTTCTCTTTGTTTGTTTGAGGTACCACCCCATGTGGCAAGAGTATGCTCAGACGTGTGCTGTGCTTACTGTGCCACTGGAATCATGAGGCATCCGACTGTGAAGCCCCAATCAGGTTCAAACCAGTCCTGGTTGCTTGTGTTCCGGGTTGGGGGGCACTAGCCTGGCATTTTCAGGCTGGACTGTTCCCATTGGAGCAGGGTTAAGATTGACTTACTAACGGCTGGATCCAAACTGAGGTGGGATGGTGGGCAAAAGAATGATGGGTTAGAATGCTACCCCATGCGATTGCTAGTGGCAAGCATACCTCCCAACACCTTTTGTGTGTTTCACAAAACTATTATATCATCTTTTTTTTGTATCTTGATTATCTTTTTTTAGACCTCTTATGATTCTCATTAGATTTTGGACAAGCTCAATCAGTATGACCTTTAAGGCTCAATATTCTATCCCTTCACTCTTTTACCATTCAGATATTAAAGCAATTCCTCTTGAAGTAGATATAGGCCGTCAGTATGACATTGGCGGTAAATCCCACTTACCACCATGCTGACTGCCGTCAACATACCGCCGCCGCAACGGATTACCGCCACCCATAATATGGCCCACACATAGCTATCCGTCACTATACAGCCACACACAAGTCCGCCAGCCCAAAGGTCAGTGATAAACTGGCAGTACCAAAACCCACCCCGTTACCCCAACAGAACTACGCCCACAGCATTATGACTCACGAATCACTGCGGCGGACAATCAATGACGCTAAGCTATTGGCGGTACATACTGCTGCGCTCAAAATACACGCACCCATACAAAACAACACCACATTGGACAATTTGAATACACACACACCTGACACACATACACACACCACAACCACACCCACACACCACTATAAAACACACACACACAAAATACCCACAACCCTTTATCAATACAAACAAGTGCGACAAGAGAGATAGCAAAACCACAGACAAGACCACAGACACACACCACCATCACCTATACACCAACCACACACTTTACATCACACACCCCAACACAGCACCCCACATACCCTCACCCCACCACCCACAATGCACCCATGGCACCGCAACGACACCCCAGGTTCTCTGAGGAGGAGCTAAGGGTGATGGTGGAGGAAATCATCAGGGTAGAGCCACAGCTATTCAGATCACAGGTGCAGCAGACGTCCATTGCAAGGAAGATGGAGCTATGGCAGAGAATCGTGGACAGAGTCAACGCCGTGGGACAGCACCTCAGAACAAGGGATGACATCAGGAACAGGTGGAACGACCTATGGGGGAAGGTGCGTTCCACAGCAGCAAGACATCAAATAGCTTACAGAGGACTGGCGGTGGACCCCCACCTGCTCCCCCACAACTAACAACATGGGAGGAGCAAGTCTTGGCAATCATGCATCCTGAGGGCCTGGCAGGAGTAGGAGGAGGATTGGACTCTGGTAAGTAAAATCTCTATGACTATCACCCCACCTACCTGCATGCCATCACATACCCCTACCCTTACCCTCACTTCCGTCACTTCACCACCTCACACACACCGCACCATCACAACCCACCCCTCCCAATACAAAGTCCTGCACGGACCCCCATCACAGACCTGCATGGACACCCATCTCTAAAGCATGCACATTAAAGAAAACCACCTAGCCCACAAAATCAATACTCACACAAGGCAAAGCTACCAGGGCAATAACAACCATACAGGGCAACACATCCATGCACAAGATGGCACACACAGAAACAATAACACTGCATTTACATCCCCACAGGTCCCCCACCCAACGTCAATGGAGAGGAGGAGCCAGCAACTTCCAGTCCACCCCCAGAAGAGGCCCACATTGATGACAGCAGCTCCGGACGCCTGGATCTGGATGACCAACCTGGCCCATCAGGGATGTCCGGACAGTCGATTACCTAGGCACAGTCCCATACCACCACAGAGCCTTCCCTCTCAGGAAACACCACCACAGTACCTACCCAGCAGGCCCATACCTCTGTCCCCAGGACACGTCAATCAGCAGTGTGTCCACCACTACAGGGACCCCAGGCAACCCCACAATCACAGGACAATCAGGGACCTGGGGTCAGTGGTGGTGGGCACACAGTTCAGCGGACAGAGGCACAGGACAACAGGGAAGCTGGGAGGACTGCTGTGTGTCAGGGGGAGGACAGGCCCAGGGAACCATCTCTCCAGGAGGCACTCACCAACATCCTAGGAGCATATCACTATTCCCAGGAGATGATGGGCCAGATACTGGACAAGTTGCAGGAGACCCAGCGGCTGCAGGAGGGACAGTACCTGGGGATGAGGGAGGACTTGAAGGACATCCACACCACCCTGGTCACCATTGCAGGGGTGCTGGCAGACATGGTCAACACCATGAGGGAGGCAGTGGCACACCACCGGGCCCCTGACACAAGCAAAAACGATGAACAGCCTTCCATCTCCGCTGCCACTAGTGGACAGGAGGCCCCGCCACACGAACAACAGGCCACCAGCACCCCACCCCCTGCAGAAGGAGAACCACCAAGCAAACGGTCCTGCGATCCAGGCAGAAGCCAGAGAACGTTGCCAACACCCTGCCAGGAAATAAGACTCTCCTGAATGTCACCCTTGTGTCCCACTCTCTCACCCTGCTCACCTTGGACTGCCATTGCTCCACAACCTATGCCCCCTTAGACAATGCACCTGTGATACAAATAGACTGGACTCTTTCCTGGACTTTCCTTCATCATCACCCAGCCCATTGTACGTCCCCCTCTAATCATTAGCATGTAAATAAACACCATTTAAATAAATAAAAGTTTGGAGTCTGTCAAATCATTTAACCATGTATTCGTTTAGCAAGCTTTAAACACTTCAATATAACTGTACAGTATTGTATACATAGGAATGACCTGTAGTTGGCTGCAGTCAACTCACCAGGAGCGATAATGGGACACAAATATCTGAAAATTGAGATGCCAAAGGGTACAGTAAGTGGCCATAAAAGTGGGAAAATCAGCCTGCCAGTGACAATGTCAAATACAAAACTGTCTATGTAAAGAGTAATTACAGTGTCTTACCTGTGTGTCATTGGAAGTACTGACTTATAATAGCACTTCTGTTGTCCTCATCCTCTGCCTCCTCATCTTCACTGTCCACAGGGTCCACTGCTGCCACATGCCCATCTCCAGCCTCATCCTCCTGCAGAAAAGGCACCTGGCATTGTTAGGCAAGGTTGTGCAACATACAGCATGCACAATGATCTGGAACACCTTCTTGGGTGAGTAGGACAGGGATCCACCTGTTAGATAGAGGCAATGAAACCTGGCCTTCAGGAGGCCGAATGTCCTTTCTATTATTCTTTGTGTTTGCCCATGTGCCTCATTGTAACATTCCTCTGCCTTTATCATGGGATTCCTCACAGGGGTCATAGCCATGAGAGGTTGGGGTAACCACAGTCACCTGAACATTTCATTAGACACACACTAACCCTTAGGGCCCACACCATACCCATACACCAACATCTAATGGGTGGGAACCAGGGCTCACCTATAAGCCACACCCGGTGCCTCTGGAGTTGAGCCATCACGAATGGGATGCTGCTATTCCTCAGGATAAAGGCATCATGCACAGACCCAGGATACTATGCATTGACGTGGGAGTGTACTGGTCCGTCAGGCACACTATCTGCACATTCATGGAGTGAAAGCTCTTTCGATTTCTGAACACCTGTTCATTTCTCCGGGGGGGGAACAAATGCAATATGTGTACTATCAATCACTCCATTTATGTTGGGGATATGTCCCATAGCATGGAAATCAGCTTTCACTGTGGCCAAATCCTCCACCTGGGGGAAAACGATGTAGCTGTGCATGTGTTTAATCAGGGCCAACAATACTCTGGTCAGCACTATTGAGAACATTGGCTGAGACATTCCTGCTGCCAAGCCCACTGTCACTTGGAAGGAGTCAGTTGCCAGGAAATGGAGAACAGATAGGAATAGCACAAGAGGGGGGGGGGTCCCAGTGGGCTGACGCATAGCAGATATCAGGTTAGGCCCCAATTGGGCACACAGCTCTGTGATTGTGGCCCTGTCAAGGCCATAGATGAGGATAATGTGTCTGTCCTCCATTGTTGCCAAGTCCACCAGGGGCCTGTACATGGGGGATGTCTCCATCTCCTATTCATCCTCAGCGGTTGCAATCTAGGGGGCAAACAGTGACTAGCTGGTCAGTATTCCATATTTCCAAACACTACACTGCATTGCATGTTGTGACTGTAACACAATATTGATGTATAGGCCCAAATGGTGCCTATGTGTACTGTGACTCAGTTAGGTGCGATGGCCTGCCCCCACTCTGAAATGGCATCCACCTGTCCTGTATGGAGGGACAGGTGGAAATGAAGTAATTCCGCTGACGTTGTGCACCGTTGCGGAGGCGTTTGAAAACTGCGGTGCAACTCCTAATTGGTTAGCATTGGGCCTTTTGGAGTACAATGGCCAATAGTGATGTACGCCAGCGGTGACGGTACGCACCGCCGCAGATGGGACCAATGTTCCCTCTAATTTTTTTCCACTGTGTGCAGCAGTGTGCGGTCTCTGTGCGCTGCAGCCAAGGATACGTGCGCCAAGAAATTGACCATTCACGCGCGCGCAGCGCATAACTAGCCAAGATCTTTGGCATTAGCCTCTCCATACCACTAAAGCAAAAAAGGGATATCATTGCTCCATGCAATAGGGCATCAAGGCAGTTTTGTGACCTGGTTGCACACCCCAAGGACATGACCTGTTAAGTGCCACCTACACCCCAGTTAGAGAAAACAGAGGAACATTGCCCGCGGCCTTTAAACGCTGTTTTCATTGACTTCAATCCAGATTCAAATATGAGCATTTTCTGCAATAGGAGAGCACGACTATCGCTCTAAAAGGCTTATTTGAGCTGAGAAAGTGATAATGCATATAAACAACTATGAAGTATGACAATGATGGAAAAGTTGATAACAGCACATTTCCTACTGTTCTAAAGCATTTCCTAGCTCATTAACCATTAATTTTCAACATAAATATCACTTGCTCGCTTGTATGCTAAAGTACGCCAAATGATGTTTAAAACACTCCCCGCGGCATTTAAACGCTGTTTTCATTCACTTCAATCCAGATTAAAATATGAGCATTATCTGACTTAGGGGAGCACGTATATCGCTCTAAAACGCTTATTTATTAACGTGCGCGCTTGCCGAAGGGGCCTGCGCGATGGGGGAAGGAAAGGTGCGCGCGCGCTCGAGCGTGCGCCTTACAGGGATCATTGGATGGGACCATCATTTTCTATCTGTTTACCCACTTGCTACCTGACCTTCAACAGGAGAGGACCTACACTGCAAGTGCTGCTATAACCTGTGTCTGGAACCAACCATGGCTCGTGTGACTGGGGAAACGGCCCTGCCTTCACTGCTGCGGAGTTGGAGAGACTGGTGGATGGGGTCCTACCCCAGTACCGAATGCTGTATGGGCCACCAGACCAACAGGTGAGTACACTGTGAGCACAATGCATGGGGCCTGAATGCATGGAGTACTCTGTGTGAGGTCCTCGTGTAGGGTGGGGGGTTGAGGAAGAGCCCTGGGCTGCGTGCTGCATGTATGGTGGGCAATCTCTGTGCATAAGGGGATGGGAGGGCTATGGTGGGACATGCGTGTAACAGGCTGGACGGTCTGACTGATACATTTTGCTATGTGTATATTTCTGCAGGTCAGCACTCATCAGAAAAAGGGATATGGCGTGCCATCGCCAAGGATGTGTGGACCCTGGGGGTCTATGGCAGGCGGAGCACCCACTGTCGCAAACGGTGGCAGGACCTGAGATGCTGGGCAAGGAAGACGGCGGAGGCCCAGCTGGGGATGGCCTCCCAAAGAGGAAGGGGTGCCTGTCAAACCCTGACCCCCCTGATGGCCCGCATACTTGCAGTGGCCTATCCAGAGCTGGATGGGGGCTTGAGGGCATAACAGCAGCACAAGAGGATTAGTACAGTTTCCCAATATACTACATGCGCGTGGTGGGGTGGTCTCCGGGTAGGGCATGTCGACCTGTTGGTGCCCCTAGGCCAGGCCAGACATTGCAGGGTAGGTCCCATGTTGGGCAGGGTATGATGTGAACCACCACCAACTAAGAGAGACTGTGGCCTTGCACTCCCCAGGACCAAGCAGTGGGGAAACTATCCACTTGAGCTACTGTGCCCTTGCACTCCCTAGGACCAAGCAGTAGGCAAACCACCCACTTGAGAGACTGTGGCCTTGCACTCCCCAGGACCAAGCAGTGGGTAAGCCACTCACTTGAGAGATTGTGGCCTTGCACTCCCCAGGACATTTCACAGGGCATGTAGCCCCCTCCAGGACCAGTGGTGTTGTACCATCTTCTGGCTGAGGTGCCCTCCCATTCCCCGTCCCCCTGAGGTGCCAGTGTATTTTCGACCTGATGCCACTGCAGTGTTCCCTCTGTGTTGTTGCAGGAGTGAGGTGGGGCCTTGGCCTATGTGATGTTGCCCTGTGGCCCACGGACATTGAAGACTGGGCAGTGTCCCTCCACTTGTAAATATGTATATACGTTTGTAATTTAATGCACTTATTCATGTTATTTTATTGTATTTCACTCACTTTCTTCCAATCATTTTGTCCTTGCATTATTCTTTAGGGGTACGGGGTAAATATGTAATGTTTGTGCTTCTGTTTATGTGTTTGGTGTTAGGGGTTTTGCGTGTGTGTGCCACTATCTTTATCCTCCCCCCTCCCATGTGTGCCAGGCGGCAGTACTCACCGTGGTCGTCTTCGCCGGCTTTGCTGCTCATGATGCAGGAAAAGGTAGACGAGCATCAGGAAGATGTGCAACTCGGGCTCCATGGCATCGTGGATGTTCCCTGAGTCTCCAGAGGTGAGTCCTTTGACTTCTATGTTCTGTTTCTGCCATGCTTTTGATGTCGTTGATACCGCCCCAGAAAAGGTGGCGGATAGGCTTGTCATAATACAGTGGGCAGTACACTGTCTTCCGCCTGGCTGTTTGCGGTTACCGCTGTGGTGCTTGTTGCTACCGCCGTGACGGTCGGTGTGTCAAAGTGGCTGTCTGTCTGAGCAGTTTCTGCTGTGGTCATAATTCCTTTTTTTGTACCGCCGGCCTGTTGGCGGTATCACCGCTGCTTTATCACCGACCGCCAGAGTTGTAATGAGGGCCTTAATGTTATATTCCCTGTGGACTTAGCCCAACACTATGTTAAAAAGGACCGTAAATGGTGCTCCCCATAAATATTTAAGTCACAATATTAATGGTACTAAATATCGAAGACAGAGTATTGATAGTATCCTCATATTGAGATAAGTGAGAGCATTGGTAATACTTTTTTTATTGTATTCAATAATATTGAAGATTTAAATAGCTAAACCTTAAATATCATTGTACAGTAATATAGATTTCAAGTGTTTTTGAACTATTGACATGTACATTTTATATTTTTCTTTTGCATCTTAAATGTGTTTAGATATATTTATATTTTATAGATAGATAGATAGATAGATAGAGGTGATAGATAGATAGATAGATAGATAGATAGATAGATAGATAGATAGATAGATAGATAGATAGATAGATAGATAAATAGATAGATAGAGGTAAAGATATAGTACAGAGTCGAGGTAGCCACTCTGCAATTATAGTTAGGTTGAATAGAGATAGGGATTTCTTTGATTTTTGTCCCTTAATAACTTTGTACTCTTTTGCCGAATGTCCATGAAACTGCAGATCTGCTGAGCCTGTGTCATTTTTGGAAGACTGAAAGTTTTTCAGCGTTTGGTCCATGGAGTTCAAAGAAGAAGAGGGGGCAAAATGGGATTCAAATCCAAAGCATTTTTCATAGACTTTTGCATTTCCCATAGAGCAAAAACCATCTGGCATTTGTCAGTATTGCATATTAGGTGGTGTAGATGATTCCTTTGGATACTGTTTTAGCTACATCTGAGGACATGGTAGGACTGTGGTACAACCTCGGTACATAGAGATGATAAGGGATAGTCTGATTTGCTAACAAGGAGTTCTCGAAAAACATATGGCAGCCATGTTGTTTTATACATCACTTTTAGTGGTGTATTTTACAATATCATTGAAATTAGGTCTCTAGTTGGCAGTGTTTTGCACCCTGTCCAAGTAGGGAAATTTAACTCTTGTCAGGATAAGGAAGTCACACAGCTTAGATAACCCATGCTCACAATATTCTGCCTTTCTTTGCCTTGGCCCCAGACACACTCCAGGGGTTGGAGACTGTTTGTAGAAGGACAAACACCGCCCTATTCAGGTGCAAGTGTCAGCTTCTCGGACCACTCTAGCTCAGGAAGACCCATCAGCCTAGTGATGGGCCATCAGGATATGCAAGGCATACCTCAGCTCCCTTTGTGTAACTGTTTAGAGTGAATGCACAAACAGCTCAATTGTCATCCTGACTCAGACATGCATTTAGCAGACAGGAAGAGGCACAAATTGGTTAAGCAAGAAAATGCCTACTTTCCACAAGTGGCATTTTCAAAATTACAATTCAAAAACCAACTTCACCAAAAGATGTATTTTTAAATTGTGAGTTCAGAGACCCCAAACTCGGTATCTCTATCTACAATGGGAAATTGCACTTAAAAGATATTTCAAGGCAATCCTCATGTTACCCTATGGGAGAGATAGTCCTTGTAATAATGAAAAACAAATTTAGCAGTAGTTCATTATCATGACATGTAAAACACACCAGTACACGTCCTACCTTTTAAATATACTACACCCTGCCCACAGGGCTGTCTTGGACCTACCTGAGGAGTGACTTTCAGGTACAAAAAAGGGAAGGTTTGGGTTTGGCAAGTGGGTGCACTTGCTAGATCGAAATGGCAGTTTAAAACTGCACACACAGGCACTGCAATGGCAGCGCTGAGACTTATTTGCAGGGCTACTCATGTGGGTGGCACAATCAGTGCTGAAGGCCCACTAGTAGCATTTGGATTACATGCCCTGGGCACACCTGGTGCACTATACTAGATATTTACTTAGAAAATCAAATATGCCAATCATTGAGAATCCAAACACAATACAATTTAGACTGAGAGCACTTGCACTTTAGCACTGGTCAGCAGTAATGAAGTGCCCAGAGTCCTAAGGCCAGCAAAACCAAAATTCAGCTCAGAATCAAAACCAGGAGGTCATAAGCAAAAAGATAGGGGAAACCATTCCAAGAGATGACGGGTCCAGCACAATACATAGTAAAATATAGGGTTAAAATTCTTTTACTTTTTAATTTTGATGAGACTGAAGTTGCTATAGTTGCCTTATGTACATTTAAAAGGTTGGAGATGTAGTAATGTTATAAGCACCAGGTCGCTCCCTGGAGTAGCTGTGTACAATACTAGTCACTTTCATCATCATTTTACATTTATGGAGTACCACAATATGGCCATGTGGGACTATAGCGAGTACTACATCACTGATTAGTTTTTATTTTTTTTAAACATACTTATTGAAATATATGAATGCTCCTGTTAGGTTGGCTCTTAAAAGAGCCTTTTACTATAACAAATGATTGGGAATTTATACATGATGTAGTAGGGATTGACACATGTTGTTAATGAAGATGTTATTGCCAGCTGTAGTGAAATGGACACCATTATCACGAGAAAGGGAAGTTTCTGAAAACAAAATGTTGAAGTAATACATGGAGGACATGTTGTGATCTTTTAAGAATGCAGACACCATTTTGTTGAAATGTCTGCAGGGTTTTCCATACTTTGCAGCATATTGTACAGAGTGCTTCCATTGTATCCTTTGACAAATATTCAAATACAGAAAATGGGTGTCATGAAATAAACTTATTAAAGATGTAAACGTTGCTTTCAAGTCAGTTTCAATTTTTACACCTGTGAGGTGAGCAATATCATTGGCCCTCAAAATGAATAATTATTAGGAGGAGATGCTGACATTTATAAAGTGATGAAATTAGAGGTAAGGTGGTATTCCACTTTTAACCCCTTTTCAGCATGCATGTTATTTCAAGATTTGGTAGACATAAATTATACTCTGTTCCTCTTCTTTTTGGCATACTCTCTTGTCCAAATACTATAACTGAGTCCAATTTTCCACACACAAAGCAGTTTCATTTACCACAACCCAATACCTTCAAGACACAAGTACTTAATGGAGTAAAGTGAAAATTCTAGACAATGCCTGCCCAGTGATCTTCTTTGTCACATGTTATACTTCAGAAAAAAACATCCTGATTGTTTCAGTATGAGATTGGTCTGGTAACATTGTCCAAACAGTGAAGCTCTATGGTGAAGAACGATAGGGCGTGTGCAGCATCTCCATTTTAGATTGCACATTGTAGCTCGGCATCTGTCTTAATGGTAACCTTTTACATGCTTTCACACTTTCACAACAATGTGCTAGGAAAACACTGTGGCCCACATTTATACTTTTTTAGTGCCGCATTAGCGCTGCTTTATGACACAAAAACAGTGCAAACTTACAAAATACAATTGTATTTTGCAAGTTTGTGCCGCTTTTGTGTTTAAAAATTACACAAATGCGGCACTAAAAAAGTATAAATATATTTCCTGTATGTGCAGCTAATTCCTAGTATACACAGTTGCCATGTAATCTGTACTCTCTGTCTAAGGCTAGGTACACAGAATGCAATGTCCTGGTATCATGATTGGTAATTGGAAACAGCTCCTAGATTATAGACATATCATTACATGAGCTCTGCACCTCTGAAAAGGTATGATATGACCATTGCTTTCAATACATAAACTGCCTATTTGTACAATTGACAGAGGAGCACTTCTGCTGGGATCATCCTAGAACTCTGTGCACTGTGACTGAGATGCAGCCTTGCTGACTCTGACTCTTCCATCCTGCAAGGGATGTTAGCCTGCACTATATCAGACCGATCTTACCCCGATATTGGGAGTTAGGCTATCCCAACCAATCTGGCAGAGGGTATTGCCTCTATGCTCTCAATGGGTAGGAAGTAACAATAATGAGTGTAACAACACAGTAACATTATCATGGTTGAATTTGTATCTTTTTTACCATTCTCACAATCATGGTAACCATGCTCTGCCTCATCTGCCTAATAATTACAACTCACGCTTTCTGTACAAGAATATGATTGTTTCAATAAATGTTTAAAAATACATTCTCATATTTCTTTTGCATCTTACTTTGGCATGCAAAGTACTAACGAAAAGGTAGATCTGTTTCCACAACTTCCTTGGGAGTCAGAGTTGTCATGTTCAAGGTTGCCAATACCAGCTGGAATTCTGGTAAGGGTAGGGATTCAGATGGGGCACTGTGAGCTAGCTAGGAATTGTGTCAACATTTCCTGATGATATAGATGGACAGAGTCCCTACATCCTAAAGTTTCTATTGACCATATAGATAGTCCTACTTAATTAGTCAGAACCGTATAACATGGCGTCACTAAGGTTCTAGGTCAGGTACTTATTTATATGGTCTATTGAGTAGTTCTTCCATGTGCCCAAGGTTTTCTGTTTCACCTTTACAAGAAGACGTCCATGGCAAAATGAATCTATCCTCCTCAGCTTAATAGGAAGAACCTATTTATGTCTGTCGGTTGTTCAAGCTTGCACGTCTAAATAGAAAACAACCCATCATAGTGTTTTTTCTCTCTGAATTCCATGATCTACAATGGCAAATGCACAGTGGTGTAGTGAATTTTGAGGGCCCCCCCTGCTTAGTTCCTTGAAGGGGCCCCCTTCCCCCTGGACCCAGTCAGGGGCCTGCTGCCTGTGCACAATGTACTGTGCTGAAGGAGCCCCCTGGAGCACTGGCTACCCTGCACCGCGAGGGCTGCAGGGGCATTTGTTGCACCACTGTGAATGCAATTAATTTTCCTGTTAATTGCAGACATGTTGTTATAGCACATTTTGTGTCCGAGGAACTCCCTCTTATGGGGGAGATGTTACCTTCATGGTAGAGGCACACAAAGCATATAAATGCGAAGTCTTTTACTGTTGGGTCCCCTTTCCGGCAACAAACAGCACAACACAAGCATTTCATACATACACTGAGACTGCAATACCCAATCAATACAGGCCTTATCAATTAGGAGTGGCATTACCTTTTCAGGAACATCAAAACTGGGTACATGGTGCCATCTTACATCCACTTCAAAATGTACGACTAGGTCCCCTCGGCACTGATGGGGAAACCTGGCCAGTTCTAACCTGTTGGTGAACTCCGTACCCTGTACACAGGTCTGGTTAGACTTTATAAATGTTTAACACAGTTTGTGATGCGTACAATTACAACTGCCCCAGCAAGGGCTGTTCCAGCTGTGCAGCCACGGTTAGCTGTGCCTGCAATTAGTCCTGTGACTAATAATGCAATTATGGGTAAGGTTCAGGCAAGGCGGGGGATATTCCATTTTGGATTGCATGAAAAACTAACTAGCTTGAAGCAGTGTTTCCTGATACATGAACCTAAAACAAACAAAGAATTCTCACAATGTGTCTTCCACTTGGTAGGTTTCCCCAATAGAAGATTGTGCCACCTGGTGTACCGTCTTTGCTGCCATACATACCATAACATGCAATACACTGCCTACTGCTGTTTTGCCTGAAGTGCTAAAGCAGATTCAGAATTAATATGGAGCGGCCCCTGCCCTGGATTTAGGGATGAAATTCATTGCCAACATTGCCACAGTACCCTCAGTTATACTAAGTAATATTAAAGGGGAGGCAGCAACACTGGCAGTATGGCAATGCCTTGTGCAGGTTCCTGTTGTGGATCAGGGGCGTGAATTACCAAAAATTATTGCAAACACCTGTACATCTATAGGTCGAGATAATTTGGGAGCCAGGCCTAATAAGCCACAACCAGATAAAACCAAGCAGGCACCTGAGTCTTCTAAACAATGCTGGGACAAACAAATAAATAAGGATAAAGCAAAAACACAGGCTGGATTTTCGCAAACAGAGCCCACTGACAGATTGTATTATTATGTAACCGTGAAACGTTAAAGCAGCCTAATAGGTATCAGTACACTGATACAAATCCTTCTCGTTCCTTTCAGGACTTACCCAACAAACGCTTAGAGAGAGGGGAGTCCGAAATGCAGGCACAAAGAGTATGTGAAATCGAAAACAGATTCACAACTCTCATCTAACAGCATCATAAAAAAGGAAGAGAAACTTTCACCACAAAAACCCCAGTTTAAAAAGAAAAAGGTTGAAGGTATTTTAGCTAAATATGTCACACATATTCAGAACACTCCTTCAAAACAAGAGGAGGGCATTGACACTGCTAGACAGAGCAGCAGAGGTTGCAATAGTTCACCAGAATCTTCAAGAGCTTCTGGTTTCGAGAGCAACTAGTAAAACACCGGATCAGAGGGTTAGTCCTCCAAACAGACTTTATGATTTGAACATTCAAATTGCGCGCAACATGTAGCACACTATTAAAGTAATTTTGGGGGGAAATTTAACAGCTACTTATGAAAGTTTGCTGGCTGAGGTAGATTTGTCAGCTGCTTTTGTTAGGAAAGTCCCACAAGGAGAAGATGTAAAAATACCTTTCTTCTCAATTTTTTTTACCTGAAACAGTTTAACAAGTGCATGCTGAAGAATGGGCTCTTGAACTCCCGACATTATACTGAAACTGTTTAGGTTTGAACAGGAGTTCCCCCACCATATAATACCTGTACGCACTAGCCCAAAAGTGCACCCACATACCCAATTAAACATGAAGCCTAAGCTGCTGTGAACAGAAATTGTGTCCAATTAGAGTACCAAGGCATGATTGAGCCTGAATATCGCCCATGAATAATCCTATTTTTCCTATAATGAAACCACATCATTCCTATCGTATAGTCTTAGACTATAGACATTTAAATAGTCATATACACACTTTTGCAATTCAAAATTCACATAGTGCAGCTTTAATGAATAACATTGTCCGTAAAAATACAAAGCAACATTGGTCGGTTTCAATGGTCTCTTCTGTCAAAACGTAGCAGCTAAAAGGAGAGATCTGTGGCGTTCACTGCTTTAGGGTCCCAGAGACGGTTCTGTTGTCTTCCTCAAGGATTGTTACTGAGTGTTGTAATGTTACATTTAGTGACACAGTAGTTATGCTATTATCAGTCACACAACTATATGTATAAACATGTAATCATAGAATGTCGGGTGAATGGTTTTGCCCTTCTCCCTGTTTACCCTGTTTCCCATTATGGTAGTGGTTGGTTAGAATGTTGAGAGAGAGAGAGAATGTGAAGATCAACTGTCACTTCAGAGTGGAATCAGAGGTTGTGTGATTAAGACTAATAAATCTTCCTCTCAACAAATTCATCATGAGCTTTCTTCTTCATAACACTGAGTAATGTCAAGTTTACAAGAAATTGACTCAAAAGCATTGTCTTACGTTGATGACATATAGCTCACGGACAATGACATTAATACACACTTAGCCAGACTAAAGCGCATTGTTTTGGGACTTGTTGAATATGGCTACAAATTTAAATTTCAAAAATAGCTTTTCTCAGTGTCCTATGTTTGGTATACGAGTTGTCTAATGAAGGCAAAAGCCTTGTTCTACCATAAAAAAGTTACAATCACCCTTAGGTTTTCTGAACTTTCGTATAACATACATCCCAGATTATGCACAACGGGTTGAACCATTGCACGATTAAATTAATCCTGAATTCTCCAGTACACATTGGACAACAGAACACAAACAAATTCTTAGATCACTGGAAATGAACATGCTTGCATTTAGACACTTACTTACTAATTTAATGATCCAAATAAAATCAGGTTCCATTGGCTATGCATATATCAATTTCAATGAGGCTGATACAGTGAAGATGATTTATAAATCGCATTTATATTTCAATGCTGAAATTCGTTTTGCATCGACTGAAAAAGTCTTAACTGCAGTCCAGACAGCTGTTATAAAGGAAAGACTGTAGGCTCAGAGGAAACATATAATTGTTGTAACCCCCATTCCAGCCTTAGAGGCTGTCGCAAAGGCAACTGTTCCTAACATGAAAGCCTTACATTCAAGATGGGTACGGAAGGCCACCTCCTTAACAACTATTGATATTGATTATACATTTGACCCCACTTTGCAAACACAAAAGTTTTTTCACTGTGAAAAAGAATACTCTACGCCCAGTGACAGTTTGCCTCTTGATTACATAATCCATACTGAAGGTTCAGCTAAGTCTGCGGTAGGCAACCAAGCAACAATACTCATCTGCTTGCACAGGAGTCCGCATTGTCATGAAAAATTGTGAATTCCAGCCAAAGAAAACATTTATGCAACCCTTAGGGGATTGTACAGCTCAGCTGGCTGAATTGAAAGCCTTGATTTTGGCTCTGGAAAATAGAGATCCTGAATTCCCCACACTGATAGAGTGTGATCCATATTACTCTCTCACGTCGTACAAGAAAAATCTACATTATTGGTGTCTAAATGGATTCAGACTCTAACGGACACGCTATCAAGCTTGAAGTGCTTTGGGGAAAAGTGGCGCATCTTATGGATTACTTTCCACGGATTCATGTAATTCATACATTGAGTCACCAACGTGTTGGAATACACGTTGCAGGGAATTCACTAGATGAAATAACTCCCAAAAGCAGTGATCCAGACTACTGTAGTGACTGTGAATACTCTTTCTCATATGAGGGTGGATGAACGTAGATGATAACATTATGGCTGCCATCACTGATTTGTGCAGTGGCGCTCTAGTACCAAAAAAATACCCAGCATAATATTACCTTCCCAGCGAAGAAAAACATACTGACCCCAGTGAAATTGCTTTATTCTCATTAGTTTCCCAATTGTCCCTACAGGGTTCTGAATATTGGAAATAAAACATTGATTTGAAATCCATTTGGGGGAACATGACACTGGCAAGTCCAGGGCATTGATGCCTTATTTAGAGCCTGTCTCATCCTTAGGCAAATTATTTTTCTAAACAAAACAGTGCAACAATCAACTTGCATGGGTCAACAAAAATTAAAGACATGAACACACCTAGCATTCTCTCTGTTGCATATCTTGACAATTGGGAACGTTTTGCAAATTTTATAGAATAACAACTAAACAACATGATTGAGAATGGTACATATAATTTCAGGTCCAGAGGGTTGGTTAGTGCGGCCAGTCAACACTAATGGTTGTCATGTATGTTTTTTAAACTCCTCCATGGGTTTTCAAGCAAGCATACCAGAGCCCGACAGTCTCAACATTCGGGGTAGTTACCATCTATAGCTTAGGGAAGTTATTCCAACAATGGTTAAAACATTTTGGGGCATATTTATTCTCCGTCTGCGCCGATTGTGCGTCAATCAGCGCAAACGTTGCCCCGTATTTAAACTTTGACGCCCGAGCCCGCGGACGACAAAATTCCGCCGTGTGCGTCATTTTGTGGATGCGGCAACCCTCCTTGCGTTAATCATATGCAAGGTAGGCGTTCCCGTCCAAAAAATGGCTTAAAGGGCCGTGCGTCGTATTTATGCTTTCAGGCAAAAATGACGGACAGCCGGGAGGCGGAGCCAGAAAATGACGCACAGCCCAATTTGCGTCAAAATTTAACGCCTGGGTCAGGGCAGGCGTTAAAATGGGGCAAACACACCTGTATTTAATCAGAACACACATAGCAGAGCAGCAGAGCAGCAACAGGGAGCCATGGAGGTGATCCTAATCCAGCGTGCACGCAGATGTAGAGCCCAGCAGCAACAACAGCAGCTACCACAACACCAGCAGGAACCCCAAAGGCAGCGCAGAAGGCAGGAGAGGATATTCCACCCAAGAACCACCCTTCAGGGCCTCAGGGAACAGGACATCATCCAGAGGTACCGGTTGAACTGGCAGGCCACTCAGCAGCTGCTGCGCAAACTGAACAGCAGTTGGCCCCCATTTTGGTGACACCTCGCACCATCCCAACAGAAACAAAGCTGCTTGCCGTACTTCATATGCTGGCAAGTGGCTCTTTCCAAACAACTGGTGCCCTGGTTAGCGGAATATCACAACCATCATTCTCTGCCTTTTTGCCCAAAGTCCTGGATGCCATAATTCGACTGACACCCGCCACATCTGCTTCCCTAACACACTGCAGAAGCAGCAGGAAACAAAACAGGGGTTCTACCTCATCAGTGGCTTCCCACACGTCCTTGGTGCAATCGACTGCACACATGTACGCCTTGTGCCACCTGCTGCAACTGAACACCTCTACCGCAACAGGAAGCACACACATTCCATCAACGTGCAGGCCATAGTCGATCACCAGGGATTGATCACCAACATCGTGGCTAAATATCCTGGGAGTGTACATGACTCATACATCTTCTGTCACTGCACCATCAATGAGCACTTCCAGGATGGATGGTATGGCAATGGACTACTTGTTGGTAAGTACAAAAACCTACTTATATACACACTGCACAGCAACCCTCTAAGACACACAACACATACACCACAACAGCAACATGTGAACAGGAACACACTGAGGTCGTGACATCGCTAGCCATGTTTCTTAGGTCACCATTGAACCTGTCACACATCGGAAATTACTGTACAGTCTAATGTTAAGAAGTCAAAGATCACAACGTGTGGAGTGGGTTGCCCAAATGTCACCTTGCAAAATGTAAGTGTCCCAATGACCTTTACATTAATCCATTGCCTAAGTCTAAAGGTATGGGATGTCCAGGGTACATTGATATGAACATGTTAACAACACTGTCAATTTTAACTGTGCATGGAACTATCATCTCACCCCCAGTGAAGACACACGGACACCTGTATCACAAGTCACAATGGTAGGGAGGGCACACTGTACTGCAAATCCCAAAACATACTGCTGACAAACGGTTAGCAGACAAACACTTGTTCAGCCAAGGAAACAACACAATGCAGATGGTACATCCTATACGCATAGGAAGCCACATTATTACACAAAAGAGTCACAGACAACACAAGACAACTACTGCCATGAAAGGTCGTTTCAATAGGGCCAGCTACATCAACATGATCCCAATCATTTTCTCTTGCAGCTGATCAGGGGTATGGCATCCAGCCATGGATTATGACACCATTTGGCAACCCAAGTACTGCTGCAGAGCGTGCCTACAACGACGCCCATAGGAGGACACGCAGCATTGTCGAGCGGACCTTCGGCATCCTCAAGTCAAGGTTCTGCTGCCTCGACATCACTGGTGGTAGCCTCCTATATTCCCCGGAGATGGTCCGTAGGATCATCCTCACATGTGCAATATTGCACAACATTTGTATCAAAAGAAACATTCCCCTCCTGGAACCAGAGCAAGACATGCCTGAAGGGGAGGATGAGGAGGATGCTGGCCTGCAACAGGAGGGGGAACTACAGAACGCGGCCGCTGGTATACGCAGGCAGCAACAGATCATAAATAATTTATTTTTAATATGATCACCTTCACCACTTTAGTTAACGAATTTAAATAAACACCTATTCTAATCACCATATCATGGTCTGGCTATTCCTTTTTGCACACCTTCATCTCTACTTATCAGAATAAGAGTGTTGCCTTATGGAGCATTGCTGATTTACTGAGTAGGACACGGGACATCCCAGAGCTAATGTGATGCCTAACATACAATGGTCACATACACACACACTCTTAATGACATATATCATGTACATTTCTCCTTTGAAGGCCAATAGCAGAGGACCACAACTATTTCACACATACATGTTGAAATCAAGGTCCAACGCAGCATATGGCACACAATTAAGACACCATTACTCAATAAGGGGAAAACAAGCCTCATACATGAGGCAGTCAATGTGCTTTGGCATCAGTAACAGGAATGCCTGACCAAACCCTTGACAGCAGTAAGTCCAACTGCATCCAATATTTGTAAGGACCATCTGTGACCAGAGTCCCATAGAAGCAGAACAGAGACAGCACAAGTGCCTCACATATGAGCAGCATTGCACACATTACATTCCATGTACATGTCAGCCCATTTCCTAACTCCTGACACACCCATGCACCTGGTCACAACCCACCTGTCGGAAGAGGTCCCTGGAATACTAAGATGTGTACCCTGATATTACCTCCTCTACACACACAGACCAACATTAGCAAACCAGTGTGCTACACCCTTTCCTATGGTATGCCATTGTCATAGAACATCTGACTGCAAGGACGTCAGGTCAATTTATACACTGTCTTCTAGTTTCAAAGCCCTGTTAGCACATGTAGATAGCTTCCCCTGTGAAAATGTCTGTTGGCCCTTAGAATGCAATTCTCACCTGAAGGACTGGTGAGAAACAGACGCAGCCCACACCTGTGATCAAGGTGTCTAGTTTGTCCTCCAAACAGTCTCAGTCAGACCACTGATTACTTAACTTGTCAAGTAGCTGGATCCTGAATCACCTTACATTCTGTCAGCCTGACTGGCAACTGTCTGTACGTCACACTAAAGTATCCCTGTGTCCACATATGTACCACACTTGCATTAGCAAACCTCTCATTCATCAGGGGGCATTGGGCATGGGCTTCTTCCATGCATACACAAATACATTGTATAGCATCATCTGCCTTTTAACTGTACCATTTGAATTACATCCTCTTGGAAAAGCAAAATTCATTGCCCATCCCTTGTCTGGGTTGCATTTCTGCATGAATGACAAAGTGTGACAGTGTCCCAGGGCCGTAGGCAGGGATTGGGTACGGGGCTTTCAGCCCAACCAGCAACCTCTGATAATGTCCATGAAAAATACACAAATGTCAGGACCATGACAGTTCACACACAGAATCACAGTGCGCACAACATAGTGATGGGCCGTGTGTGGTGAATAGCTGCGAGAATATTCAGCACAGAGGCTATGATGTTCCCAGATGCAGTGGGAAGTGCAGAGGCCAATCTGTGTACAAATGTTGTAATAACACCTGCCGGAACATGACACCTGAGACATTATCTCACTCAGCACACCAAGGTTGCCCTGTTGACTGTCTCATTACATGTCTTTAGTGACAGGGTGGGACCATCCACATGTTGGATTCACATGTCCACATCCACTTTACTCACATTGATCAACCAAGGATACTCAGTAGATACAGAAATAGCTGCCACTGACTCATGACGAGTCCTGGACCGAACTGTGACAAATTACACCCCAAACAATATTCAGGATCATCATTGGACCACACACATGAACAAGACACCTATGTGCAATTGATCACTGGAAATAAGTGGACACGTGCTGTCTTGTATGCTGGTCCACCGCAGCCACTTGATAGTTGGGCCTCACTTCTATGGCCTCAACTGTGGTGTCAACATACATTTGAGATTCACCCTTGTCTGTCTGTGCAAACAACATGGTACCCACTTCCTCAATGCATGTGTATGACTCACTGTGGGATTCTCCAAGTAGTGCCTAGGGAGCTCTTACCAATACTCTAGGACATAGGATGTAGAAAATGTGGACCATTGACATGAACAAGCGTCTGCCATCCATCTGGTGCATGCTATGCCACATGTGGTGTCTACGTGACCCTAAAACTTGGAAGTACACTTTACGGGTGTTGTTACATGTATGACTAACACATGCCCTCGCTCATTTCCAATATGACTTGCATCTAAGGATTGGACACATGGATGTCACATTCATACAACCATATGTACAATTATGCTTCATGTGATACACGCACACTTGGTCAAAAAACACATTAGTTGCCAAAGCACACAATTTGAACCAAAAGCATTTAGGTATTGTACACATATGTGTGTCACATTGCTATCCTCTCCTTATGCCAAACATGCACAATTTGTGCAACACATATATGTAGGCCACACTTATGACCATCTATTGCGTCCGCCAACTGTAAAAATACTGTGAAGGGAGTAGTGGATCATGTTCCGCTGCAGTATGATGTCACATATGTGAACATACACCATCAACACCATACTGTCTTCAATTAGCCAATCTCTGATGTGTCCCAAATGTAACATAACCAAAAAACAAGTAAAAATGCCCCAAACCAGTTAATGCACTGTAATTTTGACATCCCTAGCGTTGTGCGTCATTTTTTGTTTACCAAAACTGTATTTGCGTCACAGGAGTGAAATTTAGCCCGCATCCAGATATTTGTACAGTCCATGTACCATTATGTGGATGCAGGTTAATATTCACTTTTGTGCGTCAAACAAAATGACGGAAATACAGTTTTGGTAAACAAAAAGTGACGCATAATGCGAAAAAGGTGGGACTTTTCATACAGGAAGTGATGTAATAGGATATCCTGTTTACATTTCATGTACAGTGGATGTACTTTCACTTTCACTTTGCAGTCTATGATCCTTCTAGACTGTGTGGATGTGTAGAGAGTGTTGTCCTGAGATTTTGTGCTGTTTTTGTCCTGTGTGCTATCTATATTGTCAATTTGTGAAATAAATATTGTTGGTGTATACTGTACTACTGTGTTTTGTCTACACTTGTCCATTTATCTTGTGTTTTTCTTGTTTGTGGGAGTCTGTTGTGGGTAGTGTTAGTTTGGGGATAGTTGGGCTCTTTTAGTGTTTAGGTTTACTTTTTTTCTGTCTTTGTACCCCTACTTTCCCCCTTTTCCCCTTTCTATTTCTTTTACCCCTGTTCCATTTCACTTCTAAATATGTCTGGTAGGTCACGTCTTGGCAGGATGGGGAAGAAGAGTTGGGGGGGTTCATCTGGCTTGTGACGCATTTCTTGCCGCTCATGATCCAGGCAGGGTGATACAGGCGTATCCGACAGAGGCACGCATAATCCAGTGGGGAAAGGTGCTACATCACCTGCAGCGTGTGTATGCCAGCCAGAGGAGTGACCACCAGCTGAAGCACCGGTGGGCTGACCTCATTACCAGGGAGCAGGATCTCTTGGACCACCTGGGAATCATGATTGGTGGCACTGTTGGTGAGTACGAATTATGTTAATGTGCACGATTAAATGCTCTGTAGTGACATCAGGGGATTAGTACAATGTCTGCCAGCTAACTTGCTGACTGTGTGTAATGCTGGGGAAATATAAGGGGATCATTGATGCATTATGGCAAGGATCACAATTGCTAGCTGTCCTGTAGCACGTGCTCAGGAAACTTACAGGTTTCTTTTCCATGGAGGAAATTGGTGCGGCCTTTTTGTCAGAACAGCTAACAAAATATGAGCCAATCATGTCTATATAGGGTACTATTGACAGAGATGTACAGATGTACCAACATTTAGGCCAACTATGTTGACGCAATTGCTAGACTGACTTTAGAATCACTACATGATGCAGAAAATGAGTGCTCCCTTCATGTCAATTGATAATAGCAAAGTGGCTCAGACATATGTCTCATGTGAGTCTGGTGAGTGTGGAAGGAAAGCGTTCACGGAAGTACTATGAATGTGTGGGATTAGTGTGTTCCTTGATCTTTTTGGATACATGTCAGTTCTTGATTTGAAAACATCGTGAATAGGTGTAAGGTGCCCTCAGGTAACATCTTAAGATGTTTATTGGAATTAGTTGAGCCACAATCCAAATATGGATGGCAGTCCAAGTGTATGCACATGGCCTCACATCTCCATGGTTGGTGCAAATCACCATAGGTGGGCCACATCAATTGAATAAACTGTAGCAACAGGATCGCTTACAAAAGTCCCTGCCCCTCCCTCTGTACATTGTACCTATGTGCAATAAATGTGTCATGGCCACAAGGTATGTTTGACTGGTAATGCAGTCCTCAAGTAACCAGGCTTTGGATGTCTCTCTTGGATGCACTTGATGAGACGATTACACTCCATATTTTTTAGTGCTCACTAATTACGGGGCATGTTTGCAACCACATGATCGTTAGGGCCAATGTATGTGTGCAGATATGTGTGTAACTGTCACAGGAGACCCATGCTATGTACAAGTTGGCCGTGATATATCAGATGCAGTACCATCATGTCTGAATGGCTGCCATTTCCTTATTCAGCCTACACATTGTAAATGTTTATGAAATTGTTGCACTGTGGACAGATTTTGAGCACATTTCTTCCTTCCATACCTTACAGGTGGACCAGCACCCTACACTGTGGGAGAGGTGGCGACATTTGTGGACCCCGACCACTCCAGTAACTGGTGATATGTCTGTTATGTGTTGTGTTTGCTGGTTATGGACTCGTGTGAGTTGGACGCATAGCAAGGTGTGATACGTTGGGTAAGCTTTTCTCTTGTTCCATGAGTGGGAATTCAGTTCTCACATGTTTTGAGTTTGCCAATGCGTATGCAATGGTATCATGTAGGGATTGTAGGACATCACTGTAGGCCCCACTGTGAGTACAGGGGTTAGTCATGTGTATGACACTTGTATCACCAAGAGTCGCAATGGAAGTCAGCCCCAATTTAGTCAGCCTGTCAGACCCACATTCTCTAAGATTGGTACAGCAAAATAGCTTTCCAATAGACATCTGCTTCCCTATTTACCTACGTTATTTTGAAACATTAGGTAGAACCTCCTAGCAGCATGTACTTCCACATGTAGTGCAACAAGTCTGTGGAACCTGAGTGCAATGGCCTAGGTGTGCATGTTCATGATCATGGGTGTTCTAGCAACTCTGGGGGTCATTGCAACCCTGGCGGACGGTGTTAAAGCGGTGGTAATACCGCAAACAGGCAGGGGGACAAAAAAAGGGAATTATGACCGTGGCGGAAACCGCCAACATAGACAGCCACTATAACACTCCGCCCGCCGCGGCGGTACAGACAAGCAGCGCGGCGGTCACCGCCAACAGACAGGCGGAAGACAATGTACCGCCCACAGTATTACAACCCGCCAATCCGCCACCTTTTCCAGAGCGGATTCACCGTGGATAAAAACACGGCAGAAACAGCTTGTGGAATGGGAAAATGCTCACCTTAACACACTCCACGAGGAAGGAGGACACCATGGAGCCGTAATTACAAATACTCCCTGCCCTTGTCTTCCTGCTCGTCTACGAACACCAGCAACGGCGGCGCCAAAGACAACGGTGAGTACAGCACCTACGACATAGGGGAGGGGGGAGGCAAAAGTCAGGGGGGCACACACGCAACACCACCACCCCCACCCCACCCTCGCACATTACAACACACACACCAATGCATTTCCAAACATCACAGTAACAACCCACAACCCCCCCGGAAGAATGCAAAGACAAAAGGAAATCAGTTCAAATATTGTAATGTATCAAAATACAGTTACCAAATATATACAGATATATATACACATTCCAAATTTTATACATTACGAGAAGTATTGCAGGTATGCACATATCAATGTCCGTGCACCACTGGGCCCAAAATACATGGGCGAGGCCCACACTAGATACCTGTCCACAAATGGAGAGAACACTGCAGGGGCATCAGATAGAAATACAATAGGCACCTCAGGGGGAAGGGAAGGGGGGGGCACCTCAGCCGGATTACAGCACCACGCCAGATCCACGACGGGGCTCCATGCCCATTGATGTATCCTGGGGAGTGCAAAGCCACAATCTCTCAAGTCTCTACAGTGGTTGGTTTGCCCACTGTACCATCCTGGGGAGTGCAAAGCCACAGTCTCTCAAGCCTCTACAGTGGGTGGCTTGCCCACTGTACCATCCTGGGGAGTGCAAAGCCACAGTCTCTCAAGTCTCTACAGTGGGTGGTTTGCCCACTGTACCATCCTGGGGAGTGCAAAGCCACAGTCTCTCAAGTCTCTACAGTGGTTGGTTTGCCCACTGTACCATCCTGGGGAGTGCAAAGCCACAGACTCTCAAGTATCTACAGTGGGTGGCTTGCCCACTGTACCATCCTGGGGAGTGCAAAGCCACAGTCTCTCAAGTCTCTACAGTGGGTGAGTTGCCCACTGTACCATCCTGGGGAGTGCAAAGCCACAGTCTCTCAAGTGGATAACAGTCTCCACTGGTTCTGGAGGGGGAATGGTGCCCAGACTGCATCAGGTTCCCCGTGACGGTTCCTGTTCCGTCACTGTTCAAGCTGCACATGGGATAACGATGCTTGATGTGGCAGTTTTTTCCCTGTTCAGCTGTGCTTTGGCATGTCGGTCTTTGCCCTGTTGAGCGGTGCTTTGCCCTGTTGAGCGGTAATCACCATGGCGGTCTTTTCCCTGTTCAGCGGTGCTTTGCCATGGCAGTCTCTGACCTGTTCAGCGGTGCTTTGCCCTGTTCAGCGGTCTTCACCATGGCGGTCTTTGCCCTGTTCAGCAGTGCTTTGCCATGTCGGTCTCTGACCTGTTCAGCGGTGCTTTGCCCTGTTCAGCGGTGCTTTGCCCTGTTCAGCGGTCTTCACCATGGCAGTCTTTGCCCTGTTCAGCAGTGCTTTGCCATGGCGGTCTCTGACCTGTTCAGCGGTGCTTTGCCCTGTTCAGCGGTCTTCACCATGGCGGTCTTTGCTCTGTTCAGCGGTGCTTTGCCCTGTTCAGCGGTCTTCACCATGGCAGTCTTTGCCCTGTTCAGCGGTGCTTTGCCATGGCGGTCTCTGACCTGTTCAGCGGTGCTTTGCCATGGCGGTCTCTGACCTGTGCATTGGTGTGTGGCATGACGGTCCCTCATTGCCCAGCAGGGCTGTGGTTGCCAGGGCCCTCTTGGGCACTGACTCCGGCGGTGATCTCCTGACTAGTGACGATACTGCTGCCCTCCTGGGCACTGACTCCGGCGGTGGTCTCCTGACCAGTGACGATTCTGCTGCCCTCCTGGGCACTGACTCTGGCGGTGGTCTCCTGACCAGTGACAATACTGCTGCCCTCCTGGGCACTGACTCCGGCGGTGGTCTCAGGACCAGTGACGATACTGCTGCCCTCCTGGGCACTGACTCCGGCGGTGGTCTCAGGACCAATGACGATACTGCTGCCCTCCTGGGCACTGACTCTGGCGGTGGTCTAAGGACCAGTGATGATACTGCTGCCCTCCAGGGCACTGACTCTGGCGGTGGTCTCCTGACCAGTGACGATACTGCTGCCCTCCTGGGCACTGACTCTGGCGGTGGTCTCAGGACCAGTGACGATACTGCTGCCCTCCTGGGCACTGACTCTGGCGGTGGTCTCCTGACCAGTGACGATACTGCTGCCCTCCTGGGCACTGACTCTGGCGGTGGTCTCAGGACCAGTGACGACAGTGCTGGCGGTGGCGTCCCGGCCGCCGGGGAGGATGACGCCCTTCTCCGCCGTGCTGCTCTTCCCAGACTGTGCAGACTTCCTCTGGCCCTTCACCACCTTTGGAGGAGTCACAGCTGACTCGGCACTACCCCTGGGACCCTTGTGAGCAGGTTTTCCGCCAGGAGTCTTCACCCTGTCCCGTCGGCCACTTTCCAACTTGAGGTGCTTTACAGGGGGTGGACTGGCAGTGCTTTGGCTCCATGTCACACTGGCTGCCCTGGTGGCCGGTGCACTCCACACACCTTTGACACGCACCACTGGTACTGGACTTTTTTTGGCTGAGGTGCTACTACAGGACATATCAATTGGAGGGGTGGGGGCAAAGAGGTCAATGTTGCTGAGGAAGAGTTGCTGACGAAGACTGGGATGGGTAGCTGGAGGGGGTCTGGGAGTGGAGGAAGAGGAGGTGGTTGTAGGAGGTGTAACTTTAGGTGGTTTGGGTGCAGGTGCAGGTACTGGAGGCTGTCATGAGGTGGATGGATGTTGGGTGTGTGAGTGGCCGCGTTTGTGTACTTTGGGAGGGGGCGTCACAGACACACTGGGAGTGGACACAGGGGACGTGTAAATGGTAGTGGGGGTGGTGTGTGCAGCTGAGCGGGGTGTGGTTCTGGGTGTTCTGGTGCGAGTCCTAGTGCCTGTAGATGTAGTGCATGCAGGTGAGAGTGTAGACGACACTGGGAGGGAGGAGGGAGACGACGACGAGGGGGACACAGTGGAGGCAGTGGATGTTGCTGTGTCTGTATGTGGGTGATGCTTGTGTGAGTGCCTGTGGGTTGTGTGGTGCTTATGTTTGCCTGAGCTACTTGTGTGTGTTGAGGTGTATGCATGCTTGTCTGATGGTGTGCTTGGGATAGGCTGGGGTACAGGGGATTGGGACTGGGTGGAGGAAGTTGGAGGGGGAGGCTATAGACAGGGACAATGGCTGCCATCAGTGCTGAGGCCAGAGATTGCAGGGTTCGATGAAGGGCAGCCTGACCAGAATGAATGCCCTCTGGGAATGCATTACCGTGTTACAACTACCTTTCTACACCCTGGATGGCATTCACAATGGTAGACTGCCCAACAGTGAGTGACCTGAGGAGGTCAATGGCCTCCTCACTGAGGGCAGCAGGGGTGACAGGGGCTGAGGTTCCTGGGGCGAAGGTGATGCCCACCCTCCTGGGTGAGCGGGCACGGGGCGAATGCTGAGGGGCTGCTGGGAGGGCGGTGCTGGTAGGGGAGGAGCGGCTGTACCTGTAGAAGTGGGGGGCACAGATGGTGCCGCCACCACAAGGGAGCTCCCATTGGCAGACGAGTCCGTGTCGCTGTTTGGTGATCCTGTGACCGACATGAAGCTCCCCTCACCCTCCATCCCACTGGTGTATTCAGAGTCTATGGTGTGGCCCTCCATGGCCATGTGGGATGCAGCTCCCTCGTGCTCCGGTGCCACTGTACCTCCGCCTGATGATGCTGATGCACAAAAGAACAGGGAGAGCAGAAAAAGGAGGGGGACGACAGAAGAAAGACAGGTTGAGTGCATGGCTTACCGCTACTGTTGGCGGACAATACAGACACAGCAGCCCCCTGCACTATGCCGTGCTCTTGGCCTCTATAGATGCAATTCCTGGGATCTGGCTTACATGGCTATGGTGGACATGTGCACACATAGATGCCACAGGGGCATGTATACCTGTACTTGGCACTCTACTGAGGTGGGGTGGAGTGCCACATGGCCTGCATTACGAAGGGGCCTAGCCTACGGAACTCGCCCTGGCCTAGGGAAACCCACAGCCCTCCTCCCCCACCCAGACCCCTCCACTGCGTGCAAAGTCCGCTGAATGATGTTGTACTCACCCCCTTGTGTCTGCTGTGATGCCCTCAAGCGCCCATCCAACTCAGGGTAGGCCACCGCCAGGATCCGGAACATCAGGGGGGTCATGGTGCGATGGGCACCCCTCCCACATTGGGAGGCCATCCCCATCTGAGCCTCCGCCGTCTTCTTGCTCCAGCGGCGATTGTCCTCCCATCTTTTCCGGCAGTGGGTGCCCTGTCTCTGGTGGACCCCCAGGGTCCGGACGTCCTTGGCGATGGCACGCCAAATGTCCTTCTTCTGGTGGGGGCTGACCTAAATGACATGCACAGGGGAAGGAGAGAAGTCATAACCAACTGCACCGTCGATGTGAGTGGCCCCCACCCCTACCCTTGCCATGTGGCACATGCATTCACAGTCCTTCATGTTCCCTGAACTCTGCCCCCTTCCAACTCACATCCAGACCTCTCCACCCAGGCATAGCCCATATAACGTGCTCCCTGTGTACTTACCTGTTGGTCTGGAGGACCGTAGAGAAGCGTGTACTGGGGGAGGACCCCGTCGACTAGCTTCTCCAACTCCTGAGCAGTGAAGGCAGGGGCCCTTTCCCTAGACGCAGCAGCCATTGTCTCTTCCAGACCGAGGTCACAGCAGCACTTGCAGTGTAGGTCCTCTCCTGTCGAAGATCAGGTATCGAGTGATTGAACAGATAGAAAATGGCGGTGACGTCCGCGGCGGTGACGTCCGCTGCGGTGCGTATCATCACTGCCGGCGCACCTCATCATTAGCTCCTGGGACCCATAGGGTCCAATGTTAACTAATGCAGCATCGCGCCGCGGTCTACGACCGCCTACCGGGACGGTGTACAACGCCAGCGCAGATACCTCACATCCCATTGTCCCACTTTGGAGGTCAGGCAGCTGCCATTTCAGGGGCCCACATGGCTTCATTTAGTACTGCGTCACACATGCCTAGGCCTACACTCAACACACATACAGGAACAGTTTTGTGTTTTGTGTCGTGTTCTGTGTATCTGTGGGTACATACCTGGGAATTTGTTGACTCTGTGGTCGCTGTTGTCCTTCTTAGGCACCGTCAGCTGGGGCATTTGAGGAGATGGCGGAATCCTCTGGTGTACCGACCGCTGGTGGACCTGTTGACAATGGAGGAGTGACATTTGATCATCACCTACAGGTTTGACCGTGCCACTATCCAGGAACTATGTACCCAGTTGGAGCCATACCTGATGTCACCAATCCGCCATCCCACTGGAATCCCCCCTGACGTGCAGGTGCTGTCAGTGCTCCATTTCCTTGCAAGTGGGTCTTTTCAGACAACAGTGGCCATGGCATCAGGGATGTCCCAGCCTATGCTTTCCAACGTGTTGTCCAGAGTGTTGTCTGCCCTGCTGAAACAAGTAAGGAGCTACATCGTTTTCCCTCAGGTGGAGGATTTGGCTACAGTTTAAGGTGACTTCTATGCTCTTGGACATATCCCCAACGTCATAGGTGCTATTGATGGGACCCATGTAGCTCTGGTCCCCCCCTACAGGAGTGAACAGGTGTACAGGAACCGGAAGAGTTATCATTCCATGAATGTACAGATGGTATGTTTTGCGGACCAGTACATCTCCCAGGTAAATGCTATGTTCCCTGGCTCTGTGCATGACGCCTACATCCTGCGGAATAGCAGTATCCCGTATGTGATGGGTCAACGCCAGAGGCACCGTGTGTGGCTATTAGGGGACTCTGGTTACCCTAACCTGTCATGGCTATTGACCCCAGTGAGGAATCCCAGGACCAGGGCAGAGGAACGCTACAATGAGGCCCATGGGCGGACTAGGAGGGTGATCGAACGCACCTTCGGCCTCCTGAAGGCCAGATTCAGGTGCCTACATATGACAGGTGGTTCCCTATTCTACTCACCGAGGAAGGTGTGCCAGATCATCATCGCCTGCTCGATGCTTCACAATCTTGCATTGCGATGCCAGGTGCCTTTTCTGCAGGAGGATGGTCCAGATGGCGGTGTTGTGGCAGCTGTGGAGCCTGTGGACAGTGATGAGGCGGAAGCTGAGGAAGAAGACATAGACAACAGGGAGTCAGTCATACAGCAATATTTCCATTGACACACAGGTGAGAACATTTTATTTTACTATTACATTCACTGTCACACTTCTACCTCTATCCTGTCTGTAATTTAGTAGCAGTATTTGGTAACTGAGTTGTACCTTTCCATTACGGTTTCACAGGTGTGGTTACCAACGTGTGTCAGCTGCTTGCATCCTTCATGGACTTGTGATGTGTGACATAGTTATGTTGGCTTTACAATTGAAAACGCATTTTGACACTGTCATTCATAATACAAATTTAACAAATCACAGACTGACTCCAGATTGTTTTGTGCTTCAAGGGTGTTTATTTGAGTGCTCAAAAATGGAGGGGGTTGTAAAATGGTGAGGGGTGATGGTGGAGGAATATCCATGGCAGAGTCCAGTCTATTGGTCACACAGGTGCACTGCCCATATGGGCATAGGAAGTGGAGCTGGGGCAGTTCGAATATGGACAGGGTAACAAAGTGGGACAGTGGGAGGACAATCAGGGTGGTCTCATTTCCTGGCGGGGTCTTGCCACCTTGCTCTGTCCTGTTCCTGGATCTCAGGGACCATTTGCGGGGTGGTTCTCCGTCTGCAGGGGGTGGGGTGCTGGTGTGGTGGATCGTCTCCTGGGAGTGGTGGTATGCTCCCATGATGGAGGTGAGGGCCTCGTGGAGGGTGGGTTTCCTGGGCCTGTCCGCCCCCTGATGCACAGCAGCCCCCCCAGTTCCCCTGTGTTCCTGTGCCTCCGTCCCCTGGACCGTGTGCCCACTACCACTGCCCCCAGGTCCCTGTTGTTGTTGGGGTGGTGGGTTATCCTGGGTTCCCTGTAGTGGTGGACACACCGCTGATTGACGTGTCCTGGGTACGGAGGTATGGGCCTGCTGGGTGGGTGCTGTGCTGGTGTTACCAGAGGGTGGAAGGTCAGTGTTGGGCTGTGCCTGTGCAAGGGGAACCGACTGTCCCAAGGCTCACGATGGTCCGGGCTGGTCATCAGGATCCAGTAGGGCAGAGCTGCTGTCGTCACTGTGGGCCTCTTCTGTGGGTGGAGTGGAGATGTCTGGACCCTCCTGTGTGGTGACGTTCCGTAGTGGTCCTGCAGGGATATAAGAGCATGATTATTGCATGTGTGTGTGTAATGGTGTGCAATGGGTGGGTGTGCATGTACCCCAGTGCAAGCATTCCTGTGTGTGGGTTTGTGTGATGATGGTTGTTATGGGTATGTACAGGGAGCATGCTTTGGTGAGGGGTGAGCATGCTTAGTTGTGTCATGCAGGGCTTGGTGTTAGGATGAGTGGTTTGTGTTATTAGTACATTAGTAAGGAGTTGTAGTGATAGGGGAGGGGGGAGGGTGGGGGTGTGTGATAGCATGCAGGTAGGGTGGGGGATATGATAGTTAAGATTTGGCTTACCAGTGTCCATTCCTCCACCGACTCCTCCGAGGCCCTCTGGATGCATGATAGTCAAGACTTGCTCCTCCCATGTTGTTAGTTGTGGGGGAGGAGGTGCGGGTCCGCCGCTAGTCCGCTGTACCGCAATGTTGTGCCTGGAGACCACAGAACGCACCTTCCCCCGTAGTTTGTTCCACCTCTTCCTGATGTCCTCCCGATTTCTTGGATGCTGTCCCACAGCGTTGACCCTATCCACGATTCTGCGCCATAGCTCCATCTTCCTGGCTATGGAGGTGTGCTGCACCTGTGAGCCAAATAGCTGTGGCTCTACCCGTAGGATTTCCTCCACCATGACCCTGAGCTCCTCCTCGGAAAACCTGGGGTGTCTTTGGCGTGACATGGGGTGGTGTGGGTGATGTGTGGGGTGGTGTAAGTGTTGATGTGTGTGGTGATGTGTAGTGGTGTGTGGTGTTTTGAGCGTGGAATGTTGTATGGGTGATGGTGTTGTGTGCCTCTGTGTGGTGGGGTTCTCAATTGCTGTGCTCTCTGTCTCTTGGCTTCCTCAAAATTTATGGTCGTAGGGGTTTGTGGGTGATGTGGGTGTGTGTTTTATATTGAATTGGGTGTGTGGGAGTGTTGTTTGTATGTGTATCAGGTGTGTGTATTTTGAATTGTCCAATGTGGCGGTGTTTTGGAGATGTGTGTGTATTTTGAGTGTGGCAGTATGTACCGCCAATGGAATACCACGGTTGAAAGACCGCCACGTGGATTCGTGTGTCGTAATAGCATGGGCGTGTTTCTGTTGGCGTGACGGTGGAGGAATTGTTTTCACCAGTTTAACACTGACCTTTGGTGTGGCGGAGTTGTGTGGGTGTTTGAATTTCGGCGGATTCCGAGATGTGTGTCATAATAGCTGTGGCGGATTTCCACGGCTGCGGCGGTGTCTTGGCGGTCTTCTGCACGGCGGTAAGCGGCTTTTACCGCCAATGTTGTAATGACCCCCTCTGTGTCTGATGTAAGTCAGGCCTCACTGGAAGTATATGTTGTGTACCAAGTTCTGCATTTCCTGACATGTCTGACCCTATGAGTGCTCTAGGGTTTGCTGACTCCTAATTGTAGATAGACCTTACCTGTGGTGTGTCTGTAGGGACAAACATGTGTGGAGTTTCCTATACACTCCTCGGTGTACATGTTGTTGGCAAATTATAGTTGTGTATCCACCCCCCCTCAAACACGGGCATGGGTTTGTGAATGGGGTACCTAGTACTGATGCTACCAGTATGTTACAAATACATGTGAATAAGTGACGTTTGGTTGCATACTAGGACACGCACTCAGGTTTGGCACTTGGTACTATAGTGGTAAGTCCAGTTACAACTTGCAGACCATGTGGCTTTATTTTTGATTTCCGTACACTGACATTTGTAGCCCAGGTCTTGGCGGAGGATATGCAGCATGATTCTTAGATGATAACTGGCAGAACTCAGATTGCAAATCAAAGCCAATTATTACCCATCTTGTAGGTTATGGATGTGCTTTGTGTGATGTGACCTTTGTAGTCTGGCCTGCCATATACTTCCTCAGGGACATTCAATGCTCTGTATTGTGATATGAGCTATTACAAGTACAGTAGATGTAACGTCTTATAAACTTGCTGTGCCATTACTAATGTAGAATATCTGCATTTGTCTTCACAGCTGCTAACATGACTCCAGACCAGGTCCGTGAATTTCACCGCCGGGCCATGCAATACCAGCACATCCTGCTGGTGGAGTCGGGGTTCCGGAGGATGGCCCGGTGATATCGGCATGAACGGGCCTCCGGGGCATGGGGAGCCTTCCCACAGGGTGGGCCTACTTTGCCCACCACAGCCACCACCAGCACAACCACCAATACGAGCCAGGTGGCCCCACCCACAGCTGCCACTGTTTGTCCAACATCTGCTGGACTTCCAGGCCCCAGCATTGTCACCGGTGCAGGACAGCCCACTAGGCATGGCACCACACCCACACAGACCTCCTCCACCGGTACACAGACTGCCACTGCTCCATCTGGTGACCCTGCAGCCTTCAACCGAATGGAACATAAGATGGACAAAGTGCTGCGCAAGTAGAGCCACCTGAGCCGGGACGTGCGGCACATTAACCGGCGGGTTAAGTCCATGAAGAGGACCCTCCGGAGGGCCAACCTCTAGACACTTTTTTGATGGACATGATTCCCTCCCCTCCCTCCTCTTTCCTTGTTCTTATAGTTAGTGGGCTTAGGGGGCTTAGTGTTAGGTTAGTATAGGCTGTTAGTTTAGTTAGTGTTAGTGGGTGGGGGTGGGGGGGCTGCTTGTTTCTATTTTTACTTATTACATGTGTGGGTGGGTGGGTGGGGGGCTATGTTGGGGTTCTTATGTGTAAAAAAATATATATATATATTTGTATAGGATAGTATAGTATGTGTTTAGGCTAGTATGTGCTGTGCTCCATGTGTCCCGTCTCATAAGGGGGGTGGGGGTAGATGTTTAGAACGTTTTGTTACATGTGATAAGTAAGTGTAGCTTAGGTTAGTTAGGGACAGTTGTGGATAATGAGTAGTCAGGGCAGATTAGGGTAGGTAAGATTTTTCACTCAGTTTCCTCATCTGTGATTAGCATTTAATAAATATTTGGTTAACCCTTAATTGTATGTGTTGAATGGTACTCAGTCGTGGGTCTGGATTCAGTGTACATCTATTTGGCACTGTAACATCTGTATCCTATGCTACAAACAAATTCCAACTGAGCTGTACGATTGGCAGCTAGCCCGGAGCTACCTTGCAAAGTGTCGACCCTTCGTTGCAACCACCAATCACAGTTAATATGGATCCCAATGTGTTTCTGTTGATAAGTGTGTTTTCAAAGTCACTAACAGTGCTTCCAGACTTGGTATTGGGGAAACAGTTTTAGGTCTGACTGCAGTGTGATGATCATGCACACCCTTATAAGATGAGTTCTCATTGGCAATCTTGTATTCTTGTCTTCATGACCCTCATACATCATTTGTGACACAGTTTGGCATGATTACCTATTCGTATGTTAACTCAGACCCCTTCTTTTGTGCAGTTTTTTTGTGTTTACTTAGATTAGTGTGGCATGTTTATTGTGTTATTTTTGCATGTTTACAACATTTTGAGGCCACTATTTGATGACTTAGTTATCCCCTGAGGAAGCATTCTTCTGTCCAACACAGCATGGTGGTGTATGGTTTCTCACTTCATCCGATTTGTCCCTCAGGATGGGCAGAGTATGATGCAATCATGGGCACTGTGCAGAATTCTCTGACTACATATTATCAGGACGGTTGTATTGACAAGCTACGTAATTTGACAGTAGGCACATTTCAGTTATCTATTTCACAGTTGATATGTCACATTACCCAGAGACAGATTTGTTGTGTAAGTGCTATTTATTGAAACGTGCTGTAGTGCTATCTGTACATTGTCCATGATTGTGAGTGTCCATTATAGTGACATCTTAAATTGTGATCCAACACAAGGGGTTACGGAAATGCTTTTGACATGCTGGGGTTGATGTTTCAGACAGTGCAGAGGGACAGGATTTGGCAATGAGTAGGAGAGAGACAATCACTGGGCTGGGTGACAAGATATACAGTGGTTTGCAGAACAGTGCTCAAGTAAAGTTGTTGCAAGACTGGCAAGTTACAATGCGCAGGACCTTGGTAAATGTGGGCCATGTGGCAGGGACTAGTGCTTCTGGATAATTTTCCTTGTGAATGTGATCTGTTCCATGTCTTCTTCTTCTGATGTGTGTGTTGCCTGCTTTATCCTTGTTGTTGTTGGTTGTGAAGGGGCAACACACACCTCAGTGTTAGAAGATGTGGAGTCAGACATCCCAGTCGCTGCTCCCTGTGAAGGTCTTAAGGGCAGTACTGCAGCAAGGAGGGCCTGCTGGTTCTTGAGAATAGCAGCCACATCACAATGGTAGGCAGCCAGGTCGGCCCTGAGGGAGTCATGATTGCATTCGTGCATGCAGTGGAAGGTTTGGGGTGCGAGGTGTTGTGGCAACTCCCTTACTGCAATGGGAATTCCTTGACAGTTTCTTGTAGTCCTTGCAGTATGGATGTTAGGGCTTGCATAGCTGCTGCCTGATCTGCAGATGACATCATGCATGAACGCATCCCCTCAAGGCTGGCTGCCATAATTTGCATCCCCACCTGAACCTCCTTGGCCAGCTCCCGCTGTACTCCAACTACAGTTCTCTCAAAGCTGGTGCCAGTGTCGTCAGAGTGTACTGGAGCTGGCAGGTCATACCATTGGGGTGGTGGGTGGATCCTCTGCGATGGCTGCTTGTTCTGTGCTCCTCCTTATGACTGAAGGTGGGGTTTGGAGGGTGTCAAGGACCTTTTGGATAGTCTCCTGGGGAATGTTTATCGGCTTGTCATCCATGTCATCAGGGAAATCTGGGACAGGTATATCGGCAGGAGATCCATCTTCCTCTGCAATGAAACAGGGTGCAATTAGTGTATCTGTGTTGTGGCAATTTTGATGTGACGTGCCTGCCTTTTGATGAATTCACTTTGTGATCTTGTTTTGTGTTAATTTCTCCAGTCCTTCAGATGAGCATTCTTCCAGGCCTATGGCCCACCTGTGTGTCACATGTATGTTATTGAGTTATCAGACTTGTCAGCCTCATTGCCTCTAGGTGTTGCTTTATGCCAAATAGAGAATTGCCACCTTCTTGTCCTACTCAACCCTCCATGTACATCCATTCTCATGGTGAGACCTTTCACTGGCTGTGGGTGTTCTGATGGCCCTGGCAGCACACTTATCAATCTGGACCTGCCCCAATCTCTGATCTTTCACATCCACTTAAATGTAATTGACATGTGGCATATCCTATGCATGGCAATGTTATGATCCGATATGGATGTTGACATTGGTAATGTGTCCTGCTGATGTTGGGGAATGTGTGTTACATTGGATTGCCCTGATAATCGTATCAGTGTCCTATTTCCTCCTCTGACTGTGCAGGTGTATTTCAGTGACCATTTACATGTGTCCCCTCCTCAATGCTGTTGTCTGAGCAGTATGACATTTGGGATGTTGCATTGTTACCCAGGCACAGGATGGACCCTGACATATGCAGCACGGGTGTGTCCTTAGTGCTGTGTAGCTCCTATTGTTGTTTACATTGGCTGATATTTGCAACAACTATGGGCATTGACATTTGAGAGTACTGGGGCATTTGTCTTGTTTCAGGGGATTGTTGAAGTTGTCATCCTCACCCCCTAATTTAGGTGTGTATGATCCATGGGGAGGTTACTGCCATTGGCTACTTGAGCTGCACACAGAGCAGAGGTCGTAGTGGCAACTGTTGTCGCAGTTACATTCCAGTTGTAGGTATGGCTAGAGGTTGTTAATAGGGCCCTAGTTAATGTAGGGGGTATGTTGGCTGATGTGTGCCGGGATGTCAGTTTGACGTAGTGGCCTTCCCTCCTTGCGTGGCTTTCCCTTTGCGCAATCGTTGGCATGACAGCATGCCCCCATGGGACTGTTGTTGGTGTTGTGTAATGGTGTGCCCCAGGTCTTCTCAGAACGGGCCATGCCCCCCTGCCGTGCCCCTTTACCCATGCCACTCCATCTATTAGATGACTTCCATGCATTTAGTGGTCGGTATCCCCCCCCAGTTGTAGATGACATTATTGCATTATAATTCCCCATGCGACTTACCCTGCATGTGCGTTGTCTCCTGGTAGTCTGCGCTGTCCTGTCCTGAATCCCTGTGACGATCTCCTCAGGGATGACGGCTGCAACCATCTCCTCCATGTGGTCCAGGGCCTCCTGGTGTGCTGGACTCCCCCCTCCAGTCTGCAGTGCTGCCTTCCTGTTCCTGGCCATCTTTTCCTTGGTCCTGCGCTTGCAGTCATGCCAGCGTTTCTTGCACTCGATGACAGTTCTGCGTACTTCAGCCACACTGTTAATCTTGTCGACAGTTTGTTGCCAAATGGCCTCTCTCCTACTGATTGGCAACACTTTCTTTTCTTCTTAAAAGTGTCCTGGTTCTTGTGTGGGTCCTCCTGGCTGGTTCCTGGTCTGCTGTCATCTTCCTAGGGTCTGTAGTGGCATCTGGGATCCATTTTGGCTTTCCTCTGGGGAAATGGCAGTGTTCACTGTTTTTTTTTATGCTATTGCGTAAAAAAAAAAAGGGCCCACATCCGGTTTGCGGTGTCGTAAATCGAACCACAGTCATTTCCGCCACGTTAACGTCGTTTTCCTTTACGACTTGACGCCGCGGTGTGCGTCAAAGATAATGACTCCCACCTGTTGTTTGCGCCGCCGTGCATCAAAGTATAAATATGACGCCCGCACGGCACACCAAAATGGCGTCAGCCGTCAGTAATATTTTTGACGCAAAACTGCGCCGGCGCAGTTTTGCGTCAAAAAGTATAAATATGGGCCTTCATGTTTAGCTGGAGTTTCATAACACTTATCGTTGCTTTCTGATGACAAGGATTTACATGATTTCTTGTTGGGTCCTAGATCACCATGTTCTAAACACTTCCTATACGCCTTTTACAATGATATCTGAAAAATCTCTCCGCAAGACACTGCTGAACGATTGGGACAAAGTGACTGCGAAGATTTGGAAAAAGCATTGGCTGTTGTGGATAATGGCATTACAACTTTGTCGACTCACATTTATTCTTTAAATAACATTGCATCACCTACATTCGACATAACATAGAATGACATGTCTCTCCTCAAACATGGGCAAAGTCAGCCAAGATCAATTTTGCAACTGAGTTGAACATTGTGTGGTTTAAAGTCAAACTGTGTGCCACGGAAACATCTGAATGCAACTGAGTTATTTTTGCCCTATAATTTAAAAATCACACAAAGATTAATGGTGAAAAAATATGCAACTTACACAATGCTGACTATTGAGCTTTTAGAACAATTGCCCTTTCCAGTAGCTGAAACACCATCTGCTATGTGGTCCATCCACACCTTGATAACATTACCAAGCTCTACATGTCAGTTTACGGCTTGTTTGAAACATTTCCAATTAGGCAAATATGAAGCTATGGGAGAGAGTTCTGTCCATGAGTCCTGGGTTTTACCTTTTGATTACAACGTGTCAGTCTGGAAACTGAAGTCTTCCTTAGTGGTAATGAATGTGAAACTTTGTTTAACCTTCCTTCATTTGTAAAGAAATTACACTACGTGGCGCATGGAAATGCATCCATGGCCAATTTGGCATGTTATCTGAAGGGCACCTGAGTCTCCTTGATTCGGCCATTTATTTGATTTCACCTAGATGAGTGTTAGTTGGTGCTGAATAACCAAGGTTGTTGTGGGATGAAACCAAGTGTACCATCACTTTCCAGGTTTGTGATCTGTTGTACTAATGTGTTATTTCCACCCCTACATATGGTTAGGTAAAGTACCTTGTGGCCTTCCACCCCTATTTTTAATATTAACTTTATTAAGCTGAGCCAACTGAAAAACTTATTGTTTCAAGATGTTGTATTAACATATGCTCGAGAAACTTTTGATCTTCAAGTTGCAAAGTCTTCCTCTGAAATCCAATTGCTACTGCGCACAAACTTGCCGCAGCATTTTGGTGAAAATATTCACAAAATATTTAATGCTTCACATTCCCTGGGAGTGGTACACAATTTTAAAGCAATTGGGTCTGGCTTTTTGAGCGCATTCCAGATTGTATTCGGAGTGATACCGTCCTTCCTGCGCCCTTTGGTTTCCAGTGCTTTTGGAGGTTTATTACATGTGTTATTCTTAGTCATTGCTATTTTGGTTTTATTTGTAATTGTAATAGTATTTATATAGCACTTACTACTTATTTGCAATGGATGTTCCACCTCGAGGCCAAATGTTGGTGATTCTTCCACACATCCAGCTGTGCCTTGAATGTATGGTACAGTACTTCAGAGTGTCTTTGCTCTGGAAATTGAACGTGTACTGGTCTTTGTCTTTTTGACCCTTGTGGTTATAATGTGTACAGCAGTGTTCTGCTTTTCTTTGTGCCCTTTTGAGTGTGCACTGGACTTGTGTCTGGCTATGCAACTGGTTCAACCTATGGATATGTATCTGCAACCATTTAGGACCCACCTTCAATGCTGTGCTTTGAGGCTGCTATTGGTGGTGGATGTGTAGAATGAGCCATTACTTTCGGTTGACATGGATGCTTTTCCTCCTGGATTCCTGGGATCTGGCTCTAATGTTGAAGTTCCACTACCAGATATCATGCCTTAAGCATATGCTGAGTGGGCTGGATATGACCATGTTTGTTCATTGAAACTTGCCTGTCAGGCCACTGTAGATTGTCTTCGGATGCAAGTTCCTCCCTGGACTCCACTGACACCGGACATGGAAACATTACGGGAGCCTCCTAGACTTGATTTGGCACTTTGTTTTTAATAACATTTTTATTAGTATCGTGCATTTTTATTTGCCACATTTTTACTATGGCTTTCTTCTGCTTCTACCATTCAAGTACATATTCATTTAACACTTATATTTTAGGCTAGCTTTTATGCATATATGTTTAGTTTGGAGCTAAATCTCCCATGGCCAAGGGGAGGGTGTGGTGAAGCTCATTAGAGCCCATGCAGAATCCCCATTTTAGATTGCACATTTAAGCATGGCATCTATTTTGATGGTTACCTTTTACATTATTTTACACTTACACAACAATGTGCTGGGACAACACTGTATGTGCTGCTTATTCCTAATAAACACTGTTGTCATGTTATCTGTACACTCTGTCAAGGCTGGGTACATAGAATGCATTGCCCTAGTATCATAATTGTCCATTGGAGCCAGCTCCAAACTTATGGACATATCATTGTATCAGTTCTGCATCTCTGACACATTATGATATGAACGGTGCTTTCATTATATAAGCTTCCTATGTGCTACATTCAGCAGAAAATTATCCTGGACCACTGTGCACTGTGACTGAGATGCAGCCTGCCTGCTCTGACCTCCACCCTGTATGGTACATTAGCCTGCTCTACATCAGACCAGCCTCCTGGCTTTCCGGTACCCCTTACCCAGGTATGGGGGGGGGGGTTTAAGCTATCTAAACTGATCTGGCAAAGGGTATTCCCACTATGCTCTCGATAGTCTAGGAAGTATCAGATAGGAGTGTAATGATACAGTAACATTCTCATGGTTGAATTGTTTACCTTTTTTACCAATCTCCTAAGGTTGGTTACCATGATTCAGAATGAATATCGTGTCATACGCTGATGACACACAACCCATCATTTCCCTCACCGAACACTCAGACATGGTCAAAAGGAATTTCTGCTCAGGAATGGATGCCATCGTCACCTGGATGAGAGAAAGCTGCCTCAGGCTCAACTCTGACAAGACAGAGCTCATCATCTTCGGAAATGCCACCTCAACATGGGATGACTCCTGGTGGCCCACATCTCTCAGCACCCCACCCTCACCAACTGAGCATGCCCGCAATCTAGGCATCATCCTCGACTCCTCCCTATCTATGCCCCGTCAGGTAAACTCAGTCATCTCCTCCTGCTGGCACATCCTCCACAATCTCTGGAAAATTTTCCAATGGATCCCAGCAGACTGCTGCAGGAGTCACCCACACCTTAGTCACAAGCAAGCTTGACTACTGCAACGCTCTCTACGCCAGCACCACAACGAGAAACATCAAAAAGCTGCAAATCATCCAGAACACCACCGCCAGACTTGTCCTCAACCTCCCACGCCAAGAGCATATCTCCCAGCATCTGAGGGCCCTCCACTGGCTCCTGATAGAAAAATGAACCACCTTCAAGCTACTCACCCACTTGTTCAAAGCCATACACTACGTTGGACCGGCCTACCTGAACCACCTCGCCTCCTTCCACACTCCTGCCAGGTCTCTCTGCTTCGCCCAGCAAGCACTGCCCACCATGCCACACATAGGGAAAAACAACGCCGGAGGAAGGCCCTTCACCTACCTCGCAGCAAAGAGCTGGAACAACCTACCCCCACACCTCTGACAAAGCCCATCGCTCATCATCTTCAGAAAAAACCTCAAGTCGTGGGTCTTGAATGAGGCTCTGTTCCCTCTCCCCCCCCCCAGGTGAGTAGTTGCGCTCTACAAAAATTGATTGATTGATTGATGCTTTGTTTCATCTACCTAATAATCGCAGATCATGCTTTCTATACAGGAACACAATTGTTTTAATAAATGTTTGAAAAAGCAATCTCATATTCCTTTTGTGTCTTACTTTTGGCATGCAAAGTACTAAAGTAGTAATGAAAGGGTAGATTTATTTCCATGATTTCCTGGGAGACAGAGTGGTCATGTCTGAGGTTGCCAATGTCATCTGGTACACTGGTAAGTTTAGGGGTTTAAATGGGGCATTGTAAGCTCGGTAGAAATTGTTTCAACATTTCCTGATGATATAGATGGAACTATATCCTGATGTTTATGTTGACCTGATACACAGTCTTACTTTATTCGTATGAACTATATATTAGCTCATTCATTACTAGAAAGACTAGACAGTTCACTTTTACTTTACTGCTGAGTACATACAGCTATTTCAGTGGAATTGGAGGTCATATGACCAAATTAACCAATACAGAATAGTATTGGAAATGTGCCACTCAATGATCTGGTTTATAACAAGTTATACTTTGAAAAGAAGCATGCTGATTAGTTTGATATAACATCAAGCTGGTAACATAGCCCAAACAGTAAAACAAGCAGGTACTCAATGGAGTAAAGTGAAACTTCTAGATAGTACCCTACAACACTGCCCAGTGATCTTGTTTGTCACATATTATACTTCTGGAAGAACCATGCTGATTGGTTCAGTATGAGATTTGGTGGGTAAAATAGCCCGAGCAGTACAAGTGAAGCCCATTCATTCCTAGAAAGACTAGATTGTTCACTTTTAACATACTACTGAGTACATACAGCTATTTCAGTGGAACTGAAAGCCATATGACCATATAAACCCATAGAGTATAGTATTGGAAATGCACCTCTCAATGATATGATTTATAATATATCATACTTCTAGAAGAAGCTTGCTGTTTCGTTTAGTATCACATTCGGTGAGTAACATAGCCCAAACAGTAAAAAAGGAGCCCATTCATTTTTAAGAAGACTAGACTGCTAACGTTTCACATACTACTTGTTACATACAGCTATTTTAGTGGAATTGAAGGTCATAGAAATATATTAACCAATACAGGTTGGTATTATAAAATTGCCATAAAATGATCCTGTTTATAACATACTATACTTGTGAAAAAAAGCATACTCATTGTTTCAGTATGACATTGGGCTGGTAACATCGCCCAAACAGTAGAAATAAAATCCATTCATTCCTGAAAACAAGACTGTTACATTTTAATATACTACTGAGTACAATACATCTATTTCAGTAGAATTGAAGGTGATATGACCATATTATCCAATAGAATATAGTATTACAAATCTACCAGACTAATTATATGGGACGCAGTGGGTGGTTTCTTGAAAAGTACACAACAGTTTGAACTAACTGTACTTACATGACTAAAGTATCCAATGATATGTTTTGATACAAATAACTTTTGGATGTAACACTAATACCCATTGCATGATATTCAACCGTAGCCTATGAACATAGCCCAAAAGTAGTAAAGTGATGTTTTGTGATACAGCTGGACTTGAGCAGCACATTAGAGATATACTTATTTCTTTGTAAGTGTTGCATTGGTAGGGGACTAACAGTACATCTACCTTAAAACTTTACTTTATAGTTCATTGTAGTTACTAGTAATAATAACAACTATTGTGTTCCTTTGTGTTTTGGAAACTGGCCAAAGTTACCACAATGCCTTGGAAACATAACACCATTTAATAATGTCATTCACATTTTTTTGATAGACACAACAAAAATCGGAAACCGAAATACACCCAACAGGGTGTGAACACATGTCCTGCAAAAATACATTTGAAAAAACTAGGCATTGTGGGGAGGACAAGGGTGAGAAAAAAACAGCTTATCCTTCGGAGGCAGCCATGATGTAATCCAACACATCAATGGCAAGGGAGTCCAAGAAGGATCCTGCATCCACAGATGACAGAACAATTAAAGTCTTGGTGAGCAAATTGAAGGAATAAACATGATCTGAAGCTTCAGTCTCCTCCGTGCAAGTAGCATCTTGCACAATGCCCATCTTTGTAGACCAAGACGGAAACACCATTGAGCCGTAGCCACCATATCCAAGTAGGATGGCTCATAAAAGGAATTTTGGAGCAACTTTAATCTCATAGGACACCTCCAGAATTGAACCCTCAACAGGAACACCAGAAGATCTATGTCCGTAGATAGTACCAAATGCTGTTCAAGACAAATATCCAGTGCGTACTCGAAAGGCACCAAAGACAGCGGAACAAAGGATGGACATACTAGAACCAAACTGGTTGAAAAAACAAGGAACAGTTGTCATTTAGTTCCTCCAACAAAGATACTCCAAAGAGCTGTATCATACATTCACAACACAGCTGTATGTGTCCTAGGTCCGCTACTATTTGGTTTTGAAATGAGACATCTATTCTGGAGCAAATACAGTAATAGCAAAATACTGCCTAACAATGCCAATACAAGTGGAATTCCTTCGAAACCATTCAAAAATAGTGAGTGGATAAATGATGGTATCACTCCAAAAAGGAAGGGGTTGACAAAACCAGACACAATTGCTTTAAAAAGTGTACAACACCTACAAGTTCACCAAAGTGCCTTGGAAAGTTGGCATTTGAAACAGACTGTATCTCGGCAGATGACCTAACCACTTGTAATTCGAATGTTTCACGGGCAGTTGTAAGCATCATGTGTTTTTGGAACAATAGTGCTTTCAGTCTGCTCAGCTTGTCGAAGTTAACATTGACAGTAGGAATGGAAGTCACAAACTTGCTACTCTAATCTCATGCGTGTGGGTGGGAATTACACATTTCTCATGCAGGTCACTATTTGAGAGACCAAAATCACATATGGCACACCTGCTCCCATCCCACAGCTGCCTTGATCACTCAACATTAAGGCCCATATTGATACTTTTTAAGTGCCGCATTTGTGCCATTTTTTAAGCGAAAACGGTGCAAACTTACAAAATACAATTGTATTTTGCAAGCTTGCGCCGCTTTCGCATCAAAAAAGTATAAATAATTGCCTAAGTAACTTCAATTTGAAAGTAACTGAAACACTGGGTGAATCAAGGGGATGGGAATTCCCTTTAAGTAACAAGCTAAGTTAGCCACTGACACGTTACATACGGCGTGTAATGTCACTTGTTTACAAATCATTGAGTGGTTTACAGAAGCTTCACAATCAGTGCCACTGAGAAATACTTTCTTTTCGCCGCAAATACATTTATAATCGGAAGGCAGATCCCACAGCTCATGTGAAAAACTCTCCCCTAAAGCTTCAAATCTACCTACCGGAAAATGTTTCCAACTCTACCCTAATAACTGTCTGGCAAACAGTAAGTTGCTGTCCCCGCATATGGTACAACGATATGCCATTCCTGAGGAAGACATTTCACAGGAACCTGTGAGCCAGCTGCTAAAATGGTCAATGGAGCAGAGGAGGAAGGCAGGGATGGTGGTTGCTGAACACCAGAAGTTGAGGTAACAGGAGTAAGTGTTGGTAGAAGCACCAGATGGTTCTTGGCCCAGTTCTTCCAAATCCAGGCCATGCCTTCTTTGGTCACACATCAAACAGGTGGCATGCATGGCGTGGAGGTGCTTGCACATTCTAGTGGCATGCAGGGAATACTGTTGCCTAGTCCCTCTAGAAATCACTTGCTGGCACAGGTAACAAGTTACCTAATGAGCACTTACTTTTTTCTCCCCAGGTGGAAGAGAGAAGAACTGCCAGACAACTGGCTCCTTTAACTTCTGGCATCCCAACAAATTCACCAAAAAAATCCCAGTGGTTGAATAGTAATTAGAGTTATGGATTACTGCATTTCAACAATTTCGAAGTACAGAAACATTAAAAATATCAGAGTTATAGTTTAAGCCACTACTGTAATACTGTATTGCATACAGTACTGTATGCTTTAATTTAACATATTACTTACTAACATGAGAGAAACACTGAAATAACTATAATCTGCCATGTCTCGATGTAATAAGTGTATAAATATTTTCACTTCAACATAAAGTTTATATAGTTACTGTTGTTTTAGTCATGCTTTCAAAATCAGTTTTTTAATGTTGTAATTAATATATCCGCTAATGATGAGTTATGGTTGTTTCAATGTTTCTGTCACGTTAAGTATTATGTTAGTATAAAGTGTACAATATGGTATGTAATGAAGTATTATAGTTCTGTCTTAAATTTGAAACTATAACTACGATATTTCTAATGTTTCTGTACTTTAAAATTGTTGTTGTAGAAATGTAGTAATGTAGTAATCCCTACCTTTGTTTTTTGTCACAACACTATGGCCCTCATTACAACATTGGCGGTATTGACTGCCTACCGCCACACCGATGACAGCCAACATACCATTGCCATGGCTACCAGCCGCCCACCCGCATTATGACCGTAGATGGAATTCCACCAGAAAGCTGGCGGAATACCATTGACGGTCATGGCGGCGGACGGCGGACGGCGGTAAGGTGGGGCTGCTGTCAGCAGCAGCACCATGCCAGCAAAACACAGCTGACTGTATCATGAGCAATGATTCGGCCTGGCGGTGTTTTGCTGCCGGACGCTGCTGCTGGCAGCAGCGCCACATCCCTTCTCATGCAGGAGGACCCCTGCAAGCAGGTAAGTCGGGTTCTCTGACAGGAGAGGAGGGTGGGGGGTGGTGTGTTAGGGTGTTGTGCATGTGGGGGGTGTCGGTTTTTGTATGCCGCATGCTGGTGTGAGTTTAATTGAATGAGTGCGTGAATGACTGAATGTGAGTGTACGTGTATGTTGTTTGTTGTGAATGCATGTGTGGGACAATGTATGTTGGGGTGTGTGGGTATGTATGTGTGTATGCGTGGGTAGATGTGGGTATGCGGGTGTGTATGAGTGTGTATGTGTGCGCGTGTGGGTGTGTAAATGTGCGGGAGCAGGAGAGGGAGGGGTGGGTGGGGGAGGACTCTGGGAAGGGGGAGAGGGGTAGGGGAGAGCCGTATCAGTGCCAGGGAAGGAATTCCCTGGCACTGATAGTGCCCACCGCCAGGGTTTTCGTGGCGGTACGCTTGCTACGAAAACTATGGTGGTAGGCGGGGTTATAATCCCGAGGGTGGGATTGTGACAGCTGCCTGGCTGGAGACCGAGGTCTCCAGCCCAGCGGCCGTTACCACCCTGGCGGACGGAGTGATACATTGGCGGTTTGGCTTGAGCTGGCCAATGTCATAATTTGGGAAAAGGTCCCGCCAGCCTGTTGGCAGTATCTTTCTCCAAATTACCACTGACCGCCAGGATCGTATTGAGGGCCTATATATATATATATATATATATATATATATATATATATATATATATATATATATATTATTTTGGGTATTGTGGAGGATTAGGGTGCAAAGTGTATCAAATAGGAATAAATGTTGACTCCATACATATGATAGGTTACTGATTAGTTTCATGGTGCAGTAATGGGTATTGCACCAGGTTTTAAAGTTTAGGGATGGGTTTAGCACCGGGTTACTTGTTCATTTTTAGGGTTCACGGTAGGGTTTGCGCAAGTTTATTGATTAGTTTGTAAGTCATAGGAATGGGAGTTGCACCGTTTTATTATAGGGAAAAGGGATGGGTATTGAATATTGTATTAAGGAATTTTTAGAGTTCAGGGTTGGGTTGAGAATAGAATCTAGGGTTTAAAGATAGATAGAGAATAGGGCTAGTAAGGTTTTTTAGGGTTCAGGGATAGGTAGAGAATAGTGGTAGCAAAGAGTTTTTACAACTCTAAAAAAGAAAATGTTAAATTGACGGTATAGTTAGCTATGGTAATACTATCTTCTTTTACATTTTAAAAAACCCTTAAAAACGTGTTATACTTAGGTGAAAATGTCAGTTAAAGTTTTAACTGCAAAAAAACACTGAAATTCCCCAGTTGTAATTAACTGAAGTTTCCTTAACTCATGCTCCCGCCAGGTACTGTGTTGTGATAAGTATGTAATTTCATATGTGGCATTGATGTTATCACTGATGGCATAGAACATGTCATGAGTGATGCCAGTCAAAAAAGCTTTTCTAGGTCAAAATGGCCATAAACAACAAGTGCATATAAAAATAAAATGAAATAATGAGCATTAAGAAATACATCCTGCCTGCTACTGCCTTTTCTAGCTCCTCGATTTCAGAATTCCACAATTAAGGTGATTGGGAGAATTCCATTGAACCTGTTGAAGGAGTGGGCTGAGCACAACAACATACTTTCCAACACCCAATATAGACTTCTTAAAGGTTTTATGACTATTAAACGGAGTCTTAATTTAAATTTACTTATCAGCAAATATACTTTTATGAAGAGGAGGAGGTTGTTTTTAGCTTTTGCAGACCTCACAAGTGCCTTCGATAGTGTCTTACATCATAAACTATGAACCACTTTACAGGCTCTGGGAGTGGACCCTCAGACCATTGCTTTTCTAAGAGCCATATATTCTGTGGGTCAGACCAGAGTATAGTATGGTATTAAGGGAGAACGCACAAACACTTTTGAATTGGGGATGGGAGTCAGACAAGGTTGTGTCTTAGCACCATTTTTATTTACACTATATATTAATAGCTTGGAGAGTACCTTGTGACCACACCCCACCCCACACCCAGGTTGGCAGTAGACCTATACCTTGTTTGCTTTCCCCTAATGAGTCTGTGCTTTTATCTCGTACCCCTCCAGGTCTGCAGTAGTTATTCAGCAGTTTTGCAAACTTTATGACTGATCTTGGCCTATCTGTCAACAGAAGGAAAACCTTTGTTATGAAATGTGGCAGCCACAGGCAAAAGTGTTGTGATTTCAGGATTAATAATGTTAAATTAAATTTTACTTCTAGCTTTTTCTACCTTGCATTTTATATGATAAATGTGGCTCATGGACCCGTGTTATAGAAAATAGGTCACAATTTTATAATAAATCGATAATAAATCTATTTGTGCTCTTCTTAAGTTTGGTAAAAAGTTAGGGGCCAAACTGGTTAGAGAAATGCTAACAATCTACAATTCCAAATGTGTATCAATAGCTCTTTATGGAGCAGGACTCTGGGGATTTAAAATGCCCCTGAGCTCCAGAAATCAGAGAATGCTGTCTTAGGGAAATTCTTGGCTGTCTCCAGTAGCTGCTCTAGTTTAGTTTGTGATATTAAATTAGGAGCACCTTTTTTAACTGATTTGATTATTATCGAACCCTTATTACCGTGACATAAGATCTGGGTTAGTGACTTCACCACCTTAAACCGTATGATTTTGTCTGACTGTTTAAAATAAACGTATTGTGGTACTTTCCCATGGCTCAAGTGCGTGAACTCTTTTGTGTGAATTTTGGCCACCCTGTATTCTGTGCCACGCTGAATGTTCTATCAAATGTTGGGAGAAAAAAATTTAAAAACCTATGCTTACCCCATCATAGTGACCAAAGGTTCTTAAGGGAAATGGTCACACCTAGGCCCATATTTATACTTTTTTAACGCCGCATTTGCGCCGCTTTTTGACACAAAAGCAGCGCAAACTTACAAAATACAATTGTATTTACTGTTTTCGCCGCTTTTGTTTAAAAAAATGACGCAAATGCGGCGCTATAAAAGTATAAATATGGGCCTGAATTTCCCCAGTTGAAGTTAGCTGAAGTATCTGTAACTAATGCATCTGCCATGCACTTTGTTGTCATCAATAATGTCATTTCAGATGCTGCATTGATGTTATCACCGATGACATAGATCATGTCATGAGTGATGTCACTCAAAAAGCTTTATAAGGCCAAAATGGCCATAAAAGACATGCCACATAACAATAAAATGAGATAATAAATAAGTAAATACATTTCACGAAGGTAAATAAAGTCATACAAAGAATCCAAAGACCAATTCTAAATTTATAACAAAATGAAATTCTCATGAATATATCACATTTTAAAATACAATTGATCAGATAAATATATTAATTTCACTGACACTCGTATTTCCTCTGTTTAATTTCACACTGTATGAAAATCACTGCCGTCAAACACACACCCAGAGAGGGCAATGATTTTATATAAAACATGGCTTATTTATGTTATCTAAAATTAATCTCTTTTAAAAGTGGTAGTAGATTGCTTTTCCTGATAATTATATAAAATTTACAGCACAACATAATATACTAAGTGGAATGCGCAGAGAAGTCATCACAAGGGCACACATCTAAACTTCTTGCATGCTCAACTGATTCTGGAAAAGCAACCACAAAGTGCAGCATGCTTGATATCAGTCTGGTCAACAAACCCCAATGATAATTGTTGGTCATCCAGAAAAGTTACACCTCCATGCTGGGACATGATCTCAAAAGGCTGTGGGGCTATCTCTTTAATTTCTGCTCCAGCACCAGAAATGATCCTTTAAGATGTTTTAAGTGCCGGTAAAACGGCCTTGGGTGTGGTGTAAAATTTGAATATGCCCAAGCTACTGTTTACACTTGTTATGTACTTTGACCCAAGAATCGTGGTCACATTGTCCATATTCATACAGTCTCTGAACACCTTGACGTCAAATTCTGTCTCAGGCTTTGTCCAATTGGACTGCCACAGAACGAGTAGACAGATTTTTATGAAATCACTAACATAATCAAGGCCCAAGTGGAAGATATGGGTAGCAGTACTTTGAGGGACCGCCAACAGGCTTCATTTTCAACTCTCTCAATAGCAGGATAGCACTTCAGCACTCAGGTTCCAGAAGCACAAGTATTTACCTTTCCACTCTGTTACTAGTTCCTTGAACGATTTAGAACCTAAATTCATTATAAACTTACAAATTGACTCCACACTTCTGGCAAACTTAACTGCCATGACAGTACCTAATGAATTCCAAGTGCAGTTTTCAATAAATACCACTCACAAATATGAAAAAGTTGGGACTGGTGCACTTTTACTTCCATTTACAAAAAGAGAGCTGTTCATATTCCTCCTCGGCCCACCAATCATACTATGAGTTGTAGTATGGTTCACTGTTAGCTCCAAATCATTCTTGACGCTAACAAAGTTATCAAGCAGCTTCTGCAGCCCAAATTGCGGCAATAAGAATAGCATTGTCTGTGTTGGATAATTCGGTCCCAAAACATGCTACATCTACATTTAAATTGATATGGTGTTTTTACAATCCATTAATATACGATGTAAATAAAAATAGTGCCAAGACGCACCCTTGTCGCACTCCCTGGGATCCATTAAAAGGTGCTGTAAATTCCCCCTTCAAACCATACCTCACACTGGCCACTGAGTAGTTAAGAAGTTGAGTAAGTATACCTCCTCTCCCATCCACGCCATTATGGCATGAAACTTAGGCCCATATTTATACTGTGTTTGCGCCGGATTTGCGTAATTTATTTTGGTGCAAATTCGGCGCAAACCTAACTCCATATTTATACTTTGTCACTGGACCCGTCCGGCACCAAAGTTATGGAGTTTGAGTAATTTTTTGTACGTGAGAACCTACCTTGCGCTAATGACATGCAAGGTGGGCGTTCCCGTGCAAAAAATGACTCTAAGGCATGTCCGCCTTATTTATCCTCTGGTGTCAAAATGACGCACAGGAGGAGGCGGGCCTTAAAACAAGGTGCCCAGCAGGATTTGTGCCGTTTTTTAGTGCCTCGGTCAGGGCAGGCGTTAAGGGACCTGTGGGCTAATTTCCATGGTGGGAGACCATGGAAACCGTCCACAGGTGTCCTTCCCTGCACCCAGGGACACCCCCTGCCACCCTCCCCACCCCTGGAGGTCACCCATGGATGGGGGACCCACCCATGGTGAGTGCAGGTAAGTGCAGGTAAGTATAATTTTCTTTTTTTTAAGTGGCACAGGGGGGCCTAACTTGACCCCCCCTACATGCCACTGTGCCCAATGGCCATGCCCAGGGGACAGAAGTCCCCTGGGCATGGCCATTGGGCAGGGGGGCATGACTCCTGTCTTTGCAATATTTTTTATTCTAACCTGACTTGCACCATTCTTTGGCGCACAACCCCCAGTCTTCCCTTTGCCTCCTCTGCCCTGGTACCGTAATTTATTTTGATGCTAACCAGGCCGCAGAGCCGGCTTATGTCATCCCATAAATAAGGCGCCCGGGCGGCACATTGGAATGGCGTTAGCCGGCTGTAATCTTTTTGACGCAAATCTGCGCTAGCACTGATTTATGTCAAAAAGTATAAATATGGGCCTTAGTTTCTACACGGTCAAAGCGAGTTTAAATCCACAAAGGGAAGGTAAACATTCCCCACCCCAGCTTAGGCATGTTTATTAATCAATAAGTGTAAATTGAGGCAACGCTCAACAGTACCTAATCTCACCCAGAACACAAACTGCAGTTCAGATATAATGTTATTTTCCTGAACCCAGACCTTCATGTGATCTAACAATATTGCACCCATGATCTTAGCAGTAGAATTGATTAAGAAGGTAGGGCAGTAGTATTTTCGGTCAATTCTGTTTCCTTTCTAGAAAATAGACACTATTATGCAATTTGACCGAGTGTTACGTGGCCCTGTCTTACAGAACACATTCAAAACATTCATCAACAGGAGTGACCAAAATTCAATATTTTCTTTAAATTAATCTGCATCAACCACGTTAAGACCAGGTGTTTCTCAGCAAGGCACCTATGTATGTCCGCTGTGACTTCTTGCAGACCAATCCTCAATCCAACTGCATGTGCCATCGGATTGTCCTCAGTTATGGTAATAGGAATAAATGAGTGAATCTTGAGTGGCCCCCATAATCATGCAAACACATTGCGATTTCCCCCTAATTTTATGTGACAATACTTCTGAATATTTTGATTTGTCAACCCTTTACGATTTCTGCAGCACACCATTGTTTTTGTTACAATTAACAGTACGGATACCCTGCAAATCTTCATAAGGAGTTTGCTGCAGAGAAAAATAATTAAAAGTAGATTGTGATCCTTGAATACATTATCTTGGACCACATATACATAAACAGAAGCTCAGAAATCCTCAGCTTTGAAAACAGAGATTTAGTTCATGAGTCAAAGGCAAAATGGAGATGGTATTTAACGACAAGCTGGTTTTGAGCATCACGATAGAGGTTATGGATAAAGTGTGTTAGTGTCTCTTGTGGAGGATCAGTTAAGTCACAGGTGACTGAATCAGCCTGCTCACAACACAATGTTAACCTCTTAGCTGCTGGGCCTTCCCCCCCCAATGCTGAGCCCTTTTTTTGGCTATTTGGGGTAGTTCGCGCTTAGGCCTTCATAACTTTTTGTCCACATAAGCTATCCACGCCAAATTTGCATCCTTTTTTTCCAACATGCTAGGGATTTTAAAGGTACCCAGAGTTTGTGGCTTCCCATGGAGGAGACCAAGAAATTTTCCAAAATACAGCTAAACATTATTATAGATTTTTTTAAATGGGAAAAAAGGGCTGCCAAAGAAGGCTTGTGTTTTTTCCCCTGAAAATGGCATCAACAAAGGGTTTGTGGTGCGAAAATCACCATCTTCCCAGCTTTCAGGAACAGGCAGACTTAAATCAGAAAACCACATTTTCAACACAATTTTGGCATTTTACTGGCACATACCCCATTTTTACTATTTTTGGTGCTTTCAGCTTCCTTCAACTTAGTAACAGGAATGGGTGTGAAACCAATACTGGATCCCGGAAAGCTAAGCATTTCTGAAAAGTAGACAATATTATGAATTCAGCAAGGGGTCATTTGTGTAGACCCTACAAGGGTTTCCTACAGAAAATAACAGCTGAAATAAAAAAAAATGAAATTGAGCTGAAAAAACAGCCATTTCTCTCCACGTTTTACTCTGTAACTTTTTCCTGCAATGGCAGATTCTTTAAAGCAATATACCGTTACGTGTGCTGGACTCTTCTGGTTGCAGGGACATATAGGGCTTGTAGGTTCATCAAGATCCCTAGGTACCCAGAGCCAATAAATGAGCTGCACCTTGCAATGGGTTTTCATTCTATACCAGATATACAGCAATTCATTTGCTGAAAATATAAAAAGTGAAAAATAGGTATCAAGAAAACCTTTGTATTTACAAAATGGGCATAAGATAAGGTGTTGAGAAGCAGTGGTTATTTGCACATCTCTGAATTCTGGACTGGCCATACTAGCATGTGAATTACAGGCCATTTCTCAAATAGACGTCTTTTTTACACACTGTCTTACATTTGGAAATACAAAATGTAGAGAAAGACAAGGGGCAATAACACTTTTTGTGCTATTCTGTTTCCTCCAAGTCTCCCAATAAAAATGGTACCCCACTTGCGTGGGTAGGCCTAATGCTCGCGACAGGAATGGCAACATGGACACATCACATTTTTACATTGAAATCTGATGTGTTTTTTGCAAAATGCCTAGCTTTAGATTTTGGCCTCTTGCTGAGCCGGCACCTAGGGAAACCTACCAAACCTGTGCATTTCTTAAAACTAGACACCTAGGGGAATTCAGGATGGGCTGACTTGTGGGACTCTCACCAGGTTCTGTTATCCAGAATCCTTTGCAAACCTCAAAATGTGCCCAAAAAAACACCTTTTCCTCACATTTCAGTGACAGAAAGTTCTGGAATCTGAGAGGAGCCACAAATTTCCTTCCACCCAGCATTCCCCCAAGTCTCCCGATACAAAATGGTACCTCACTTGGGTGTATAGGCCTAGCTTCCGCGACAGGAAATGCCACAAAACACAATGTGGACACATCACATTTCCCTAAAGAAAACAGAGCTGTTTTTGCAAAGTGCATAGCTGTGGATTTTGGCCTCTAGCTCTGCCGGCACCTAGGGAAACCAATGAAACCTGCAAAATTTCAAAAACTAGACACCTAGGGGAATCCATGATGGGCTGACTTGTGGGGCTCCCACCAGGTTCTCATACCTAGAATCCTTTGCAAACCTCAAAATGTGACCAAATAACACTTTTTCCTCACATTTGGGTGACAGAAAGTTCTGGAATCTGAGAGGAGCCACAAATGTCCTTTCACCCAGCGTTCCCCCAAGTCTCCCGATAAAAATGGTACCTCACTTGTGTGGGTAGGCCAGCGCCTGCGACAGGAAATGCCCCAAAACACAACGTGGACACATCACATTTTCCCAAAAAAAAACAGAGCTGTTTTTTGCAAAGTGCCTACCTGTGGCTTTTGGCCTTTAGCTCACAGAGTCTGCGCCATTGTCCCATCCCTCAGATGCTGTCTCAGTATCTGCTGTCTCAGTCTCTGATCCTATGTCAGAGCTGTCCTCTATAACCCGAGTGACGGCGTCAGCAGCAGTCATCCATCACAATACCATCTCTGCTACTGGCTAAACTGTTGCTTTAAAACACTAGCCTACGTAGACAGCCACAAAATTGCTGGTGTGTGTGTGATAAGTGCAACAATAGAGGTCACCTTACCTGCGCTTCTTCCCTCAATCAGCACGTTCTTTCAAGACACTCAAAAAACACCTTGTCACATACCATTCATCACAGTCTTTAGCACCTTCTGCACCCAGTCCAACAATCATTATTGGTGCTCCCACTCCCATGTCCTCCTCCTCGGATTCTCTCATTACCACCCAGCAAAAGTGCTCTTCATCTTTCCATAGCCCCCCCCACACCGCGAACATACGTTTCATTTGTATTACAGCGCAGGTAATGACTGACTTTACTAATGTACTCAGCTATTTACATGAAATACAGATTTTATCTTTGCAGTAGGCATATAAACCTTCTGCGCTTCTTTATGGCACTAAAACTGCCACTAGACAAAAGTCTGATCCTTTTGTAGCAGAAACATAATCACAAGACTTACTTGTATATATAGATCACTTTTATATGTGGGTCTGGTTTTCCTGGGGGCCTGGGAATGAAACCACACATGCATTGACAAAAGTGATATATATAAAAATATATATGTATATATATATATATATATATATATATATATATATTTATATATATATATATATATATAGATAGATAGATATATCTATCTACATGGTTAGATATATCTATCTACATAGATTTATCTATCTACATATATCTATATCTATAGATAGATCTATATCTATCTATAGATATATCCATGTATAGGGATATATCTATCTACATAGATAGATATATCTGTATATATATAGATCTATATATATATGTAGATCTATATTTTTTTAGTAGTTGTATGGTTTCCTTGGGGGCCAAAATGACCCCCAGGGAAACCCAACAACTACTAAAAAAAAGTATTGCCCTGACAAGGGGTCGCCCTGCCAGGAAACACGTTCAGGAAGGCCTCCTTTCACACAAGGGCCTTCCCGAATATCAGGGGTCAGTACATCAACATATTTAAAGGAAACCAAATGGCTTTGTCAGTAAATCACCATAATAATTTATCAATAACTATAACTCTATGTATTCCCATGTCCATGCATACCAATGATTGACAATAAATTCTGTGACAAAAATATTTAAAATAGTGCATTTTACTCAAAACTACTATAAATATGTGATGATTTTTTTGTTACACTCAAAATGCCACAAAATTCATATAGAAGAATAAAAACAGGTGGTCTCCACACTTCACTCTTGTCTACTGAAGAGGGATTTGTCAAATCTCCATGTATTTTGCCTATATGGGCTGACAACGCTTCCCTTTTAATATTACCATAGCATGGCCGATCTTGCTAGTGTGCTATTTGTAATGAAGCCTTTAAAGTCTAATAATGTAATGTCTAATATTTCCTTCATGCCCCATGCCAAGTTGATCCATGAGGAGGGACATGTGACAAGAAAGTAAACTCTTGGTTGTATAGAAGTTTGCCTCTCCAGACATCCATAAATCCTAAGTCTGCCATCCCCTGTCTCCTGGTCTCTGGTTAGGAGCATAACCATTAAGTATAATGAGTGTTAACCCCTGGTGTCAGCCCTCCAAGTATCTATTACATCCCTCTAAGCTGTCTTTAACCACTTTTAGTTCCTCAAATTGAAAATCTTTTCGAAGGCCAATCACGTCCCCACCTTTCTTGGTATTAGTTGCAGTTAAATATTGGGAGGGACATTTTTCAGATGTATTTCATGCATGACAGGGCATCTGGGAGGGCCTCCCTTACTTCCTTCTATATCTTATTGCCCTTCACTGGAGGATTCAGTCTATTTATATTCCATATTACAATTTTAACCATTGTTCTGACCCTGCACAGAGGCCTTCTTTGTTATTGATGTGTATTGAATGGTTCCTGAAAAGTGCACTTGATGACGACAAGGAAATGCTAAACGTGGTCTTAAACAATAAAAGCCAAAACAGTCTGAAACCCAGCTACAGGCCTCTTTCAACACCCCTCACTTTCTCCACTCTCCCATCCACTGTTCAGTCCCACCCCTAGTATGCAATAATTTCGAGCAAGGATTATATACATTCCTAATGAGTGATGAGTCATGTTGGAACCTGCTACTCCACCCCCACCAGTTCCCCAGTGGCTTTGTGTAGCTTCTCCTAGAAAGTAACCTTAACAAATGACAACAAGAAATGTGCAGCCATTCATCTGTGTTGTAACCTATGATGCATATTATTGGAGTCCCTTGTCTGCTGGCCACAACATCACTGGCAGTACCGCTCTCTTGTTCACTTAAAGTAATTAAGTCCTTGTGGTAACAGAATGCCACAGTTATATGTTTTGGGTTCAACAGCTCAGATGCGGACATACTTTGTGTTTTGAATCGTGACTCTATAGGTCGAGGCCTCCATTCACTTACACGTCGTGCAGCAATTTGCTTTAGGTTTCTCCCACTTTCCTTGGGTTTCCATTGATGGCCAGTCTCCTCATATGTCAGTGTTTGTGGGAGTCCTCTTAATTATCCTAAGATTTCCTGTGCTTTGCCCAGGGTGTGTTCCGGGTATGGTTTTGAGTCAATCTGGAACCATGACGTAAACAGGAATGCCCGTCTGTAGCAGATTTGTCATCTATGGAGTTTAGTTGTCACTGAGGGCAGTGCTTGTCTTTTGTTCAGAGTAGTTAGAGAGGGGTGCTGAAATAGATCATTGTGTTTTTCCTGAAAGGTGAACTGAGTGATTTTCCTAGCCTCTCTCATTTTTCTGATCTTCAGCTGGGAGGAGCCCAGCTTAATTATAGTGCCTCCGTCGCGCCTCAAGTGTGGATTTCGGGGTCCCAACTGTAACTGCTTGTATGATGGAGATCTTATAAATTGTGTTCTCCTTGAGTATTAAGCAGAACAGTGATGTGTGGAACTGGACCACATTGTCGCCTTCATCATTTTCCTGAACATTGTGAATGCGGATGTTGTCACACCATGATCTGTCTTCTAGATTGGTGGATTTCTTCCACAGCATTTTGACTTTGTCCTCCATTTTGGCTGTGGATTCATACATTATATCTAGTTCTTGTCTTGTTGTTGGTTATGTGGTGGCCATGCGACCAGCCAAGCTTAAATTTCTTTAGTTACATCAGTGAGCCAGATGCTAGATCAGCCTTCAGGGCCTACATTTGCGTGGCCACCATGGTCAACAGTTTGTGATGAAGATTGCCTAGGCAGGCTTGCGTGTCTTCTATTGTGTTAGACCCACCGACTCACTTTCTTTTTTTTTAAGAGGTCATTGTTGCTTGTGCCTCTGCCAGAGATAAAGACATATTCATTGAAAAGGACGCTATCCCTCAATAGTCATTGATTTTCTTTTAAGCTTTAGGCTACCTGCTCATGGGCAATCCAGTAGCAGGTCTGTCGCAAATGTTTCACAAGTGCCCTTCTCAAAAGCCATAGGGGCACCAGTGCGGTTTGCAGGTTGTTCTAATAATATCCAGCATTTAACTCTCCCAAGACTGTGGGTGTCCAAGGTAATAAATTCTATGAGGCTTAGGTGTTGACTGCACTAAAGCATGCATGCAATGAGTCGACAGGCTACGGAAAAGCCAGCACTATGCTCTGATGTGGCTGCTCCAGCTATATTGCCGGCTGGGGATGGACGGCGATGAAGCACGCCTTGCATTTCATTTTGGATGGGGATCACTTACTAGAGTATAATGAATAATATATTCCACAAAAAGCCGCCCACCTGGGTGGGTTGTGGCTGTTTCATTTACCATCATCTGTGACATGCCCTCAACATCATATGCTGCTGGCACCCGAAATTTGGAGGTGATTTGATCTCCCCTCCCAAGGCCCTGAGGCTCATTCGATGTCGGCCTCTTTATCAATATCACATTGCAGTTAAAGGGCCATGATGGCCGCCCATTTGTGCACCTTCATGAGGAAGCACTTCTTATTCCAAGAAGGCCCGGTTCCAGGATTTGGGACCTGAGAGGGCCATGAAGAAGCACTATCCTCCTGCCTCAGCCACCTACATATTATCCTTCCATCCTTCTGTTTCACATTCCCCTCTCTCCACCTCACACTTCTCTCTCTTATCAGTTTAAGACCCAGGAGTGTTATCAGCACTATAATCAAGGCCACTGGAATTATGTAACATGGAAGGACCAAATTAAGCAGCAAGGTTGACTAAAGGTTGCAGCGTAATACGAGGTAGTATTATTTTTTTGTCATTTTTAACATGTTAACTGTGTGGAAAACATTAGGATCAGTTTAAAATACAGCAGTAGGCAGCTGATGAGTAACCCTTTGTGTAGGGCTTTCCACTGTGCAGCAATGTTTTTAGTAACTTCTGATCCATTTAAAATGGCTTTTCATTTAAATCCACAAATTATGCAGTAGAGTATGGATTATGTGGCGAATGAGAGAAATTTATAATTATGAATAAAACTCTGCATCTGCAGATTTGCATGATTCCAGTGGCCCTGACTATATGCCAGTTCTGTCTGTTCATGTGACAAAATGAGAGAATGTATGGGGTGAGAATAAATGTTCTATGTTCTCCGCTATGGGGAGGTGCATCTCCCCACTGACGAAAAACAGAAAAATAAAGGGATAATAAAAGTATTTTATTATCCCCATTATTTTTCCACCTTTCTAGGGTGGGGCAGGCCAGCATCCTCCACGTCAATTGGAGGAGGCATGGTATGGTCACTTAGAAACGCTCCACCTGGCTGTATTTTACAGCCCGGTGGAGATCAAGTGCAGTGCCCCACTCTCCCCTTGACCAGCATTTCTGCCCGCTCTGGCCTATTGCAGCACTTCTTTCATGCTCTGCAACAGCATGAAAGAAGCGTTGTGATTGGTTGGGGAGAGAAGATGGGGCGGCTGGATCGGAGTGGCACATCATGGAAGGGCAGATACATTTTTTTTTAAATTGTAACTGCCCGCACCAACTGCTCTGCATGCTGCCCTCCCCTCCTGGCCCAACCCCTTCCCGGTAGCAGCCGCGACTAGTTACCAGTACCCCAAAATGGGGTGGCTGTGATAGCGCGTCAGAACCTTGATAAGTAAACTTATAAGGAGACACGCTTAGGCCGATGATCCTTTTGACCACGTTCGGAGACTTCCCAGTACAAGGTATCTTTCTGGAATCACAAAATCAGTATGTCAATAACCCAATCAATCTCTTAGTAACTAATCAGCTAGATAATCAATAACATTTAACACACCATGACCTTTCAGTCATGAATAACCACACCAATTTAGTTAAGAGTTAGAATAATTATTTCCCTATTTGTTACAATTTAATATCATCTCCGTTAATCTCATTAGCAATCAATCTCATTAGTAACTCTTCAAACTTGTAATTAAAACACAATTAATCAAAGCATAGAGCATATACGTCCAGCATTAACATGTCATTATTAAGAAACAGTTTAGCAAGTTGCAATGATACATGATTCAACAAAGCAAGAATTCAGTCATTTGTTTATTTGTGTCAGATTTTGGTGAACACCTTAACTAACCTCGAATTAGCTTCAGCATGTTAGGCTTCATGCAAAACAATTTAGCAAACACAAATTTAGAAAAAGAGCAGTTGGTATCTAGAAAGAAAAGGCAAACAGACAATTACAATTTCATCAGATAGTTACCCCTCCAACGAATCAGCAATCAGCATCAGTCTTCGTCCTCGGGACATCAGTCGATTCACCATCAGCAATGATAGGACAGGGCTAAGTCTCAGTATGGCATAGCTAAGAATAAGGCTTTTCCCTCATAAGGAGGAGAAGTAAGTATCAGGTAAGGAATGGATTGAGGCTGGTTAAAGTATCAGAAGAATAAACGGCAAAGTCTCAAATGGCAAGGTATAGCTTCAAGTGGAATGTACAGTAATGGCTAATAATGGCTCATAATGGGTGATTTGTTCTCGGGTCCTGTGGTTATATCAAAACAGTCGAACTAGCCCCTAATTCCCTATTGGATAAATTTTGGTGCATCATTATCTCTGTCAAATAATTCTCCACGCACCTCACTAGAAGTTTCCACAAAACACAGTTCTCATGCAGTTGATTGGCTCCTGTAATTGAGGTCTTCATCTGGTGGAATGTCAGGTAAGAAAAGTTACACTTGACGCTCCGGTCAGTAGTCCCATTGTCTTCTCCTGGTCTAGGCAGCCTTGCACCTGTTACGAATTACACTGTTTCATTCGGCAAGAATGTCTCCTTGAGCAAGTCGGGTCCCATGAGAAAGAATTGACTATGGATACACCCACATATCTAGCTTCTGGAAAGTACAGCTTCGTGTCCTTCAGGAAAGCAGCACATTGCACGTTAGAAAAAACACAGTTTAATATGAGACCAGGCAGCTAGGCCCAGACCCTCGCTAACTAAGGCCTAGTGATTAATTTAGCAAAATCAAATACATAACTCTTAATTATAATATGCTAATACAAATTTGTACATTAGTACATTATTAATTTCATCATTAATAAGTTTCATTAGTCTTCGGATACATTGGTGGCCACTCCCCATGGGCACATTTCAAACATGTGCATTATTTATCTACGTTAACACATTTTCTATGCAGCTTCATTATACGTTATATTGCAAGCTTTTCATGTTAATATTAATTTTAAAAGACACACTCCAACAGCTGTTCTTTAAGTTACTTCTAATCATATTAGCGAGCTTTGCCTTCTGCGAGCACACCGGGAGACTGGGACTAAGCAGGACAATGGCAGCACAAGTTGCATGTGCTGCCAAGGAATTGTTGCCAGTGCTTTTCTTTGCATAATAGGCTCTTGTGCTGCTCTTTTCCATTTTACATCCTTGATGTGTTAGTGAAACTTGACATGTCTTCTCACTTGAGTCAGATCTTTGCCATTGTCAGTGATTTTTAGTTTAATATAGTGCAATAACCAGTACCACTGGAATTATTCAAATCTGGGGCTGCAGGGTATTTCGCATGATTACAGATCTGCCACATTTGTCACTTAATCCATCATCTGCTCCTTAATTTGCATATTTTAACAAAAAATGTTTCTATCTCAAATTAATCAAACGTTCCTAAATAGCAGTGACACGTATTGCTGGGCAGTGGAAGGCCCTTCACAAAGGTTGACTAATCACCTTTCAGTTGCATATTGCTGTATTTTGGTGTTAATCTGGTACAAACGAAGTATCACCTTTGCCAAGGCAATGTTAAAGTATAAACATGTAAAAATAATGAAGTAATACTATCGCAAAATCTGGCGCTTTGCACAGCATAATATGTATTGTCTTTTCTTGCCACATAATTTACCCAACTCTGTAGGTTAATTTGGGTTTCCCTGGCTGAATAATTTTAGTGGCCCCCAGGCCATAAATTAGGGCTACCGTCACACTAGAATGAAAAGAAACCACTAATATATATATATATATGTTTATATATATATATATCTATCCCTGGTTGCATGCACATTTGAATTCACTTTCCTTGAGATGGCAAAGTCCTTCACATTGTTTCTGCCAAACAACTGCTTTCATCTCTTAATTACTGTGTCAGGTTCCGGACTCGATATAGTGGGGATGTCTCAGTAACTCCTTCTATTTACACTTGCACAGTAATAGCAATCACCCCCTATAACCTCACCTCTGTCCCCAGGCAATTATGCAAGCCCAAGGCATTAGGCTTTGAAAGCGAGGTCGCAGTCCTGTGCTGTGTTTTACATTAAGTAGAAAACCAAAGGATTGTTTTCTACTGGTCAATGGGACTTGGTGGGCTAAATGGCTAATTCGGGTGGGCCTGGCACACCCTCTAGAACGGGCCTGATTCCAAGTCTTGCTGCCATTCTAGGGTTTCTAGATCCATCCCTCCAAGGACAGCCACAATTGAAAAGTCAAAGTCCATCTCATTATGCCCCTCCCTCAGTAACATGTGGTCTGGGTGGCTTTTATGGGGAGGCCTGGGTTTGGAGATAAGCGGTCGATTGCATTGTTTGTTCGGCCGCACTCCATTTTGAGGATCCTTCACATAACTCTGGCCATCCATGGCACAAAGGTGTCCACAATGACATACTGTAGACGTGTATGGCATTTTCTGGGTTTCCCTATGAGTGGTGACGATTTCTGTTGTTTGTGATGATGAATGAGCATAAAAGGCAGATACTTTCTAGATATGACAGCAGTACATTTGAGCGTGTTACATAAATGACAAGCTAATGTTGGAGATTCAAACATGTATCCCTAAAATTGGAAAACCAAGACTATAGGGCAAAAATTAAGGTATTTTCATGAGAATTAAAGGTTTTTCCTTTGAGAAAACAGTACTTTTTTTCAAAATATTTTAAAGTTAATGTTGGATTGATAATTCAGGCTTATTTCTGATCGTCGGTAGTTGGTTTCAGAGGGCAATTACTGACGTAGCTGTTAGTTCATGCCACACTTGAAGGGAGTTCATCTATTATCTTGATAAATGATTTTTTCGGTCATTGACCGAAGGCTGCAGATGTAACGTTAGCCTAACCTGTCTGATGTCTTCTCCTACAAGGCCTCTGTAAAATAGAGTAGAAACACTATCGTGTAAAACTATAAAATCTGTCCAAATTTACTAGCAATGGTTTGAGATTATGGGATTTATACAACATTTGATTTTGTACGCTCTTCCCCTGCCAATAGATTTTCATTCATAACATGAAAATAATCTACTTCAAATATTTGGAATGGGAAAATGGCAGGAAATTGACTGTAGAAGTGAAATATAATGATGTATACTTTTTGGAGAATGCTAGGCGGTGTAACATTGTGTACCCAGATTTTCCAGACCTCTTGTAATGTCAACAGGTTGTAAGACAATTCTGAGTGCAATTACGCTGAACAACGAAGTGCTTTGTAACTGTTCTCCAAAGTTTTACTGGGAGCGGATGGAGCAAAATGTTGTCTAGGAGATTTAAGCTTGCCTGGCACATCATGAAAATATTGAAATATATCAAAAGTGATCCTTCAGAACAAATTTATAAGGGAACTGTGCAGTAAAGTGCACTATTTGTTCAGTTTGTTCTTTCAATACAATTTTATTGAGGAGCGATCACACCTGAGAAAATGATTAGGATTCCTCAATAAGGAGCCACTTCATAAAGGTACACTCACACGTGAGCAAATCTACACCTGTACTTGTACTATTACATTTGAACAACTTTACTATTTTAGCTATACACCATTACTGAGTGTAAAGTTACTCAAACGTGTAGGCTTATGTCCCTATCTCTGAATTGTGGGGTAGAGCCTAACTCACAAGTATAAAAGTTAGAAATTGGGTCTCTGGTTGGCAGTCAATTTGCACTCTGTCCTCGCAGGGACCCTCACTCCAGTCAGGATAAGGGAGTTACACTCCTAAGACAACCCCTGCCCACCCCCTTGGTAGCTTGGCACAAGCAGTCAGGCTTATCTCAAAGGCAATGCGTAAAATATTTGTACCACAACACACAGTAATACAGTGAAAACACTACAAAATTGCCACCATACCAGTTTAGAAAAATAGCCAATATTGATCTAAATCAAACAAGACCAAAATGACAAAAATCCAACATACACAAATCAAGATATGAATTTTCAAATGAATAGATTCTTACTGTATAGAAAACAATGGAAACGTTGTTGTTACACAAAGTACCTCGTTTGCGTAAAAAATAAAGCAGCACAGGCAAGCGTGCGTCATAAAAGTCTGCAATGCATTGATTCCTTACTCACAAGTGGGGCTGTGCGTCGTTTCTTCTCTGGTCGGGTAGGCAATGCTTTGTCTTTCTCTCCAACAAGAGAGTGATGCGTTGATTTTTGGACAGGGCACCTCAGATCCGTGCAGGTTCACGATGGCTTTGACGTCCAGCAACGATGTGTGAGAAATCCGGTCGGACGGTGATGGAAAACTGCGCTGTGTGGGGTTTGCGTTGTTTTCAGGAGCTGCAGGTGGGTGTTGCATAATTTCTCCAGCCACGATGCAGGTGATGCGTTGAAATCAGCCATGAGGCAGGTGACATGTCGTACTTGCAGCCACGTTGGTGCATCAAAATGTTCCCTGCACATCTCCCTGTGCTTGGATTTCCACCCTTGTTCTACCAGCTTCACCTTTCAAGTGCCCAGGGATTGGATAGGGCACCACTTGGCAGGGCAGGAGTCTCAGCAGAGAGTCTAAGTGCTGGCAGAGGAAGTCTTTGATGACCCAGAGACTTCAAATCAGGAGGCAAGCTCAGTCCAAGTCTTTGGAGATTCTGCACAAGCAGTCCAGGCTTTGTCCCCTTCCTTAGGCAGAAGCAGCGTCTGCAGGATAGCCCAACAAAACACAGTCACAGGCAGAGGCAGCACTTCTCCTCAGCTCTTTTTCTTGGCAGAGGTTCCTCTTGGTTCCAGAAGTAAATCTAAAAATCTGGGTTTTGGATCCACTACGTATTCCCCTTTCTGCCTTTGAAGTAGGCAAACTTCAAAGGAAAGTCTCTGTGGCTCACAAGATCCTGCCTTGCCCAGGCCTGGCCCTAGACACACACCAGGGGGTTGGTGACTGCATTGTGTGAGGGCAAGCATAGCCCATTCAGGTGTAAGTGACCACTCATTCCTCCACTCTAGCCCAGATGGCCCATCAGGATATGCAGGCTACACCCTGGTTCCTTTTGTGTCACTGTCTAGTGGAGATTCGCAAACAGCCCAACTGTCAGTCTGACCCAGATAGGAAATACCGAAGCAGTCAGAGTCACATAATGGTTGAAGCAAGAAAATGCCTACTTTCTAAAAGTGGCAAATGAAAATTTAAAAACCAACTTTACTAAAAGATGTATTTTTAAATTGTGAGTTCAGAGACCCCAAACTCCTAATCTCTAGCTGCTCTCAAAGGGAAACTGCACTTAAAAGATATTTAAAGGCAGGCCCCATGTTAACGTATGAGAGAGATAGACCTTGCAACAGTGAAAAACGAATTTTGCAATATTTCACTGTCAGGACATGTAAAACACATTAGTACATGTCCCACCTTCAACATACACTGCACCATGCTGGCCTACCTTAGGGGTGATGTACATGTATAAAAAGGGAAGGTTAGGGCCTCGCAAGTGGGTACCCTTGCCAGGTCGAACTGGCAGTTTGAAACTGCACACACAGACACTGCATTGGCAGGTCTGATCCATGTTTACACGGCTACTCATGTGGAAGGCACAATCAGTGCTGCAGGCCCACTACTAGCATTTGATGTACAGGCCCTGAGCACTTCTAGTGCACTTTACTAGGGACTTACTAGTACATCAAATATGCTAAACATGGAAAAGACAATTACACATGCAATTTACACAGAAAGCACTTGCTCTTTAGCACTGGTCAGCAGTGATAAAGTGCCCAGAGTAACAAAACCAGCAAAAACAGAGTCCAGCACACAGTCACAACATGGGAAGCAGAGACAGAAAAGACACTACGCCAAGGATGCCAGGTCTAACATTAAATGTATTACTTCAAACGTTTACATTTAGCTGGAGATTTCACCACCTGGGTTGAGATCTAGCAAAATTGTTGAGTGTGAGGGAACCTCTCTAGAAAGCTATTAATGTGCAAAAAGCATCAAAATGTCAAGGTATTTTATGGAACTGAACCCTCAGGATCGAAAAGAAAAAAATGGAGAGTCTACATCTGTTGTTGCTCTGAAGGCTTTAAACATCATGCCAGGAAGGCAGCTCAAGTGGGTGGTTCTACTGCTCAGGGCCAGAGCATCTGCTGATCTGCCATTGTGTCTTATTGTGAACGTTATGTGAGTGTGTTCAAGTGAAGCCACCCATAGTTTAGTCCAGTGGTAAAAGGACAACCAAAAGAGGAGTGAGAACATTTTCATTCCAGCAAGGATTAATGCAACTAATAGGGTAATCATTTGAAAGATAGGTTGCTACACTGGACGCAAAAAAGTACATTCATATCAGTGTATTGATAATAATGCACATGTACATATAGCAATGATGTTTGGTGAGGTGAATGATGTAGTGCTCAATGCCAAGAGAAACACGTACAGTGGTGTGGAAACAAAATAACCTGAGGAAAAAAATGTTTTATGCCCAATAATGGACACAAGTGGCAACAACGTGATTCAAGAGTGAAGCCCTAATTAATGATTCCTAATGATTAGTAAGTTACAGTGTCTTAACATTTCCATCCATGAAGAACAATTAGTGGGTGCTCTCCAGGACAGTTGTTGTTTCAAAAGTATCAGAGATAGACAAAACTTAACAACAGCCTAAGCTACCTGGGTCTTTTAAATGTGTCTAGAGTCCAAAAGGATTGATGTAGTGTAACACAATGATGAATGAAAGGCAACAAGGATTCAACTGAGTCTTTGAATTGAAGCCCAAATGGCAATGAAGGGCCACATGTAAATATTCTCAACTTGTCAGGAAAAAGGTTCAGGCCTAAGGCTGTGACAGCAATGTCATTGTCCACATGCTACTATTGAGCAAATCTTTACATTTGCACTCCAACTTCATTTGTCAATAATTTATAAGCAGCCTAGATAAATGAGCACTGCCTCTTTTTTTGTCACCAAACACTAGTGATATATACGTGTGTATGTGTGTGTGCGGGTGTGTGTGTGTGTGTGTGTGTGCATGTGTGTGTCTGTGTATTCGTAGTTAGAAAGAAGTGACTCAGAGAAACCCGCCAAAGAACAAAAATATATTTCCACTACAATGTTTTTTGCTAAGTGGCTTGACTTCTGGCACTGCTGTATTTACAAAAAGCACCATTGATGAAGATTGCATTTTGAATATGGAATCAATGCAGTCATGAGATCCCTTGATGCATGCAGGAATCAGGTGGTTATGCCAGTGATGTTCAGTCCATCCGGATACAATGATTTTAACCAGCACATCCAGAAGCTTTTTTTGAAGTCAAGTAGTATTTCCTTCAAGACATATTCTTTAGGGGAAAATCTTCAAATCTGATAGCAAATGGTTCATTAGGTTAAAATAATTGGCTACAGGCTAGTCAAGTTTCTTATTAATTATTGCTGATTAGTGGTTCCTGATGGATGTATGGAGGTGTTGGAAAATGGGTTATTGGTAAGGGCAGGTAGGTACCTACACTTAGCAATAGGCCACTAACCTCCACTAAGGTCCAGTTAGGTCTCAGTAAATTAAACCCAGCTCACCCTTGGTAGCTTGGCAACGAGCGTCAAGGCTTAACTTAGGAGACAGAGTGTAAAGCATTCAAATATCACAAAACAGTAATTAAATAAAACACAGGAAACAGTTTAAAAATCCAAAACCAATTTATAAAAATAGATTATATTTTTATCTTTAAAATGACACCAAAACGAATAAAATCGGATAAGGGGAACCGGAGATATGAATTTTTAAAGAATTATTATTTTTTAGCGCCTAGAAACAAAAAGTGCCAATGGGGTCATCTGGTTGCACCTCGACCGGGGCAAAGTCAAAGTTTCAGGCCGACCGCGATGGAGCCCTGCTTGGCTACAGGCCGCGGGAGGCCTCGGTTAAAAGTTTACCTTCACACTTAGGGGGTTATTCTAACTTTGGAGGAGTGTTAATCCGTCCCAAAAGTCACGGTAAAGTGACGGATATACCACCAGCCGTATTACGAGTTCCATAGGATATAATGGACTCGTAATACGGCTGGTGGTAAATCCGTCACTTTTCCGTCACTTTTGGGACGGATTAACACCTCCTCCAAAGTTAGAATAACCCCCTTAGTCTTTTTTTTCGAAGATTTTCTTCAGCGGGACGAACCTGCCAGTCCAATCCGACCTCCTGGAGCCCTTCTCCGGATACGCGATGCTGGAATCCTGGGTGGAGATTTTTACCTTCGGACTTAGTTGTTTTTTCGAGGTGAAAATCCTTCGACCGGGGTAAACCTGGATCTTGATCCGACGTCCATGGAGCCCTCCTCGGATACGCTGGCTGGAAGGTCCCGGTCAACTTTTTACCTTCGGACTTAGTCTCTTTTTTGGAGATTTTGTATACTGGGACGAACCAGCAAATCAGGCCGAGTCGCGTTTGAGGCAAGCCGGCTAGAGTTGCCGCGGCGGGTCGGTCCCTCTATGGAGCTTTTTTACAAAAGTTGTCCAAACTTCTCCAAACTTCTGGGGCTTCTTCCAGATGTCCTTTTAAGGTTCTTTTGGGGTCCACAGCTCACCCCAAGGGTCCAGAAGTTCTGAGATGGTCCTTGGGGGGTGCGGACTACAACTCCCAGAATGCACCTGGCACAAACTCCTTTTTGGCCACTGGACAGTGGTCAGCTGGTCGCTTTCTTTAGGAGTTGGTGCAGGGGACTCTGGATAGCAATTTTTCACCTGTAGCAAACAGGGAGTCCCTCCTTGAACCAGTTGAAGCCAGGCAAAGTCCTTCTTGTGGTGAAGCCCAAGTGTGGAGCTGGTGCAGTTCTTCTGAGTGCAGGTTCCAGGTGCAGGCAAGGGGTCCAGCAGGTCAGTCCTACTTCTCCTTTGGTTCTTCCTTGTTGGAATCTGATGGGGATCTGAGGTGTGGGTGCAGGTCTGCCAGTTTTATCCTTGCTCCTGGGTGAAAAGCAGGGGGGTCCTGGTTCTCCAATCAGGTGCAGGGTCCTTCCCCCTGTGATGACCACTTCCTGGGAAGTGTGGCAAAAATCAATCCCAGGAGGCAACATTCTCTAAAAATCCATCATGGCTGAATCTGATTTTTGGAGGTTACATCTGGCTGAGCCCACCCACTGGTGTGGCTAAAAATCATAAACACACCGCTCTCCTGCCCTCTCCTAATCTAATCAAGGGGGCACCTAGTTGTCTGGGGTTGCAGGATGTGGGGGTGTTGCTGGTTGCTCCAAATGTCCTTCTCTGCCTTTGAAGACCAGTTTGGCAGCCCTCCCCCTTCCTGCCTCACCATCTGCTGAGGGGAGATTCCCTCCCAAAGGCACATTCCTTTGTGTGAAGCCAGGCCACTTCACACCTCATCAAGGTAGCTTGGCCAAGCTACTAGAGCTGGCCAATCAGAGCACAGCAGCAAAAACAATGCAGGGCTGAAATGGGCAACTTTTCAGGTACAGTTTAAAACTCTTTACCCGAACAAGTTATATTAAATCCCACAACTGGAAGTTGTGGGATTTATTACAACAATTAATTTGATACCAAATTATTGGTATGCATCATTTAAGGAGACTTTAAAAATTAAAATAAAGCCTCCCCATTCTAGCCTATGAAGGCCATTTACTACAATGAGGGAAAAATGAATTTGGCTGTTTTTACCTCACCAGGGCTTATAAAACTATTTTTATAAAGGCCCTGCTTATAGTTACATGACACCCAGCCCTAGGGGCACATAGGGCACATCTTAGGGGTGACTTATATGTAAAAATAAGGCAGTTTGAGACTTTGGAACTACTGTTAATTCCAAAGTCGATTTTGCATATAACTTTAATTTAAAAGCAGCCAGCAAGGCAGGCCTGCCTTTAAAATGACACTGGGCACCTCAGCAGTGCACCTTTGGGTGCCCTACCTATGCTGTGGTCCCTAAACCTACATGCCCTACCATATACTAGGGACTTATAGGTAGGTTAACTTAGTCAATTATAATTTGCTTAATTTGCATATCCATTTTACACAGAGCACTGGCCCTGGGACTGGTAAGCAGTACCCAGGGCACAGCCAAGAGTCAGTAACCACCAGTACCTGTCCAAAAAGTGTGGGGGTGACCAGGGCAAAAAGGAGGACTTTCCTACAGGAGGGCATTCACTGTTTGACCTACATACTATTATTTACAGATTTGTTGTTGACACTCAATCACATAGATAATGCATTTTGAGTGGCATGTAAGAAGCTGTCTTATTCCATAGGCCCTTCTTGTAACAGAACTAGTTACTGATGATGTCTCTAAAAGGTATTCACATGTGATGCATATTTTAGAATAACTGCAATGAACCCCTGTATTTGTTATTGTATGTTTGATTTCAGCTCTCACAATAAGAGATCATAATTTGGGAACTCTACAGTAAGCAACGACTGGCGGTTTCGAAAAAAATTGTTTTACAACTTTTTACAAGTGGATAAAACGGGAAGTGTTTTTTGCATTATGCCCCTGTAGTTGGAAGCTGATAGATAATAGTCAACTACAAATGGGATTCTGAAATGTTTTTTCTGCTGCTGGTGTTCCAAATAAGTGCTTTTCAGGATAACTGCAAAAACTTGTCAATTTTTTGCTTAATGATATGTAGAGGATAGTACCAGATTTATAAAATCTAGCAGGCTCCTGTAGATGTTCATTGCAAGTGTTCTCATTGCTGTTCTGAAGCAGTTGCATAACAAAGACCCCCACAGCCCCTATTGTGCAGAAGGCCCAATCTTCAGCCCCCCCCCAGCACAGCACCCTGGCCTCAGAGCTCCAGAGTACGTCCAGACGGGGGCCCCTCCAAGTACTTTGAAAGGAGGCCCCCGCTCACGTTTTGTTACAACACTGCTCCGAAGTTCAATGCTTTTTCTAGTGTTGCTTAGAGTAGAGTGGGAATAGTAAATTTCACTCCTTCATAGCCCAACACTTTCCCTACTGTTGCACTGATTGGAGTAACTCCTCCAAAGTCCAAAACTTTCCCTACTTTTGGGGTGTCTAGAGTAGGACTAGTACATCTTACCCATCCAAAGTCCAACATTTTCCCTACTGTTGCATAAACTAGAGTTTGCATAGTATTGGTTAAATAGGTTTTATAGCATTCATCGTTTAATTTTTTATATTTTATATTATTTGTTTTAAAACCGCTGCAGGAGGACGGGTGGTCCCCGACTGGCCCCGGGGGGGACCAGCGGTGCCGTCAGGACTCACTGCGTGAAACTAAGGTACACCAGGACATTCCCAAGCAAGGGGGGCCCCCTCCCCGATGGCGCGGGGGGTTAAGATCTCCCCCACTTCTGTGACTCGACGACTGCGGCGGCGCTGTGGCCCCACCGGAGGGGAACCTGTTCACGCCCCCCCCCAATATCTCATCCACTCATCAGCGGTCTGAGCAGGGGGAACCGGCCACACCGGCTCTCGACTGGAAAATTAACCCCGGGCCCCGCGGGGTGCGGAAGGACACCGGGTGCATTGTAGACCGTCCAAGTGACAACAGACCTGTACTGTGCCAAGATTGGCAGTCTCCCTGATCATCGCAGCCTGACAACTTTGGAGCAATCGCCACTGCAGGTTTCCAGGGGGCTGCGGCGTTGGCGACTGGCACGCGTGGAGGTCCAGAGGGGTGAGGAAGGTGAGGAGGACTGGTGCCCCCGGGACGGGCTGGGCTGAAGGTGCCCGGGGAGGGCCCGTGCCATGCCGTGGATTCTGAGTAGATCTTGATATATGACAGGGGCAGGCCATTTTGTGCATTAATCAGTGGTCAAGATAGCTACATCACGCGCAATTATGGTCAAACCGAAGCCATTAAGGGCACACTCCAGCACAGGGGCTGGGACCTCACCCCCAGAGGGGGATACGGAAACTCAAGCTGGCGCCCTACACAGGATGTCCGAAACTTTGGCTACTCATTCAGCACAGTTTGACAAGGTGCTGCAAGCGGTACTGGACACTAAGGGGGTAATTCTGACCCTGGCGGTAATTACCGCCATGGCTGAGGTTGGCGGTAGCACCGCCAACAGGCTGGCTGTGCTCCGCCGGGCATTCTGACCGCGGCGGTACAGCGGCAGCCAGAAGCGGAAAGCCGGCGGTGTACCGCCGACTTTCCGCTGCCCATGGGAATCCGCCATGGCGGCGCAGCTTGCTGCACCGCCATGGGGATTCTGACAGCCCATACCGCCATCCTGTTCCTGGCGGTTCACCCGCCATGAACAGGATGGCGGTATGGGGTGTCGTGGGGCCCCTGGGGGCCCCTGCAGTGCCCATGCCAATGGCATGGGCACTGCAGGGGCCCCCGTAACAGGGCCCCACAAAGAATTTCAGTGTCTGCTTTGCAGACACTGAAATTCGCGACGGGTGCAACTGCACCCGTCGCACCTTCCCACTCCGCTGGCTCCATTCTGAGCCGGCTTCCTCGTGGGAAGGGTGTTTCCCGCTGGGCTGGCGGGCGGACTTTCGGCGGTCGCCCGCCAGCCCAGTGGGAAAGCCAGAATGACCGCCGCGGTCTTTTGTCCGCGGAGCGGTCTTTTGGCGGGAACCGCTTGGCGGGCGTGACCGCCGTCCGCCGCGGTCAGAATCACCCCCTAAGACCTCATTGGAAGGGAAAATCGACTCGGTAGTGCTGGAAGTTAACCTCCTTCGAATGGATCATCGCAAATTGGCAGACAGAGTCACCATCACTGAATCAGCACTTGAAACAGCCCAACCCGATATCTCTGACATGAAAGCTCAAATCAGACACATTGAAGCTGAAATAATACTACTGCAGCGAAGAGCTGAGGATGCAGAAGGCTGCTCACGCAGGAACAATGTTAGGTTCTTGGGTATACCTGAACGAGCGGAGCTCCCCAACGCGGAACTCTTCCTGGAGCGATTGCTGAGGGACACGGTGTTGCCTCAAAGCGTATCACCTCTGCTGGTGGTAGAACGAGCCACCGTCCCGGCACTCCGCCCCGACCGCTGATTGCAAGATTCCTAAATTCCTGCGATAGGGATCAAGTCCTGCAAGGCTTCCGGACTCAGTGTCCTCTCCGTATGGAGAACACGTGGTTACGGCACACCCAGATTACACAGTGGAAGTCCAGCACAAGCGGGCCACTTTCACCAAAGTGAAGCAAGTACTTCGAGACAAAAACATCACTTACTCCCTCTTGTTCCCGGCCCGATTGAGAGTGGTGGACGGTGACTGAACCCTCTTCTTCCCGTCAGCGGAGAATGTATGGACGTGGCTTCACGCCAAGGGGCCTTGTGGACCCAGTAGAAGAGGCCAACAGGAATGGGGACTGGCTGGACCTCAAAGGAAGTAAAAAACGAACACTGGGATTAAAGCACGCCCATCAAAATCACAGGCAGCGGACGAACAGGCACAAGCCCTAAAAGAGGCAAATATATTTGCTACAGCGCACACACTGTTCAGAAGTGAAATCAGAGACACAGACTCAGGCTCTTCACAAGGCCACCTCAGCCCCCCTTCGTCGCCACTTATATTTGGTCCCGATCTGACACCACGCACGGCTGATGACATCTGAAACAACGTATGTGTGCTCAGACGAGCCGAAGATCTGAGCTCTCAGTAACATAAAGGAACACTATGTGACATATGTGGCCCGAAAAGAGTCAGTGCTGCCGTGACTGCCTGGGGCCCGTGACTTGAACATGTTGCACTTCCCTGGCCGAGACGAGAGTGACCTGGAACTGGAAGCCGAGTCAGCTCTTGCTCTAATGGGACAGACATGGCCTGGAGGCTGGATGACTGAGACTGTAAGAGAAGCATGATCATCTGCATGGGCTGCGGACACACGCTGACCTATATTCTCCCCGACCACGCCTGTACACCCATATGGGTTACCAGTGGACCTCGATTGGACTAGTGTTTCTGTTGGCACCGGTTGTGCCACACAATTTAATGTTGCTTTGGTTACTGTAAGTTTTATTGCACCCTTCTATCTTTTCCTTGTACGCCATTTCTTTCATGCTTGGGGTGGGGGGAGGGGAGCAGGGGGGTCAGGAGGAGGGTCCCCGAGACATGGTGGGCTCTTGCTTGATAGGAGGGCGCGGCAGTGCAAGGCAATCACAACGTCATGGCTATATATAACATTTTAACTTGGAACGTGAGAGGTATGGCTAATATCCCCAAAAGCAGCAGAATATATGCTTATCTTAAACGCCATAAAATACACATAGCTATACTCCAAGAGACCCACCTCACGACTGACGAACTGGGTAATATCGGCAAGAAGTGGTCGGGTTCGATATATGGCACTAAAATATCAGCATATGCAAGAGGGGTGATGGTGTGGATTGCCCCCAGGGTCCCCTATATAGTTAAGCATGTGCAAATAGATGGATGGTAGATATGTACACTTGACAGGGGAATTGGATGGGAAACAGCTGGCCATAACGGGAATATATGCACCCAATGCTAAGCAGGGAGATTTTCTGCTGTCCACTTACGCAACTCTGTCACAGGATCCGTCAATACCCAGTATCTGGGAGGAGACTTCAATTGCATGCCAGACGTAACCATAGATAGATCCCACCCTCCGCTTGAGGGCGCCCACAGCAGGAGACTCTCCCAAGCGCTGCGGTCCTGGCTGATGGAGAGGAGACTTCATGATGTCTGGAGGAGCTCACAACCCACAGACAGGAATACTCCTTCTTCTCCCCTGTGCACCAACTTCACACTCAGATAGACTTGCTACTATTCTCAAGCGAGGTCACTCACCTCCTGGACTCGGCATCATATCTGGCTAAGACTTTATCGGATCATTGCCCGTTGGTTGCCGCGGTACGTTGGGGTAGGCTGATCACACGTATTCCCACCTGGCGCTTGCAGCCTTCCCTACTGCAGGATCCCCCCCTTCCGTGCTGAGTTGGCGGACGGAATAGACTTATACTTTAAAATAAACAGAAAGTCGGCATCCCTGCGGGCGGCTGAGTGGGACGGACAGAAGGTGGTGGTACGGGGCTTGTGTATGTCGGCGGCCAGCGGAGTCCGACGCACATTAACCGCGGAGCTACACAGAATTGAGGAGAGGTTGCGAGGGGCTGAGAGGAGGGTGGCGACTGGCGAGGGAGACATGGGCGATATGACTGGACTAAAAAAACAATGGACCGAGGCTGATGCGCGCTTAAGGAAATTTGATTATCGACATTATGCGGCTCGAGTGCACGCCAAGGGGGACTGTTCCAGAGACTATTGTCCTGGCTGGTGTAAGGCGAATAAAAACACACCCCCATATACGCCATCCACCTAGACACGGGGGACATAGTCAATACACAGCTAGAGATAAATTAGGCTTTTAGACAATAATATGCCAATCTGTACAAAGCTGGGCCCCCCGCCCTTGGAACAGACGAGGGAATTTTTCCAGGCATTTTAACTCCCCTGACAGAATCACAGTTTTTCGATTTGGAGAAACTCATAGAACTAGATGAGATCCAGCAAGCTTTGGGGCAATTGGCCCATAATAATGCCCCTGGGGGGGATGGACTCCCAGCTGAGGACTATCAAATCTTCTCAGCGCAGACGTTGGCACCTTACCTGGAAATGCTAAAGGAGGCGTATGAACAGGGTCGCCTCCCAGAGTCACAACGAGAAGCAATAATAGTGGTCCTCCCCAAAAAAGGTTGTGACCCCCTAGACGTTCGGTCCTACTGGCCCCTGTCTCTGTTAAATTCAGACTGCAAATTGTTGGGGAAGGTGCTGACAAATCACCTCCTTCCACTGATGCCAACCATGGTTCACCCGGATCAGTCCGGTTTTATACCCGGCCGCAGCACCTTCATCAATATCAGATGCCTCTTAAGGCTCATAGCTGAGACCCCAGAATTAGACCAAGCACGGGCAGCAGTTTCTTTACATGTAGAAAAAGCATTTGACACGCTGGGCTGGCCATTCCGGATGGAGGCACTGAGACACATGGGATTTGGCAATACATTTTTGCGCTGGGTAGCAACTTTATTTGCAGACCTATCTGGTCTGCGAGTAAATTGGTCGAAATCATGTTTGTTCCTGATGCGACCGATCCCGGGTCCGCAGAAATAAGCATTCTCCACGCACGACCTGCAGTGGTGTCACACCACTTTCAAATACTTAGGGGTGCATATATACTACAATGAACTGGATCTCAGGGAGGGAAACTTGGATCGGACAATTAGGTCCATAAGAGGCTCGGTGCCCTTCTGGTGCTCACTCCCACTTTCACCCTTAGGGATAGTGGCAGTAGCTAAAATGATCGTACTCCCTCGATCGAGCCTTGTATTACTTCTCGGCTTTGCCGCTAAAGATCCCCAAGAATCTTTTTGCACCCCTCACCAGCCTGCTGACAGAACTGATATGGGGTGGGGGATGCCGTCGAGTGGCCCTAGCCAAGACTTATCTGCCACTGGAGGGGGGGGGATGGGTGCGCCGCAGTTTGAGCTGTACTATGCAGCGGCACAGATACACTGGATTATGAGCTCAATGTGCAACCCCCTCGGCTCAGAGGACCACGAGGTGTGCGCCTCGCTGGGACATTCGGACGTATTAAGTTGGTTCATCAGCCGAGTAGGCCTGTCGTCCCACAGTAATATTCTGATGGGAGTGGCTGACTGGGTTTGGCGCTGATATGTGATGGTAAAGGGGCAGACCCCTTCGTACTCGCCTAGGATCCCACTGCTCGCCACCCCCGGAATAGACAGAATAAAAGGGCAGTTCAGACTAGCTGCCTGGGCCAAAAAGGGTATACACACTATCAGAGACATTTTTGGGGACGGGCGCCTTCTACCATACGAGACACTAGCGAGAACATTCGATCTGGGCCGGGGCGAATTTCTTGCACACTGGGCGCTGCAACAGGTGGTGCGTAACACATGGGGGAATGGCAATAATGAGCCTCAAACGTCAATGGCTCTCCACGAACTAGTGCTGGGCTCGGACACGCAATCCGATATATCCTGGATATATAAGACAATACAGGCTTGCCCAGAGGAGGCTCAGATACATGCAAAGACCAGGTGGGAGGCGGCCTTGCTCTCACCTTTACCTTCACAAACTTGGAATACAGCGCTCACAACCACTCGAAAGTTGTTACGAAATGCTCATTTCTGATACACCCAATTTAATTACTTACACCAGACATATTTCACTCCAGCCAGGAAAAAGCATATGTTCCCGCATTCTACCCCAGGTTGCCCGAGGTGCAGAATGCTAGAAGCTGACTTTCTTCACATGACATGGAGTTGCCCATCAGTACTCCTCGTATGGCAAGACGTAATGGTACAGACGGCTGTCTGGTCAAGATTGCCCTTACTCCCAACTCCGGAATCTTGCCTGCTGGGGGTGCGTCAGCGACGCAGGAAGGAAAAGCAGAGACACTGGTGCGCGGACCTTGCATTTGCCCTACTCAAACGCCTAATAGCGATTCAGTGGAAATTGCCCAGTGCCCCAGACATACACCGCTGGTCATCTGAGCTGCTGCATTGGGCTAGGGCAGAGGCCCAGGTGCTACACACACTACGCGATAGCGGGGTTGTGGTCAAGGGGGCGGACATATGGGACTCCCTCATAGAGCAGCTGGAACAGAAGAATGAAACCCGGCCTTCTTGATCCCAGGCTGCCTTATTAGTATGAATGCTTTCATTCCACCTCCTCTTTCCCCTCTGGTCTCCCCGCAATGTGAAGTCCCTCCTCTCCTTCTTCCCCCCCACCCCTTCTCCTTTTTCCCCTACACACACTCAGACATGAGTCTAGGCTTCCTGTGAGCAACTGTCTTTCCCTGCTAAATGGCGTTTCACTGTTACTCTTTTTCTTTCAAATGTTGAACGAGAGATCTGTTGCTGCACTATGATGGTAGAAGGGGTGCTCTAAATGTAAGACAACTTGGTATAATAATTTGTTCTTATGTTTATACTACTGTAAAGTATTTGACAAATTTAATAAACAGATTTAAAAAAAAAAAAAAGTTTTGGGGTGATCCGTGAAGCAGGTGCCAAGAAGAAAGGGGGATCCTAAAATGCACTTACCCCGTGCAATTTTAGACATGATTACAGTCCGAACCGCTGGACAGAAATACACCAAATTTGGCACAGAGCTAGATCTTGGTTCAGAATTAGTGTTTTTTTGTCATTTGGTGTAAATCCGTTCAGTAGTTTTAGAGTTATTAAAGAAAAAAAAAGATTTATATATATATTGGGCTGCGGGTCCACCGTGGATCAACCGCTGCAGCTCCACAGATCCACGTACCAACAGCAATGCTGTGACTGGCTGGCCATAACCTGACAGGAAAGTTATGGCCACCATTTTATATAATGCGACTCAGTCTCAGGGAGCAAAAATAAAGCATTCAATTGAATTAAGGGGTCAGTGTATAGGTACGCTGGCCCCATAGGTCTGACAGATGGGTCTGTAAGGGAACCCTCATATGGAAGAAAGCTAAAAAAATATTTTTCTGCACACATGCAAGGATCTGCGGATCCATGTGGGCACTCAAAGGGGTCCACTCCGTAAATCTGTAATGGATCCGTGGTTCCAGGCCCAATAAAAAAAAAGAGATACACACATACTCACAGACACACTCATACCCCCACACAACCACTCTCACACCTACTAACAGACCCACATAGTCACTCACACCCACTCACACACCGATACAGTCTCTCACACACCCACTCACATACCCACTGACACACTCACAGTTCCATTCGCAGACTCACACAACCACTGAAACACCCACTCACAGACCCACACAATCACTCACACACCCTCTCACAGACCTACACAATTACTCAAAAACTGAATCGTAACCCCACTCAAACACCCACACAGCCATTCACACACCCTTTCACAGACCCATACAGCCACTCACACACCTTTGCACAACAATACAGCCACTGACACACCCACTCAGAGACCCACAAAACCATTTTCACAACCACTCACAGACCCACACAATCAATGACACACCCACTCACAGACCCACACAGCCACTCACACACCCATACAGCCACTCACACAATCACACAATCACTGACACACCCACTCATAGACACACAATCAATCATACACCCATTCACAGACCCATACTGCCACTCACACACCCAGACAGCAATGCACACACCCACTCACCTACCCAGTGAAACACTCACATACCCACTCACAGATCCACACACCCACTAGCACACCACAGAACCATTCACACTTAGTCACAGACCAACACAGTTACTTATAGTCACAGACCAATACAATTACTTAAACACCCACTCACACAATCTCACATACCCACTTACAGACACATACAGCGACTCACACACCCACTCACATACCCACTGACACATGCACATTCCCACATATCCACTCACAGACCCTCATGGTATCAGAATGCCACTCACACACCCACTCACACACTCAAATACCCACTCATAGACCCACACATCCATTCACACACCCACTCACACACCCACACAACCACCCCTATACCCACTAACCCAACCACACAGACACTCACACACCCAATCACACTGATACAGCCACTCACATACCCACTCACAGACCAGCACAGCCATTCACACACCCACTAACAGACCCATACAGCAACTCACAGACCAATACAGCCACTCACACACCCACTCACACATTCACACCACCACTCATGCATGCACTCACACACTCACTTACACACACCTAGCCACTCCCACACCCACACCCACTAACACACCCATACAGACACTTACCCAGCCACTCACACACCCATTGAGCTACTCACACACCCACTCACACACCAATACAGCCACTCACACACCCACTCATAGACCCACACAATCAATCATACAGCCACCCACAGACCCATGCAGCCACTCACACACCAACTTACAGACCCACACAGCCACTAACACACCCACTGACAGACCTACACAACCAATCAAACATCCACTCGAACACCCACACAGTTACTAAGAAACCCACTCTCAAATCCACTCACATACCCACTCAAAGACCTGCACAATCACTCACACACCCATACAGCCATCACACACCCACTTATACAACCACACTACCACTCACACACCCACTCACACTCCAATGCAGCTGCTTCCACACTCTCTCACACACCCATACAGCCACTCACAAACCTACTGTATTAAATAAGTTGTTGTTTTGAAGGAGTGCTTTTGGTTGGGAACAGATCTGCGGAGCCAAAATGTGTTGCTGTTTTGTGTTGAATGTGTACTTGTGGTTTGGAGATCTACGACAGATCCACAGATCCAAGTGAGAAGTTAAAAAAAAGGAACTAGATATAAAATGAACCAGGGTTTGAGAAAAGGGTTGGTAGTGAAAAGAGCCTTTGTGTTTATGATGTGTAAATGATTATTACACATAAAGAGGATGAAGTCTTTCAAGTTATGAGGAACACTCTGTTGCCTACATCTGTTAAATGGTCTCTGTCTTTTCGATATATTCTGTCCATATCGAAGCCTAAGTTGTTGTGGTATATAGAGCCCATATTGTGGTCTCTGAGCAATGCAGAAACAGTTTTATTGACATGTTTCCTGGATTTCTCTATCTCTGAACAAAAGTTGGTTGACCACTGCAACTTCTGTGGCAAATGTTGGAGAACACCAAGGATGTATATGGGAAAAGAGTCAGTAATTTACAAAAAGGTATCCTTCATTAGGATTTCTGCCCCTACCCCCAGTAATTGTGCCTAGGCTATTGCCACCACAGTGCACAATCATGAGGTCTGGAAGTTGGCAATACACAATGCTTTCAACTTTAACCCTCTGGCCAATCCAAGTAATATCTACAATATGTAATCCTAGGTCCCTGTCAATAACACTCTTTCTAGCAGTCTCTCTGGCCAAAAACACAAATTATAGCCCACAATCCAGACTCTGACCACTTTGGTGAAAAGCAGGAGTAGCACACAGGAAAGGGTTACAGTAGATTGAGGCAGTTTTGAAGAGGAAAGACAGTTAAAATGGAGGGCAGCACCTAAAATGTGAAGGGAAGTAAATTTAGGTAGTGACTTTAAGAAAAACAGTAACTAAATCTGTAATTGGCTTTAGAAAAATAAACAAATAAAAAAAAATGCTATGGAGCTTGGGATATGTTTGGAATTGAAAACAAACCATCACACATGCTACAGTATAATTTGAAGCTAGTATACTGCTATAGGTCTTGTGAACGTTTGATCTAGGGCATACAGAGAGTGTTCCAAACATGGGGACTATGGAAACTGAGCTAAAAGAGTGTGGGGGAAAGGAACAAACCAGACTGCATTGTGAAACTCAAAATCAGAGTGGTTTGCAAACCATGCCCATTAAGAAGTGTTTGGCTTCTAATTGATCATTTTTTTCTAAAGCAAAATATAAATGTTTATCATTAACAGCAGATTGTTAAATGCTCTTATGGGCTTTGGTGTGGATCCCCAGATCCAACACAAATTTACAGAGGGGCTGCATTGTATGCAGTGGCGGATCCACCCAAAAGCACTTCCAAATTGGACTTCTTTAGAGAAGACTTAGAAAGGGTTAAACATTCTGACCATTTGGAAAATGTATAACAAAAATAAAAGATAAAATGAAGGTTGTGATTTGGTAATTATAGGAGTATTAGTAAAAGCATACTGGGAAGGGTAGACATTATTGGTACGTTTGTACTAGAAGTGGAAGAGCATTGCTATATTTCTGATGTTGGATTTGCACTGATAAGAGATATTAAGTGATTTTGAGATACAAATTGGAGAACAGCAAAGAGATTTCACAGGTATGTGAATTAGGATGTACTTTTGAAAAATATATGTAAATAAAACATTATAAGTGTAAATAAGCTGAAAGAAAATGTGAAGTTTGTACACAACAGTAAAAGGCAAAATAAAAGGGAGGGTAGATGAGGACCTTAAGTAAAAACACGATGATCAGCAAAGGAAGAAGAGAAATTGGTATAGAGAAAATATAGTTATTTTATTAAGCTTGTATGAACAAATGTGTTTGGAAGTAGATGTGGGTCATTGATTATAGTATGTAATTTAATAGTATGCAATTTTCACCCACTCACACAGCCACCAGGGGCATATCTATGGGGATGTGGTGCAGGGCAACGCCACAAGTCACCTTGCTATGTTGCACCTGCCCTATGGCATATGGTGCATTCCTGTCATTTCCCTTTGCGCTGGCACCGTTTTGGCAGCCTAGCGCCAATGCAGGCACCTTTGTACCATGGTGCAAGGGTGCCTGAGTTGTATGCAGGATTGTATTTGTGCAGGAAGGGACACCTTCCCTCAAAAAAACAATCCTGGGAGACTTTTTTCTCTTCCTCTGTGTACTGCACAATGCACACATAGAAATGAAATAAAGATATTTCTCTTCCTTGTGCCTCCCCTGCGACAGCGTAAAGTTTTAGTGCATCCCCATGTTTACATGGTCTTGTAAATATGGCAGCACGTCAAAATCCATGGGTTTTGTGTGGCAACACCCACAACAACGGCCATGAAATGCCACCCTAATGCAGAGAAAGGCAACGCTGTGATTTGTGCTGCCTTGCATTACTCCATATCTATGAGGCCATTCAAAGCCATGCAAAGTGGCTTTGCGGGGCCTCATAAATATGATTGAAAGTTTTGCACCACCATTGCATCACAAAAAGTAATGCAACAGCAGCGCAAGGGGCTTGTAAGTGTGCCCCCCAGTTGCACTCCTATTATTGCAACTATTCTACCCAGCACTCATATAGACAGATAGTAACTGACATTCTCAGTCCCATACCCATAAAAGCATTTATATGTCCATTTACTCATCTATAGTTGCTCTTCTATAGTCATTGATACACCCATACAGCCACTTGTCACACCTACTCAAATATCTATACAGCTATATATGTCACTAGTAATCGCACAGTCAGTTACACACACACATTTGCACACCCATACACCCAGTTATACACCCTGTCAGCCACCCATTTAGATACTCACATATTATTATTATTATTATTATTATTATTATTATTATTGTGAGTTTTATAATGCACACGGCTGCCCAAAAGGGTTTCCCAGCGCAGGAGGGCAATGATAGGGTGTACAGATCGTCAGCTTAGAAGGTCGGGAGACATTCAAAAAGCCAGGTCTTTAGGCCTTTACGAAAGGACAACATGGAATTACAGGTCCCTAGAGCTTTTGGTAAAGAATTCCAGTGCTTTGGGCCCAAGAAAAAAAAAAATGTTTGCCCTTTCCTATGTGTAAGATGAACTCTTGGTACTGCAAACAGAGATTAATAAGGTGACATCAGAGAGCGAGTGGGCCGATAAGGCTTCACCAGCTCCCGAATAGGCAGTGGTTCAATTCTCTGTTTAGCCTTAAACATGTCACAAAGAGCTTTAAACTCAACTCATTTAGAAATCCTAAGCCAGTGTAGTTCCTTCAGCAGGTGGGACACAGGGGCTTACTTGGGAAGATGAAAGAGCTACATTCTGAGCTAGCTAGAGATGGCGAATGGTTGCCTCATCTGCGCCCAAATAGAGGAGATTTCCATAACCTAATCTGGCTATTAGTAAAGCTTGAATAACAGTCTTCTGAAATGACCAAGGAATAAGCCAGATGATATTTTTTAACCATTTAAGAACAGTGAAACAGTTAGCTGCTACTTTTGTTGCTTGAGGTTTTCAACGTCGGGTTGTCATCAATAAGGACACCCAGTTTTTTACTTTTGTGGCCGGGGTGGGAAAAGGGCCTAGCGAGGTTGGCCAGTGTTTGAGGCCCCAAAGAGCACCTCCGTTAACCTCCACTGAGCTTCAGGGACTGCTTGTTCATCCAAACTGAGATTTTCCTTAAGCCAAAGTTCAGAATCGAAGGATCCTGATTCTGAGCCAATGACAGAGAGAAAATAATTTGTGTGTCATCTGCATAGGAGAAGAGGGTAAGCCCACAGCTCTCTATGAGGTCCGCTAAGGGACAAACTTAGATGTTAAATAGTAAAGGGCTTAGAACTGAGCCTTATGAAACACCTGCAGACAAAGCTAGAGGTTTAGATTTCATTTCAGATGAAAAAAAACAGAAACATACGATCCGTTAAAAAGGAAATAAACCAGCTTAAGCAGTACCTTTGAGGCCAAAAGTCTCCAGCCTATCGACCAGGACAGAGTGGGATATGGTGTCAAAAGTATCACTCAGATCTAATAAGATTAGTGCAGTTGTGCCACCATCTAGATATTGTCTCAGATGCTCAGTGACGCCCAGTAAGACTGACTATGTACTATGCACAGCCCTAATGCCAGACTAAGACGAATGGAGAAGGTTGTGAGCCTCAATAATGATGGAAAGATGGGCATTGACATACATATTTACAAACCCATAGAGGCATTAACACACATTGCCAGAGGGGACAGAGGCACTTACACATCCACTCACGTATCCACCAGTAACAGAGCCACTTGCACATACAGGTATACACCCAAACACCAGCTGAGACAGCCAGTTACCAATCCATACAGCCAATTACATACCTATTTAGAGACCCACATAGTCACTAATACAGCCAGTCACACACCCACACAGTTACTTACACATCCAGTGACAAACTCACAGAGGCACTGATACACTCACTCACATATGCACTTATAACCCTCACTAAGCCACTTACAGTCGCTTACACACTGACATAACCAGTTATTAAGCTACTCACTTGAATATAGCATGTAATCTAAAAGTATGAAATATAAAGTTAAATATATTCTATATTTCCTTTTCAGATAGCTACTTGTGTTTAAAGAGGAAGATTTACAATACCAAGAACGACACAAAGAAGTAAAAAAACAGAATAAAGAGTTCTTTCTGCTTCAGACAGAGAGTAAAAGAACATGAAGTAGAGAACATGCTGGAAAAAAGAGCAGCTGGTAAGAGAACTTAGGAGTTTCTTAAAACAGTATGTGAATAAAATGCAAAATGTAGAACGTTTCAAACAACAAGTGCATCAGGTATGCCAAGATGCTTGTTTCCAGTCCATGGGGAACAGGGTCAAGGCTGATTTACATATGCCTGGGTTCAAACTGGGGTGATGAGCAAAAGAAATGATGGATTAAACCGAGATCTGTGACTGGGGTTGAATGTTTGATTGGTTCCGCATTCTGTCCATCATTTGTGTTTGCTTTTGTCACCCTTACTGCACCAGATATGCCCAGACGTGGGTCCTGTGCTCACTATGCCACCAGATTCAAGCTAGCCTGGCTGAAGAGTGGTGATACCCTGAACCCGGTCCCAGGATGCTGGTTTCTGGTCCAGGGAGGACCTGGCCTGGTGGTTCGGGCTGGACTGTTCCCACGGGGAACAGGGTCAAGACTGATTTCCAAATGGCTGGGTCCAAACAGGAATGACATGGCAAGCAAAAAAGGATGGGTTAAACCCAGATCCATGACTGGGGGTGAATGCTTGATTTGTTCCACATTCCATCCATCATCTGTTTTCTTTGCATTTGTCACCCTAAGTGTGAAAGGTATGCCCAGACGTGGGTCAGGTGCTCACTATGCCAACAGATTGAAGTTAGCCTGGCTGAAGAGGGGTGATACTCCGAAACCGGTCCCAGGATTCTTGTTTCTGGTACAATGAGGACCTGGCTTTGCAGTTCGGGCTGGACTGTTCCCATGGGGAACAGGGTCAAGACTGAATTGTATATGGCTGGGTCCAAACTGGAATGGCATGGCAAGCAAAAAAACAGATGGATTAAACCCAGATCGGTTATAGGGGGTGAATGTTTGATTTGTTCCACATTCAGTCCATCATCTGTTCTTTTTACTTTTAAAAAGCGGGCATTTCTCTACCCTCACTGCCCTGTGTGCCTGACAGCCTGTTTCCAAAAAACATCTGGACTGGGCTGGGTGACAGCTACAGTTGTGCATTCAATTCAGACACCCACAACACAGGATACTCACCTGCAATCATCTGCATGTTGGTGGGTCTTCCTGGGGAGGAGGTTGGGAAGGGCTCCCACTTACACTTCAAAGGGTAGTGGCCTGAGCTTACACAAAGGGTCGATTACCCCCCAATGATAGTCTGGAGCCAGGGCTGGGCTGAAAGAGGGGCCTGTGCACTTCAGAGAGATCCTGTGAAGTCACCTCCCACATCAAATACACTTTTGGGTATAAGTACTGGGCTCCTGGCCCCTGAAATGAGATCACCACTGGACATGGGAAGAGCTCTACTGGAGTAAAGACTGCTGTGCTGTAAGACTTGCCTCTCTGCCTGGACTGACTGTTCTAAGGAACTGCTTCTCTGCTTTGCTGACCTGCCCTGTTGCCTGCTTATCTCTGCCCCGCTGGTGACAAGGACTGGACTAATCCTGCTGAAACAACATGTCTCCATCGGCTTGCTGGATTGCCCCTTATTTGTCTGCAGTCTCAGCGACATCAAAGGCTGTTTGCAAATCTGGTGCTGCAGGACTCTGTCATCTGTGAGTCATGCAGAGGTGCCCCTCTCCAGTCCTGGGCCTCAATAGTGGGTTCTGCAGCTAATATCTTCCAAAAGCGTCACATCGCCCCCAAAAGCAGCAGAACAAATGATGCATCGCATCTCCATCGGTGACGCAGCATCTGCCCAACAACAGCAGATTCACAGACTGTGCGACCCGGTGACAATACTCTCCACATCCCACCAAAGACGCATCGCTTTCACTTTCCTGGAGCCCACTGATAACACAGTGCCCTGAGTGCGGCAGAAATATTGATGTATCATGCCCTCATTGACAACGCTCTGCTTCTCCAAAGGTACTGTTTCAGCGAACCCTGTGTGGATTCTGTAGCCAGCCTTCTGTCCATCACAGTCAGCCTGGATTTTGACTTTATACCAGTCCGTCGCGACCGCAAGTAACCTTTTGACAGCGTGTGACTTCTAAGCACTGTCTTCATATTTATTCTTTAAAAATTCATATCTCAACTTTAACTTATCGGATGTTTGTCGATTTGGTCATTTTAATCCGATAAACATTCTCTATATTTCTAAACCTGTGTGGAGTTGTTTTGTGGTGTTTTCATTGAGTTACTATATTTTAAGTGTGTTATACAAATAGAATACACATTGCCTCTTAGGTTAAGTCTAACTGATCTATGCCAAGCTATCAGAGGGTGGGCACGGGTTAATTTAGGGAGCACATCTAACTTACCCTGACTACGACTATGGTCCCTACTTGGACAGGGTGCAAATCTCTGCCAACTAAAGACACAACTCCTAACAGTGGTTGATAACCCATTTGCCCTGAAGCATTAACTATCTTGTTACTAAACAGAATGAGAACAATGGCTACAAATCCATTGTCTATGAAGAAGAGAAGCCAAAAAAGGCTTATTAATAAAAGTAATTTTTGCAAAAATGTTAAAGGACAATGGAAGCATACATCCAGTACTAAGGCTTTCTTTAATGAAGAAAGCTACTTAGAACAGAACGCATTTGTGCATGCAGTTGAAATAACTGGTCGATGCTATGGGGTAAAAGATGGTACTCCATTATTAAAGAGGAGATGCTTCCTAGAAATGTTTAGTGAGAGATAGCTGAAGAGGTACAGGGAAGGCATAGACATGCCCCTGTGTATAAATTGGATTGCAGTAGTATTTGTAGTGTTCACCAGGAAACAAATTATATACTAAGACATTTTCTATGTCAATTTCCAGAAAGAAGTGTGAAGTAGAAAATTGCAGTGTTGCAGGCATTAGAACCATGCAAAATCAAGAAAAATACTAATTTGCAAGGACACTTACTGGAATGTTTATCAAGGAATGTCTGCACAAGTACTTTTCATCATTTTAGAATGTTGACTGTTCATCATTCAAAAATGAAAAATGTAGTTAGAAGACTTTACTTTCTAAAAAGTCCTGCATTATGTTTAGGAAACATGAACCTAGCACTTTTGTATGGTACAGTATCAGAGGTTGAAAATCTTTGTGAAGATATTAATTGACATATCTTTAATCCTGAAGTGGAGTCTGGGCAAAATAAGGAGTTGGTATGGTCAGGTGTAGAGGAACAAAACACAGATATTAGTACTGATAACTTTGTATACAAATGGCAAAATTTAACGCCAGAGAAACCAAACTATGGCGGTCATTGTGAACATGGCAGTAAACACCGCTGACCGCTGTGGCGACGGTGAACAGAAGACCACCATTGGCGGTGAACAGAAACCCGCTATATAATGAACCAAAAATCAGTTTCAAACAAAAATCACCAGTCCACCAGTCTGCGCCAGGACCATGTCGGCGGAAATGCTGGACCTCCCACCCCGCCACCGCCGAGCACACCCACATCCCGCCCTCCAAATAATGATGCACAAATCACCTTTGTGGTCAGTGGAAGCCGAACGACCATTGGCGGTGCAGACCGCCACAGGCGGCAAGTGGACCCAACAGTAAGAAGTGCACACATTGGATAAGTTAGAAACCCACACACCTGAAACACATCCACAGTGCCATAAAACACTCACAGACACACCCCACAATCCTTTGCAACGAAAGAAGACCAATGAAGACAGAGATCACCAGAAGCAGACACTGAATGCCACAATCCACAAGACTCACACCCAACCACAGAAGAGCACCCTCACTGAGATACCACCCCAGACACCATTCACCACACTCACCATGGCAACCCCCAAACACCCACGCATCACAGAAAGGGAGCTCAGAATCATGGTGGACAAGATCCTGCAGATGGAGCCACAACTTTTCGGGGCCCAGGTGCAGCACACACCCGTCACCAGGAAGATGGAGCTATGGCAGACCATTGTCAACAGGGTCCATGTAGTGGGACACCATCCACACACCAGGGACGACATCCGCAAGAGATGGAACGACCTTCGGGGGAAGGTCAGGGCCATGGCATCCAGGCACCACATTGCAGTCCAGAAGACTGGGGGAGGACCTCCACCAACACCACCCAACTACACTGACGGGAGGAACAGGTACAGGCCATCCTGCACCCTGAGGGCCTCATTGGACTCACTGGAGGAATGGACTCAGGTAAGTCCTCTACATTTACCCCATATCCATCACATCTGTAATGCATGCACCACCCCACTCCTCCAACACCCACCAGAACCAACCCCGACCCAGCCCGCAAGCACTGAATCCACCACCCCTGCATGCTCACAAACCCACTAACAGGCCCACATCCCTCCCCCTGTGCACAGCCACCCACCCCTGCAAGGACACACAATGGCCTATAAAACCCACAATGCACCTCCACATACAAAGCTAAAAGAAATGCTAACCCCACTAAAGCATCCAGCCAGGCCCCAAAGTGTGTAAGCTGCACAAACCCGCCCAGGCCTCAGCACCCCATCCGACCATGCTAATGTAACAGACATGTCGATTTCCTCCAACAGGCACCACCACCCATGCCACCCTGATGGACAGGACAAGGAGTGGCAGTGCCCCACAGGGAGACAGAGGAACCTCACAGGACACTGGTGACGGAACCCTGGACACTGATGAGCAGGCTGGCCCCTCACACAGTCCTGGACTGTCACCATCCAGCAGCCCCACCCAGGATACCACTAACACCCCAACCACTCAGGCAATAACATCAGCCCAGGGCAACCGGTCACACACCTGTGCATCCAGGCCACAGACAGGTGGAACTCAGGTACAGAGGCCATAGTCACCCCCTACCAGCAGGCAGGAAGACAATGGCCCCAGTACAAGTGGCACCGCTAGACCTCTGCAGGGGACACAGGCACAGGGGGCTAGGTCCAGTGGGAGGGCATCCCTGGCCCAGGGGAGGCCACAGAATGGATGCTGCAGCCCAGGACGTGATCTCAGAGGTCCCGGGGGCCTACCACCATACCCATGACAGATTCCCCCAGATAGTATCCACCCTGGAGCAGAAAGCAAGCACACCACCAGGAGGCCATGGAGCAGTGGAAACTGCACAACACCACAATGGCCAGCATAGCAAGTGCGCTGCAGCAGCTTGTCCAAAGCCAGCCTGAGGCCCACACAGTACAGGAATCCCCCAATACAGCACATGAGACAGTCCGGACAATAAGAGCATCAGCAGCAACTTCACACAAACTACCCTCTGAGGAAACACAGGGGACCTCCATCTCATCCCCTACAGCCCAACAACAGGCGCCCAAACGGACCCTCGGGCCAAGATATGGGACTGGAACATCTGCCAAGAACAAGGCCCTCTCAAAGAAGTGACTCAGTAAAAATCTGTCCACCAGCTATCCCAGTCACAATGCTGCCACCATGTTGGCATTTAGGGTAACCACCATCGACCCACTTCCATCACTGTAATTTGCACGATTTAATCCCTGCACCAAATAAAACACATATCACACCTGTAACAATGTCCCCTGTCATAATGTGTGAACAAAGTGAAGTATGGATGCAACTGCTTGATAACTACTTTAATTGTACCTGCGTAGCATGAAATTAACCACTCGCCTTACATGTTCTTGTGCCTAAATATGTTTAGAAGAAGAAAAACTAAATTGTATTCTGTCCTATGCAGACCTGGACACAGTGGCAATTACTACATTCCAACCCCCCCCCCAGATGACAAGGCACACCGACAGTATGATGCACAGACACCAATCTCAGCCCTTAGTCCCATATAGTTACTGGAAGTAGAGTTGTATCAGTTGGGTCCCAGAATTGACATCTTCCCCTTCCTCATCATCACCATCATTCTCATCCCGTCTCTGAGGAAGCTGGTCTTGATATACAGCACCCTCCTCCTCATCCAAGAGGGGGATAGAATTTCTCACAGCCATGTTGTGCAGCATGCAGCAGGCCATCACTATTCTACACTCCTTTTCAGGCCCATAGGCCAGGGAACCGCCAGAGATGTGTAGACAACAAAATCTAGCCTTCAGGAGACCTATTGTGTGCTCTATCACCCTCCTAGTACGCCATGGGCCTCATTGGAATTCCTCTCTGCATCTGTTCCAGGATTCCTCACTGGTGTCAGGAGTCAACGCAAGTAGGGATAGCCAGAATCACCTACAAAAAGGTGCAAAACAGAACTTTCATTGACAAGCCTCTGCTAGGTGGCAATTAGTGACAGAAACGCCTACCTAGGATCCACCCTCTGTCCTCTTGTAGTTGTTCCATCTTGTGTGGCACACTACTGTTCCTTAGCACAAATGAATCATGGACTGAACCAGGGAACATGGCATTCACATGTGTGACGTACTGGTCTGCAGTACACACCAATTTAATGTTCATGGTGTGAAAGGTTTTCTGGTTTCTGTATACCTGTTCACTTACTCTTGGGGGGATTATAGGTATGTGGGTGCCATCGATGGCATCTATCATATGGGGTATGTTGGCAAAGCCATAGAAGTCTGACTTGATGGCAGGGGGGTCAGTACTTTGGGGAAACCTCACATAGGACTGCAGGTGTCGTACAAATGCATTCAGGAATCTTGTCAGTATAATGCTAAACATTGGCTGTGAAAAACCAGCACCCATGCCCACTGTCCCTTGACATTAGCCCGTGGCCAGGAAATGGAGTGCAGAGAGCACCTGCACTTCAGTGGGGATGGCATGCTGGTTACGATTTGCCAGATTCAGTGCAGGATCCAGTAAGGCACAAAGTTCAAGAATAGTTGCACGGGTTGTTGAAGTAAGCCTCAGCAAGGCCTACTAGTGCAAGGGGTTCACCTTTCTCTGCACAAAGTCCTCAGACCATGTAGGAAGAAGTTGGCACAGAAACTGAAATAAAAGACAAAGTTTATTAACCTCATGAGGTGGTACTACAGTTCAAACAGCACCCTTAGGTAATGTCTGAAGTAGCACACTGAACTGAGAGAGCATGGTCCTTTTATACCCACGCAGGGGCTAAAAGGAGGTGGTACAATTATAGAAGCAAGACTTGTATACATGTAAGGTCATGTGGAAAATGCACAGTCGACAGGTAGGAGGAGCTAACAGTTTCAAGGACTAACAGCTGCAGACCTTACTGAGCATGTGCGAAAGTGGGAGATGCTAAATATAACTTGTCACTAGGCAGATTTTCAAGAGTAGTTAACAGAAAGGTAGGACAGAGCACATGGTGAGCACATGGCAGAGAAAATGGCTGCCACGAATACAAAATGGATTCCGCGAAATGTTCACAATAGTTACAAAATACAGATGTCTTCTGCTAATGCTTAATCTAATCGCTGCTAAACTACAACAGGGTGAGTCAGTATTTGATAATGATGTGACGCTCCACCATGGTCCGAAAATCCACAAGTGGTCTGTATATCGATGGGGCCCTTCCTCGCCACAAGGGTCGTTACCTAGGAGGAGTTGTAAACATGTGTGAGGAACACACATACATGGGCACACATTGTCAGTCTGACTTGATTGTAGCAACACAATTGCATAATGTGTTTGACATAATATCAACTTTACCACACTTATAGATCAGGGATTGTCAGGTGAGGTAATGTTAATAGTCACATGCCTATGTGTGTTTTGGGAACATTAGGGCCTGCATTGTGCAGATGGCAGTTTTATAAATGCGTAGTTATAGCCAAAATGTCTGCCCCCTGTACTCCAGAACTGTCATTGTGGAAGTGACCTCATACCACTATAGGTAGACGTAACACCGTAAGGTGGTGTTTACCGCCGTGCACAAATTCATTGGTTACTAGGATGTCAATGGGGAATCCTAGTGTATCATGATCACCGCCAACAGTGACGGTGCACACCGCCGCAGTGCGTACGCGAACTCGTCACCCCAACTTCACTTTAGTCCCTGATATCTTGCGAGTAGGTACTCCACTGAGTGTACTGCTGTGTCCTGCCTCTGGTCATGGAAGTGGCTCGTGTTGCAAGGGAAAGGGCCCCGGCCTTCACCCAAGAGAAATTGGAGAGGCTCGTGGACGGGGTCCTGCCCCTGTACGCCAAGCTCTACGGATGGCCAGAGGTACAGGTGAGTAGGGGGATTGTGGGCCATGGTTGTGTGTAATGGATGATGTTGGCAGCATATATGTGTGCTCCTCTGACTCAGATGGGCCTTGGTTCCTGACATGCTGCGTGTGTATGTGCAGTTAGTCCGTTTGTACTGTCTGTCCCATAGTGGACCTATAGCCAGCTGTATATGTTTGCCAAGTGCCTGACCTCTGTGTTACATTTCTGTGTGTCCCTTTTAGGTAAGTGCCCGCCAGAAGAGGGCACTTTGGCATGTCATCGCCAAGGAGGTGCGGACCCTGGGGGTCTACAACCGGCGGAGCACCCACTGCAGGAAGAGGTAAGAGGACCTGCAGCGCTGGGCACGAAAAATCTGCGAGACCCAACTAGGGAAACCACCCAACGGGGAAGGGGTGCCCATCGGGCCCTGACCCCCCTTATGGTATGCATCCTGACGTTCGCGTACCCAGACCTGGATGGGCACTTGAAGGCTGCACAGCAGTCACAAGGGGGTGAGTACACATACCATATATTTGACTCTTGATGGATGTCTGTGTTTGCATTTGGGTTTATGCTGCTTAGTTGCAGGGACTCTGACTGATGTCCATCTACATGATGGCCCCCGTGGGGAGTAGGGGTGTTTTGGTCAGGTCTCCTACACGTCGGGACCTTAAGTTGTTAAGGGAATGGCTGTAGAGAAGGCTTCTGGGCACTTGTCAGGGGCACAGCCATGGGTATAGTGGAAGGTGCCGCCTGTTGGAGGGTCTGCTGGGTGGGTGTATGTATGAACCACTATGTTCACTCCATTCAGCTATTTACAAGTGTCTCTCCTGTTTTGTCTCTCCATCCCTGTTCTCTTGTGTTGTCTGTGTACATCAGCATCATCTGGCGAGAGAGCTGAGGCACTGGCGAGTGGGGATGCAGCGGCTCACAGATCCTCGGAGGCAGAATCGTCTGACGCCAAGGGGACCAGTGGGTTGGAGGGCGAGGGGAATACCACGGGGGAGGCAACTACCACTGGAGGTGTTGACTTCAATACCTCCTCTGATGGGGGCTCCCTGGAGGTGGTGAACCCTAGTGGACCAACACCTACTATGTCATCTTCCACCACACCCCATGCCATCACCGTCCTCCCATTTGCTCCCCACTGAGTTGCCTGTGTCCGCTCACCCAGAAAGGTGGCCGTCTACTTCGGCCCTGGCACCTCTTCCCCTTCCCCAGTCAGCCCCACTGCCCTCCCAGAGGAGGCTATTGACCTCCTGAGAACCATCTCTGTAGGGCAGACAACCATTGTCAATGCCATCCAGGGGCTAGCATCAGAGATGCAGCAGACCAATGCCTATCTGGATTGCATTCACAGTGCTGTGTCTGGCCTACAGAGATCTTTTCAGGCTCTGGCCTCCTCTTTGACGGCAGCCAGTGTCCCTGGTCATTCCGTCCCCCCTCCAACCTCCTCTACCCCTTTCAGCACCCCACTCCCTTCACCCGTCCAAAGCACACATTCAGACACGCAGGCACACACCTCAACACACAAGAAGCACACTTCTAAACACAAGCACCACACCTCCCACCACAAGCATTCACACAGCCAACATACACATGCACACACAGCAACATCCACTTCCCCCAGTGTGCCCACCTCTTCCGCCTCCCTGTCTGTCCCCTCTACATACACACCCCCAGGCACTGCACCTTCGTTCACTGTTGCTGACACTATTCCTGCAGTCACCACAATAGCACACATCCATACATGCACCCCAAACACCACACCTGCACTCACCACAACCACCTTAGTGGACACATGCAGCACACTCACCAAACTTGCAGACACCCAAACAACATACATTCACACTGGCTGCCTGTCTTCTCCCACTGTGTCCAACCCCCCTCCTCCAAAAACACACAAATGCACCAAAACACCCAGCCATCACACATCCACCACACCTCAGCATACTGTCCAGTCACCTGCACCCACAATATGCACACCTACACCACTTACGGCCACACCCTCTACCTCCACTCCAACGCCCTACTCCAGGTCCAACCCAATTGCTCCAAAGAAACTTTTTCCGCTCCTGTGCTGAGCTATTCCAATCCACTGGCCCACCCCGACTCGTCCCTAAACGTGCACACCTCCTTGCCCTTTCCACTCCTTCCAACTCACAGCCCACCCCTGTCTGCCTTCAAATTCCCATGCCCCTACCCCAGAGAGGAAGAAGCCCCGTGCTGAGCCAATTCTGGCTCCACCCGGTCCAAGCACACTCCCCCACCTTCCAAGGCCAAACCCAAACTCCCTCCACCTTCCGAACGCAAATCCAAGACCCACCCCCATCGTAAATCCCCACCCCCACAACCCCCTGCCCATGTTCCCTGAGGTGCCTGGATGCCCCATTGTTGCCCCTATAAGGTGGAATACCATAGCACTTGTGGGAGTCAGGTTGGGGCCTTTGAAGCCCAGGGGACTCATGACACTATGGACTGGCCATTGGCCTTACTTACACATCGGTTGCTCAGAGAGCTCAATTAAAAGTTTATGTGTGGCCTGTGTTTTGGCAGCACACTCTGGATCCCTGGTCTCTCGTTTCATTGTTTGTGAGTGTGGGGCACATGTATGTAATTTGGACAGGTTGGATTTGCCTTGTGTCGGGTAAGTACCTCTTGCTGTGAGGTGTATGGCTTGTGCTGCTGTGAAGGGTTGTGGGAGCGTTGCAGGGTGGGTGGAGTGGGTGGGTATGTAACTGTGCCCTTTCTTGCCTTGTTTCGTGAGTTGCAGTACTTACCGTCATCGTCTTCGTCAGTGGTCTTGGTCATGGAGGTATATAGCAAGGAGCAGGGATGGCATGATCTGCAGCTCTCTATCCATGTCTGCTTCAGCGTGTTGTGTTAGCCTCCTGTGAGTGTTTCCTTATATTTGGTTTGTTTCCGCCTGGTTTGCGTGGCTGTGATTCCCGCCCCGGAACTGATGGTGGTCTAGTGGTTCATTATTTGATGGGCGGGTTGGGCCTTTCTGTCGGCCTGTGGGAAGGCTCTGCCGTCGTTGTCGGAACTCCCCTGCTGGCGGTGGGTGGTTTTCAGGATGCCTGTGTTTCCTTTGCTTCATTATTTGGCGGTCCGGCCCGCTCCTCTGTTGGCGATTTTTACCACTGCCGCCGGCAGTGTGGTGTTTACCGCTGTGTTCATAATGAGGGCCTATGTTTGTATTTATTGTCGGTGCAGTCACCTCACAGGCCAAATTCGAAAGTTTGATGTGTATTTGAAAACTGAACAGGAAAACAGAGAAAAGCAGCTAGAATTTGCAGTGTACTTATTTGTCAAGGATTGTTATGATTTGTCAACATACTCGATCATGCCTAAGTATTACTATGGCAAGTTAGAGGACAATAAAATGGCTGCCAGAGCAATACACAATAAGTTAGAGGTGGTTAAAATTCCAGAGGAACTTTGACATCTGAATGTTTATGAAGGAATACTGATACAATCTATACACCCTTTTCAAGCAATAGTTCGTATGGAACCAAAGACTGGGAAATTGTTGCCCACTAAGTTTCAGAAATGGCTGAAAAGTAGAGTTGTGTATTTACAGTTAGATTTTAAATGCAATATTCAAAATATGGGTGCAAAGAGAGATTTGAATGAACCACTTGTTATTCTAGTGAATGGTGGGCCCATAACAAAATAAATGTAGTAGAGAATATTGAGTATTATAAAGATATAAATGTTGTTGAATGTGGAAGTTGCATGGTGGAAGAAATGTTGCCTTCAAAGGGACAGTTTCAAATAGTGGATAGAAGTAGATGTGAAGAAATATATGAGCACTACAGTATCCATCCACTAGATTCAAAAGAGGTTATGGGGGATGCCATTTAACTGTATATGATGAAGCAAATTAAAGGAGTCCCAATGAGTAGGTGGACAGTATGAGACCCGTCTGAGCTGAGTATAGATTATACTGAGAGGACCCTAGATTTTGACAAAGTATTCCATATGTATTCCATCTTTTATTTAAAAGTGATTTGTTTGGACTGTCATGCACTGTTAACCATATTCTTAAGACAGGAGTTAATGTCCAAAATGTTTCTGCAAAATACTTTGTGGAAATACACCATGGAAAAGATGAGAAGCTTGAATACAATTTGATACATTTGATGGCATGCCAACGTGGGACCAATGAATACTGGTATCGTCGTCATGGTGAGCTCAAGTCTATGTTGCAAAATTTAGGTGCACCAACTTGGTTTGTAACACGGAGTTGTGCAGAGTATGCATGGGATGATTTACATTAGTTTTTGAGAGAAGCAAACTCTAACCTGTTGGAAGGTGGATTATTACTAGATGCAGGTAGGTACCTACAGCTAGCAATAAGGCCACAATCACACATAGGTGGTCATTACGACCCTGGCGGATTACTTCCGCCAGGGCCGCGGGACGCGGTGGCACCGCCGACAGGCCGGCGGTGCCCCGCGGGGCATTCTGACCGCGGCGGCTTAGCCGCGGTCAGAGAAGGGAAACCGGCGGTCTCCCGCCGGTTTCCCGCTGCCCCCAAGGAATCCTCCAAGCCGGCGCAGCTTGCTGCGCCGGCTTGGGGATTCCGACTCCCCCTCCCGCCATCCAGTTCCTGGCGGTTCTCCCGCCGGGAACCGGATGGTGGGAGGGGGAGTCGCGGGGCCCCTGGGGGCCCCTGCAGTGCCCATGCCAATGGCATGGGCACTGCAGGGGCCCCCGTAAGAGGGCCCCAAAATGTATTTCACTCTCTGCCTTGCAGACAGTGAAATACGCGACGGGTGCAACAGCACCCGTCGCACCTTCCCACTCCGCCGGCTCGATTACGAGCCGGCTTCATGGTAGGAAGGTCGTTTTCCCCTGGGCTGGCGGGCGGCCTTTCGGCGGCCGCCCGCCAGCCCAGGGGAAAACTTGGAATACCCTCCGCGGTCTCTGGACCGCGGAGCGGTATTCCTGACGCGCAACATTGACGGGCGGCCTCCGCCGCCCGTCAATGTTGGAATGAGGGCCATAATGTCCAATCAAGGTCTCAATAAATTAATCCTTGCTCAACTCTTGGTAGCTTGGCTGTGAGAAAACACGGTTAATTTAGGAGACAGGTGTGTGAAGCATTTAAAGATACCAATACATTAAATAAGTGAGAAACAAAACACAATATAAATCCCACACCAATAAAACTAGCCTATATTTCTATTAACAAAATGACATAAAAATGACTAAAATCCAATGTAGGGAACCAGAGATATACATTTTTAAAGATTTAATTAAAAATGTGCTTTCTAGTGCTTAAAAGCAATCAGCACCACCCAGGGACAATTGGTCACGCTCGACTGGGATCAAGTCAAAGTTTGAGGCCAACCGTGATGGAGCCCAAGTCAGATACACTAAGCGGGAGGCCTTGGTCAAAATTTTACGGTTGGACTAAGGGTCTGATTACGAGTTTGGCAGTCTCACCGGCATACTGGCGTGGCAGCGGTCCCAAGAAGACCACTGAGCCAGTGATCTACAACCCAGCATATTACGATGTATGCAGCCTGAACCACCAACTGCATTGACAGAGTGGTTTCTGTCAGTGGCACAGCAGACTACAATGTTGGCAATGCGTACTCTGTCACCGTCAGGGCTGTGGCTTTCCAGTTGTACTGGCAGTCCCCTTGCGGCGGTTCAACTATGGTGGAAGGCCTTCACGGTACATTCTCAGGAAAGCACCAGAACAGAGCCCATTGAATGGATTCAAACACAACACAGCTAATGTACATTGGCCAAGTGGACACACCTGCAACTCACACTATAAAACACACACTATCCCAAACCATGATCTTTTGCCTCTCCACTGCAGCACAGCAAAACAGAGACCACATATTTTCTTTTTGTGAGATAAGACAGCCCTTTATCCCCTTCTCCCATTTAACACTTTCCATACCTTTTGTTGCATTTCTTTCTAATATCCTTTGCTGTTTTTGATTAGTCATTGTCAATCACTTTAAGTTAGTTATGTGAAGTCAAAAGAAACCACATTTTTAGAGGCTGAGTTATCAGTCATGGTGGCTGAAATTATAAGATGAGAACCACAATTATTTGGAACCCAAGTCCAACATACTCCTCTCATAGGAAACCAGAAATATGGGACAGGGTAGTTGCCAGAGTGAATGCTGTAGGTACCACCTTTCACACAAAGGAAGATACTATGAAAAGGTGGAACAACCTGAGGTGGAAGGTGCGTTCCCTGGCCTCCATGCAACATCTGGAGGCCAAGAAGACTGGCGGTGGTCCGTGCCCCATTACAATTGTTTCCCTGGAAAGAAAAGGTCTTAGCCCTTTTGCATCCTGAGAGCCTGACAGGAATTGCTGAGAGGACAGAGGGGGTCATTCTGACCCTGGCGGTCATCGACCGCCAGGGCCAACGACCGCGGAAGCACCGCCAACAGGCTGGCGGTGCTTCCTGGCCAATTCTGACCGCGGCGGTAAAGCCGCAGTCAGAAAAGGGAAACCTGCGGTTTCCCGCCGGTTTTTCCCTGGCCATAGGAATCCTCCATTGCGGTGCTGCAAGCAGCGCCGCCATGGGGATTCCGACCCCCTTCCCGCCATCCTGTTCCTGGCGGTTCTTACCGCCAGGAACAGGATGGCGGGAACGGGTGTCGTGGGGCCCCATAACAGGGCCCCATAAAGATTTTCAGTGTCTGCTTAGCAGACACTGAAAATCGCGACGGGTGCCACTGCACCCGTCGCACCCCTTCAACTCCGCCGGCTCCATTCGGAGCCGGCTTCATTGTTGAAGGGGCTTTCCCACTGGGCCGGCGGGCGGCCTTCTGGCGGTCGCCCGCCGGCCCAGCGGGAAAGTCAGAATGACCGCCACGGTCATTTGACCGCGGTACGGTCTTCTGGCGGTTCCCGCCAGGTGGGCGGCTTCCGCCACCCGCCGGGGTCGGAATGACCCCCAGAGTCTGATAAGTTACACCTCACTAACTGTTACAACACTTCAATGTCCAGTATGCTCTAACTCTTAGCTTTTGCTGTTGTGTTATCTATCTACTTTCATTATATGCAATACTCAAAGTATCAGAGATTTGTGATTGTCAGTGTTAATGTGAGTTGTTGCATATGAGATCACATGTATCAATCTCCATGACATGCAACATGTTGGAATTGGGTCCGTAAGGGTAGTCCTTTGAAATTATTATGTCAGGACCCATGCTATATGTCAATATGTGAATGTATGGTCCAGCCATACTGCATTTTGGCAACGGAGATTTAAGACTAAACATCTGAGAAGTGTTGGGAAGTAGATATTAAAATGACTACAAATACTATGTGGCCATGTTGCCCTAGCAGAAAACAAGATGCCATTGTGATTTTGCCCATTTTAACTTGTTTGACATGTTACAACTGATCACTACTCATGCACTGAGCAATCTATATACAATGATCTACTTAGAGACATGTCTTTCTTTTGAGCTTGATGTTGTCCTGTTTTCCTCAACTGAAACTATTGATGGCATGAGTGACACCATACCAAGTGTGTACCTAAAATGTTTGTAAGACCTTAGGCTAGGTCAACTGATCGTAAGAGGCAGGTGACCTATGAACTGTTCATTGCTCACATGATGACTAATGCTATATATACAACTAAAGTGAATGTTCACCTGTATTGTACACACCTAGGCCTCAGAATAGTCAAATATACATGTTACTTCCCTACTGTGTTGGCTTAAATGTTTGTGAGATATCATGTTCATTCCTTAATCCAAAGTGCAACATATCAGCACATCTAATGAGCTTCTCAATTCTAGTACGTTTTGAAGTTCCAAATGTCTTGTTAACAGGTTCAATACCACATAACTATATCACAACAGTAATCTCTACCTATTATGTTCTTCCTAGGCCTCTACCTACTGTGACATAATACATTTGGATATAGATACTAAACTTCCACCAATAACAATATTCTCCATTTTGCAACAGGTTGATCTGGCACAGCATCTGAGCAGAGATTGTCCACCGAACAGACTCCCACTCCACACCTGGATGAAGTCCTCAGTGATGACAACACTCCTGGACATGTGGACTTGGATGATGGTCCTGGGACATCTGGCCAGCCTGGGCAGATGGCAACAGTGAGTCTCACTGTGCCCAAACCATCACCTCCCACCACAGCTGCAACACCTCAGCCAACCCCATTTTCTCTAACCAGTGTACCTAGCTCAGTTGCTCCCACCTTGTGTCACAGAAAAACCAGGACCCAGTGGGAGAGGGTACCCTGGGCCAAGGGCACAGACTCATGAGGGTAGGATCTGTGGGAGGGATAAAGTGGGCAGCAGAGTGAGGCGACTAGGGCCACTTATGTCCAGGAACCCATCAGCCAAGTCTTGGGTGTCTATCAGGAGACCCAAGGCATGATGGGCCAGGTACTTACCAAACCCTGGGAGAAGGAGCAGCTGCAAATGCACATACACCATCAGATGGAGACCTATAAGTCCAACATGGTCTCTCTAATAGGGGTGCTGATGGACATTCATACAGACCTGTTCAGGTCTTTATCATCATATCTACCTCTTCCTGTAGTACAACTGCATCCGGCGCATTTACATCTGCAGCAGCAACAGAAAGGGAGGCCCTGCCTGATGAACAAACACCTGCAAACACTCCGTCTCTGCAGCAGCGGAACTCCCCGACCCTGGCAAGTGGGGTCGTCCTTGCAAAAATCCAGGAGTTGTAAATGGAATAAATCCTGTATTGTTTTGTTTACCTGTTCAAACAAAACTTCCTGGTTATATCTCTTTCTTCAATGGTCTGAAGGTCTAGAAAGGGGAGGTACACTGGAGGCTCTTGTCTCTTCCCTGTCCCAGGGTACCTATGTGTGGACTGCAAACATTTAAGAGCATTGGTCACGGTGTCCAGAGAAATATATATGAAGAGTAAGCCAAAAGTCCTGTGACAAAATATAACTGGTTCTGAAAGCATTGTACATTATTCACATAATAATTGTTTACTGTCCAGCATCCGTCTATAATCCCCATTGTGGTCTTCACATGTATCTTTAACAGAAATGTGCACATTATACATCACAAAATGTGTCATGAGCAGCTTAATGTTGTAAAATTTGAATTGTTCTCACAAAATACCTTTATTGGCGGTTTACATTGCACTGCAGTAATATGGCGTTCATGCCAAGTAACGCACTACACTGATGTTTGTGTAAATGAAATTACAGAGAAATGGAGTAATATATATGTAAACATTTTACAACACATTTGTGGTAATGGTGACCCAGTTAACAGTCACAAATACTGTCGTTCCAGCAAATAAAATGGCGGATGCCTTACCTCGCATATTGAACATTATGCATCTGACTCCAGCGGTGGAAGTCAAACGTGCAGCGGGCATTTTCATTCCTGGCGGATACAGCCATAGGCTAACTTTGGCGACTGTGATGGTCCAATGTTCTGTCCGTCTGTGCTGATGACCACGTATGTGGCGTTCATGTGTGCTGTGGTTTGAAAAATCAGTCACTTGCCTCCTGACACTGCTAATATCAACACCTCCTCTATTTTAGCTGCTGTTTGCAACCTCTGGGAACGATCATCCGACGAGAAGCAAGTAAGAGGGCCGCTGCCTTCTCTCCAGAGTAGTTGAAGAAACTGGTTGAAGAGGTCCTTCCCCTGTATGGCCAGCTCTATAGTTCATCAGATGAACAGGTAACTATCTCACATACATATTTCACTCTGTTCGACTCTATCCTTTCCATTTCCACAGGCTACAATGTGCCCCTGAGTCCCTTAGTGAATTCAGATTACTGTAGTAACATTTTGTGGTCCCTACATAGGATAGAAATGTAGTGGATTGTGGAGTCCTGTACTTTCTGTTCTTAACATCACCATTGTTATGTGTGATGTGAGATAAGCCCTAGATCCTACTTGTTTTGCATTTGCATATCTATGCATGTATACATTTCAGGGTACCTATGAGATATTGGCTAATCAGATCACGATAAATGAGCAAAGAAATGTATATGCAATAGAGCAAGAGCTGTGTATCTATACTGTGAGAAGCAGTTGAGGATGATGTTAGCTATGTGTACAGTCCCACATTGTACTGAGCCCAGATCAGGCTTTGCCAGACTGTTGTCTGAGAGCTAGCTATACCTCACAGACCACTTTAGAGTGCGACACAACCTTGAAGTCACATATTGGATGACTACAAGATGTACTTTTATGTATTGAAGTGGTGGAAATGTGATGTTCATATGGGTTCAGTATGCTCAGCCTGCAGGGAGCAAGGCTTAACAATGAAGGAGTTGGGCACAGTCTGGGCCATGGGCCAGGCTGGGGCAGAGTTATTGTTGTGATACAACTGATGCACAGAGTATTCTCCCTGTAGACCTGCAGATCCTTGGATGTTCCCAAAATGAATAGTCAGAGCCAATATTAGGCCTAGTTGCTTTTACCTAGACTACATTTAGAATGGTGACTGAGATAACCTCGGACCTAATACTCCTTTCCATTGACCCACATTGTCAATGTGTGACATTTACTAATGACAGGCCTCTTACTCCCACAGGTCTGTTGTCACTTTTCCATAGGTCATTTTTGCACTGACCAGACCTATTGCACATGTGACACATTAACAGTGTAGGCAGTTGGTTACTTCTGAAGAGATTATGATATGTGAATCACCAGCTCAACCAATCCATCAAGACATAAATTGGTATTTTGAATGACATCTGTGTAACTGTGCCACATACAGCAAAAGGTGTGTACTGTGATTGCAGTACCTACCACACAAACTCAATCAGGCATAATAAGATATCCCATTAAGTAGTGCACATGTCCACAGATCCCCATAGAGGAAGCTATCCATGACACACATGCCAGACCTTTCATTGTCACCTAAATCTTAGGATGTAGTCTATATTATTGAACCAGCCTGTATGGACCATATGCACCAAGTCTAAGGCCTGTCTGTAAGGGTGTCTGTACAGTCATCCACAAGTAGTTTACCCTTCAGAAGGTCACAATGTTGTGTTGTGTTTCACAGTAGTTCACATCACATTACATGTCAGATGGTCCTGGGCTACATTATGTTAGTAGGCTGGCTTAATCAGTGTAGGTCATGATCAGGGTTGAAGATAGTCAGCAGATGACTACAAAAGTGTATATTTATGTATTTGTAGTGCTCAGCATGTGAGACTTACACATGTAGGATGTTAACTATTTACTAATGCTTGTGCTAGGTATATATAAAGCGTTTGTCAACCAAACAGATATCCTACAATTTGCATCTATGATCTGCTTATGCATCTGTTGCATCCATACATGTCAACGTCCATCAGAAGCAAGCCATTTGGAGAGCCACCACCTGGAAGGTGCAGACCTTGGGGGCATATTGCCAACACAGCCTCCATTGCAGGAAAATGTGGGAGGACCTGAGACTCTAAACCCGGAATATCACGGAGGTCCAGCTAGGGATGTCCTCCAAACATGGATGGGTCGCGTTCTGGGCCCTGATCCCTCCAATGCCTCACATACTGGTGGTGGCCTACCTGGAGCTTTATGGGCAGTTGAGGGACCAACCGCAGACACAAGGGGTTCCTGGGCAGAGTCGTACATGTAGCATTGCTAACTCTGTGTGTCACAGGCAGGCATTTCCACATCAATATTATTGGGGGTGGCCCATGTGCAATGCACAAGAAGAGTTATTGTTTGTGTAGGGGGTGCATGCTGATATGCTTTCCCTATTGCCCTTATGACCAAGAATACAGCTGAGTCCAGTCTACTACCAATTTACTGTCTTGAACAGACAAATGGCTGAGTAAGGTGATTAATCAGCTCATGTTGTTTGATGTTGTGGGTGGCAATTGTATCTAACAGGCCACTTGTCTTCAGTGTGTCAAGAGTGATGCTACCTCACTACTGTGTCTCATGTGATGGTGGCCCTTTTACATGTGACACAACATACAGTGCACTTTGGGTGCAGTCACTGAGCAATACTTCCCCTTGGTACGTGGGGAATGTACAGTAACATGAGCTAGCAAACATTACTGCTGCATCAGTATTAGTGCCTACATGCTGGCATGTGTACCTATCCCTTTTGTAATAACATCTGCACTACTGTTTCATACATGATCTACATGTCTTCATAGGTTGATGTCTGATTCCATCACTAATTTGTGTGTCAGCCAAACTGTATTACAATAGTTATATGTGATGGGCATAAAGTCTATGTGTCACCACAGACGGGAGTGTGTATGCATTGATGGGTGGGTCACACATAGCCTAAGCCATTACTCAGTGTCATTAGTCAGGTCCAATTGATGAAGCAATGAAGGACATGACAGGTAAACGTACAGTAATTTCTCACAATGTGAATTTCTATACCATTGATGTGGAAGTATCCAGCTATGTGATTTGCACAAGCTGATTTGTCAAGGTTCATTCACTGACAGGTCCAATGCATCAGGGAATGACATGCAGAAATGTAGGCATATGATGTGAGTGTCTGCACTCTGTAACACTATGGAGTTTGTGTTTTCAATGCAAAAGGATACAGTGATGTGTCTTCCCATTATTAAGCAGGTTAAACCACCTCTTTAGGTAATGGAGACTGCCTGAACCTCAACAACTTTCAATGGACTATTGGCTTTTAAGTTTACAATGTAAGAATGCTGGACTCATCAGTACCAGTCTGGACTGGGGGTGTCCCTAAATCTAGCTGATTCATTATGCTGAGGATATTTGTAGACAAGTCTCCAAGACTGTCTCCAAATAAACGTTTCTGTGCTACATGTGATACATAGCCAAGCTACTTAGTACAGCTTTCATGAGACTATTCTAACAGTGAACATATTAGTAAGTTATTATTAGGAAGTGTCAACAGTGTGAAGTGAGCATTTCCATATCACCTTATTCCTGCTACTGTGCATATTACTGCAACAGAACTGTATTAGTCGACCATCATTTAATCATGATGTGGTATTAGGTATATGAACATTTGCTGACTGTAGGGCCTTGTGTGGAATTTGTAGGAATTAATTTAGCATTGCCATACTATTTAATGACATGCAATCACAGGTTACTAAGGTATTCTACAAGAGCTACATGACACAAGAAGATCAAGTATCCTACTAGATACATAAGGATGGTGATCAGAACACTTCACTCATGCAATTGGAGCTGTCTGCAGTTATGACTTCACTTTTTTTTAATTCATTTATTTACATGATTAATTACAATCTTAGCAAAATAGTCAACTAATTACATAAATAAATATGAAAGCTAGGCATTTAAAAGCTGCCCTTATGTTGCTGGCCTAACTACACATGGGGGATAGCAATATTTGATAAAACTAAACAAAAGTACGATTCAATATCCACTACAAAATTATTGAATTTATGCTAAAACAATAAGAGTAACTAAACAATTATTAAAAAGGGCACACATTTCAATGTGCCTGGTTCTGCATTTTTCAAGGGCATAAACTAGATTTTTATGATGTACTAACCGTCTCAGGCCTCGAGTTTAGGCATTTGATTTGTACAGACAGAAATTGAACAAGTCTACAGTTTATCTGCGGGTCAGTTGAATCAAACATTTTCATTATTGCTGGCCGACAAGAGCGTATCCCATTTGTACTAAAAAGTGGTTTCAGCAGTTGGCGACGTGCTTCTCTTACGGCCGGGCAGATACAGATCAGCTCGACCATGTCTTCCCTGGCAGCACTGCATAGCCTGCATGACGTCTCTCTCCTCCATTCTTCCACAGTGGTTGATTCACTCTTTATGGAAGGGATCCTAGCCGTATCGCGAGCAGGTGGCGTTTGACGAATACTGAAAATGTTGAGATCAGATATTGCGACGGAGCCAGAGTAGTGTAAGTATGCATGAGAAGCCAGGCATGCGAGTGTGGTGCAAATTGTCATTTGTCATCTAGCAGAGATTGCAGACCTACTTCCTTTTTTAACGCATGGCACAGAAGGGGATATGACATATTAGAGTCCCATAGGTATGTCATTTGTGTCTCTTGTGGCAGTCCTGCAAGTACCTGTCATATACTGACTTTGAGTCATTGCTTACTGAATTTCATAAAGCCATGACTAAAGGGCTGGTGTTGTTTCCTCTTATTTTGTACCATGTCTTTATTGTATGTACTTTACTGTCCAGCTGCTGTTGTTTAAGGCCAAATTGAAGCCTAAATTGGGCAAGGGAAGCAGTACGGAGAAGGTGGCAAACTTGTTTGTAGATTTGTATTTGTTGCTGATCAGGAGCGAAGTCTCTTTCCTGTATAGTGCTGCGCTTCCATATGTGGTGGCTGGAAGGAATTTGTCCGACATGTTGGACAGTAAAGGTTTGTACAAAGGCCCTTTTAACCTTTTGGCTAGAGCGCAAAAAGCTAATGTGAGCGCTTTATATTTCTGGGTGATGTGCTGCTTTTGTGGTGCAAGGTTAGCCTTGTTGTCTATAATAAGACCCAAATATTTATAGCAGCATGTCTCTTCAAGGCTAAAACCGTCCAACTTAATTTTATTTACAGAGTTAGAGAGGTATTCTTTAGACATGGTTTTTGTCTTCGTAGTATTGACTTCTAATTTATTTGATGTTGCAAAATCGTCCAGGGTGCTAACTAGCCGCGGTAGCCCTATTTTCGTGTGGCTCAATAAAACAATGTCATCAGCATATGAGAGGTGTGATCTGAGCAGGTTCCCCATCCTCAGAGAGTGTGAGTTGGTCGCATCCAGCTTTGGGGAGAGGTCAGCCATAAAAAGGTTAAAAAAGTGTGGGCCAGAACACATCCTTGTTTCAAGCCTATATTTTCTGGAATCCTCCTTAAAACGTTTGTACCATCTGCTACCTTGATCTGTACCCAGGTTTTATCATATAGCATTTCAATAAGTGCTTAATTTGTGCTTGTTGTTTCCGGTGCTGAGCACTGGCACTTATTAATGAGGGCCGGGGCTTATTCTTCAGCCTCAAGCATTTGCTGCGGGCAAAAGACACCTATGGGAAGCCGGAGGAAGGGAAAAATGAAAAAGCATCACAAAGGGAGAAAGTAGAAAGCTGCCAGAGTGAGCTGAAGGGGCAGTGAGTGGCTGTAAATTGATTGAAGAGGCCCGAGATGGCTTCAGGATTACGCCACCTCAGTATTCCGTGTTCGCACATTTAAATACAGCAGCTGTGTGTTTAAGAGGAGAGCTTTGGGCACCGGCACCTTTTTATTTACAAATTAAGCACTGATTTCAATGCTGCGGAGAAGCCATGCCTGCAGCCCCAGCTTCGCAATTTGCACCAAAGAATTGCTCTGTCCACCCGATCAAAGGAGCTTTTAAAGTCTACAAAGCATAGATGTAGCTTTTTCTTTAGGCGTTTGCTTTGTCAGCAATGTCACTTAGTGCTAGAATGATGATCATTGTGCCATAACCCTTCCGGAAGCTGGTTTGGTTCAGGGGGACGAGGTTGTTTAAATTGGACCAGTGGAGCAGATCATCCAAGATCAGTGAGGCAAAGTATTTGGTCTCACCGTCAATTAAAGCAATCAGTCTGAAGTTGGCCAGATTTGTTCTGTCACCCCCATTAAATATCAGATTGATAATACATCCTCTCCAACTGTCAGGGATGGTTATGTTGCGCTCTACTTCAGGGTAAAGGATTGCCAGTGAAGTTGACCAGTACTCCAGATTGGCCTCAAATATTGCCTGTGGAAGGCCACTGGAGCACCATCCCTACGCCCCCTCCTAATTACTTGGGAGACTGCCTTAGCGCTGTATCCAATGTCGATCTGACAGACGTCCTTAGGACTTGCAGGCACCTTCAGGTTTGAATTTGCTTTATGTGAGTCTTGTTTAAAAAAGATGTTGGCCAGGTAGTCTTCCCATTTATTTTCGGGAATTGATGAACAATTAATTGCTCTTGACTGCTGGTCAATGCCATTGACTATTGCCCAAAGGACCCTGGAATTTGCCATTTTTGAGCTATAGAGCAAATTAAGCCAGAAGTTGTCCTCCATCTTAATGCTCTCACAGTAAACCTGACTTTTATACTTTTTTCAAAGGGCCTTTATTTGGACACATTTAGATTCTGTGAAAGGACCTTTTTTTATTACTTTGAGTTCAGCCTCAGTTCTTTTCTTAATTTTTTTTTTTTTTATCTGATATACTCGAGAACACCATCCAATTTTGTGTTGGTGATTGGCATATAGCAGAGCTGAGTGAAGATAACAAAATTAGAAAGGTGGCCCACACTTCCACTGCAGGCGAGTCCTGGCGTGTTGCAGATTGAAACAGGGTTTTTATCTTTTCACACAGTCACGGTAATGAAGACTCTGACCAAATCACACGTTTTAAGTTGATAGATGCAATACTTCCTTGTTTAGCGATGACAGGCAAGACGTGTGGAGCATTCAAGTCCAGTTCCTTATGCTGCTATGAGTGATCGCTGTGGAGAGTAGTTTTGATTTCAAATTTCCTCATGCGTGACAGCAGGGGAAGAGACACAGCCGTATAGTCTATTATGGTTGCAGCCTTTGTGCTATAGTGGGTGTAGCTAGGCGGCATATCATCTTTGGTCCTGCCTTTTAAAATCCTCATGCTCAAATACTCTAATGCCTCGACCATTTGCTTGCCCATTATGTCCAATCTCTTCCGTATTGGTGGAAGTTAATGCAGAACCGACCATAGAGCGTTTTCAGCTGCAAATTGCTCATCGGGTTCAGTAGTGTGGATTAAGTGGGCACTGAAGTCGCCCTTCACTAGAATGTCCCATGTTGGGTGAGCGCATCTTCTCTCTTCTGCTTTATTCAGTAATTTCTCAAAAAGCAGGGTTTTACGACGTTTCTGCGGATGAGCATATGCATTCAAAATTACAGGATGAGTTTGTTGGTTGTCACTGAAGATGAATTTGACGGCCTGCAGATCGTTTTTTGAGAATGCCAGTTGCTCTGTTGTAGCATGTAGTGCTGTGGAGACATACGTGGCTAGACCTCCACTTGGTCTGCCTGATTTATTTGATTTTTTGGTACTGACGTGGTACAGTGTGTAACCTCCTAAGTGTACCGGGTCAATTAGCCATGCTTCTTGCTATGTGATTATAGTGTAGTTGAAACTGTTTAGTATTGCAAATCCGTCTGGAATAATGTTATTTGCTCCAGCGATATTCCAGGACATGATGGTATCAGCAGACCCCTGATCCATATTTTCTGCATTGTAATTGTTAAGTCAGTTGTGAGCCATCCACTTCCGTTCGTCCTGAGCATCATTCTGTGGTCGTGGGGGTATCAACATGTTGCTTTGAGCAATTGTGGGGCCATCTTTTTGGTTGACTTCCCCCCTACTGTACTGCTTCTTCTCTGAATCCCTTATATTCATCTCGTGTGGGTATACGTGGCCCTTTAAGTCTGATTGATGATTTTATTTTTCCATAGAACTGAACAGTAGGGGAGAGGGTAGCGTGGTATAGACGGTTCTGACAGCAATATTCCCTATGCTTCAAAGTGCATTTTTTCATCCATGAGCGATATAACGATTTCCCTTGTTCTCCAAGTTGTGGATGTTTGCTCTGGCCCGTACTAGTCACTGCTGGAGAGGGATTTCACCAACATTAAGGGAGTCATTCTGACCCTGGCGGTAAAATCCGCCAGGGCCAACGACCGCGGGAGCACCGCCAACAGGCTGGCGGTGCTCCCTTGGGCATTCTGACCGCGGCGGTACAGCCGCGGTCAGAAACGGAAAACCGGCGGTGTACCGCCGGTTTTCCGCTGCCCTGGGGAATCCTCCATGGCGGCGCAGCTTGCTGCGCCGCCATCGGGATTCCGACCGCCATCCTGTTCCTGGCGGTTTTGGCCGCCAGGAACAGGATGGCGGTATGGGGTGTCGTGGGGCCCCCGTAACAGTGCCCCACCATGATTTTCAGTGTCTGCCATGCAGACACTGAAAATCGCGACGGGTGCAACTGCACCCGTCGCACCCCTTCCACTCCGCCGGCTCCATTCGGAGCCGGCATCCTCATCGAAGGGTGTTTCCCGCTGGGCTGGCGGGCGGCATTCTGGCGGTCGCCCGCCAGCCCAGCGGGAAACCCAGAATTCCCGCGGCGGTCTTTTGACCGCGCAGCGGTATTCTGGCGGTTCCAGCCAGGCCGGCGGCTTCCGCCGCCGGCCAGGGTCAGAATGACCCCCTAAGTCTGTAGATACAATCTTCTGAGTTGAAGGCAACTCAGCCAGCAGCCTTGGGATGTTAACTCTGTTCAAGCAGTCTTGTTGGCCCTGTGATGTATATTGTGGAGTTAAAATTATCTGCCTTGATTCCCAGCCATCATCTGAGTAATGTCTGTGCTGAGGTTGGAGGGAGTAATCTGTGATTCCGTATGATGCTGGTTTTTTCAGCAGATTGCCCTCTCGCTGTTTGCTATTTCGGCCAATCTTAGGCATGTCCACTTGACTGGTTAAGGAAGTCTTATTTTGTACTTCGGTCGTAAGAGTTTGTGTATTCTGAAATGTAACTTTTGTGGTTGTTAGCCCTTGTTCATTACTAATCGTTACCACCCTGGAGGGGTAGTTCAAGTTTAGGCTTGTTTCCAAAATATTTTCCAACAGGCGATCTTAGTGCTGGACTGTGGATGATTTGCTAAGGGGGATGGTTTTCTGGACTGACGAATAGGCTGTATTTGTACCGCATCGTTATTGTTCCGTGAATGTGACTTGGCTGTCCGCAAATTGCCCATTGTGGCAGCTGGACAGATAGCTGTGTGTTGCAAGAAGTCACCTTGTGTGGGTGGCTTTGGATGCACCGACTGCCTCAGATTCCAGAGAGACAGTTTGGCCCCCAATGCCACTGTCTACGAAGCATCCTTTAATTTCAGTACTAATGCCACTGGCATCCCTGGCAGGTCCTGAACGGATAGTTGGGTAACTGGTTGAACCTCAGGTTTTTCGCTACCTATATGTGCTACTATGTTTTCTGGTGCTGACATTATACACCCCTGACCAGAATTCAGATCCATGCGCTCCACATCCCTCAGGTCCAGACAGTGCAAATTAATCTGAAGTTGTTGCGTCGGCTGGTGCACTTTGTGCTTTGCAGATAATGGAGAGGCAGCAGATTGTATATCATCGGAGATTAACTAAACTGAACTATTGGCTGCTTGAGGAACTAGAGATCCATGTTTGTGGCTTTGATTGTGCCAAAAATATGGGGTCAAATTTGCCACTACTGTCTTTACTATATGTTTTTTTCCTTTGCCTTTCTGGCTTGTTTTTTTGCCTTTTAGATGGACATTTAGTTATTGGTGCTGTAAGTTCGTCTGTGTAATTTGGATTTGTCAGTGCTGTTTTACCCATCTGTATAAATTTGTCTGTACAATTTGAGTTTATCAACACTGATTTTTCCAGCTGTGTCCCCATTGCATTGGCATGAAGAACATCTGGAGTGCCTGAGGCTATAGGTTGCCTACTTTGTGCTTTTGGGTCATCATTTGTACAGAAGGTTGTGCCCTGATTATTTGCTCCATTTTTTACTAGACAGCTTGAGCGGTAATCTTTCATTGGCACTGCTCCTAGTTTCTTCTGCATAAGCGCTGAGTGGGATAATCCTTGTTTAGGATTTTTGGGAGTAAAAATGTTACTCTTATTTCTTTTACATTTTTTTAACATGACTGTTAAAATATTTGGTAGTGTACTCAATTTGTCGATGATCGGTCCACATCTGCAGGGATCTTGCTGTTGATCTACATTAGCCTTTAGAACAGGTAGCCAGATGGCCAACATATCCAGTTGTCGATTAATATCTGCAATGTGAGTGACCATAACATTTATTAGGTAAATTTGTAAATCTATTTTGTCCGATTGCATGTTGAGGACTGTTGTTGAAGTGTGGAGTGTGTTTAGAAGTGAGGAATGTAGCCAGGCGCGATCCTCCAACTTGCAACTGGAGAATTCAGCTGAAAGATGGCTTTTAGGGAGAGTTTTGTTTGCTGCCGCCTGGAGGGCAGTTGTTAGTTCCATTGCACCTATATCTTGTAATTCGCTCATGTCACTTGAGACTTCAATGATCGAGTTGGAAACTCTTTCTTCTTGCAGTACGGCCAGACTTTGATTAGCCTTCTCCAACAGTTGTGGTGGGCTCAGGTACTGTTCTTTATTGTTTAACAAGTCAAAAGTTTTCAGGTCCAATGCCTCAACTAGGGCTTTGTCATTTGTATATACACCAATGAGGATGTCCAACTTCTCTTTAGCCCCCTCTATGGCAGGGCTTGACCGTAACATGGGGGTCGACTGTTGGCAAGTTCCGACAAACACAGGGTCATTAAAATGCCTCCATCAGGTTTCTAAGAGTATTTGGAAATTGGATGTTGCGTAGATTGACTGGCATGTCCTGTTGCCGGTCTCCTTGAGGAATTTTTTGCATTGGAGCATGAACCTGAGCCATGATCAGGGTGCTACACACCTGAAGGTTCTTATGGGCTGTTGCGCTACTCATATCCCGGGGGATATTCGGTTGCTCGCGGACTAAGTTTGCGTTGTGTCCTACAGCGGTTTGCTCCTCTGAAACCCCCTGAAGGGGGGATTCCGGCTCCAAACGCTGGATCAAGGCTGTTGGGAAAGTGAAGGTTCTTGGTGAGTTTTTATTGCCTGATGCATCCTGCCACATCTGCACTGAACCCAATATTTGCGGGACTAGTGGGGTTGGAAAGCCCTCAATGTTGTCAGGATTTGAAAAAAAGGCAGCAGTTGAATCTTTTAAAAATGCAAACTGATTAATAGTTTCTGGCTTCTTAAGGTAGACCTGAAGAGGGGTAAGAGGCAGTGCCAGTTGGTCGAGTCCGCTGTTTTGTTCTCCCAGTGCAGAACATTTTCCTTTCCTTTTCACACTCCTCTGGGGTCTTTGGTACACATTTTTCTCACTGGGACCTGACCTTACAATGATTTCACTGAGAGTTCTGGTTTAGATTGACTCACTGGCAATTCCAAGCCACAACTCTACAGCGGGTTGTACCTTCCTTTCCCTTCCCATTATCACAACGTGGTGTTGAACCTCTTATTATGTGGCATAAGCATACTCTCAACATACGCTATCAGAACATACTGCCTCCCTACTTGTCAGAAACGCACCCCTTCCCTAACCATACAATTTCCATCTTACTTTTTCTTATAAAAATAGGCTTCAACCCAGAAGCTTAGCCAGCCCTCATCCCCATCACACCCTGGTAAAAAACGCCCTTCCCCCTTAACCCAAACACACTACCAATGCAGAGAAAGAAGAATGGTAGACAGACTGGATGTGTAATGTCAGACAGCATTTTAGGTCATAACTTTATGAAAAATCTAGAAAATTAGACGGAGCATCTGGTAGGCAATACACTAAGGTTAAACATTTAGAGAACATAGAGAATTATTCAGCCATACTAGCAGAATATTGGTGATATGAAGTTGAGGACAATGTTCAAAACCCCACTTCCCACATCTTCTCAAAGTCGGAGTAGTAAATGGTCAGTTTTAGAAGTCTGAATAGTAAATAGTCAATATGTAGGCTTCTCTTTATTGAGTCTCACCAGATTATTTTTGAGTGTAATGGTGGGGGCTAAATGCTCCAACATTGTTGGCCATTCAGCTGATATCCAAAACTCGTAATACGTCAAAACTCTTAATTCTGTGCCTACTTTGTGCAAGAGTTTCAATGTTTTTTTTCCTCCCATTTCTGAAGATGGTGGTACAGTGTTTCCGATGGTTAGTAAATTTGGAATTACCGATCTTATCCTAGTGTGTGGAGGTGCTCCTTGTGAAAGGGTGAAATGCCATCACTCACAATGAAGTTAGACAATGGCTAAAGTGGGCTGACCCATTGCTATGTTATATGTTGTAGTAGGTGGAAGAAAAGCATGAAATACACAATAACAGACCAATGGATGAAGAGGGCTGGCCATAAGCCTATATACCTAAGTATATTAAATGCATAATTTTAGTCAAATCGAAAGATCTTGGTACACGTTATATCTAAAAAACTGGCAAAAGTCCTTAAATACTTAGAAATTATTTATACAGATAAAGCAGGCTCCATAATTAACAAGCATTTACAATGCAACGGGTCTCGCGTTTGCTCATTTTAGAGCGGATCGCGTTGTAAACTCCGAACCCGACTTTTCACCTATCGGGCAAAAGTGCATTTGTGTACACAACCCGAAAAAGTGAAATTAACTATGTAAAGCGCTCGACTTCTGCCAAGCGAGATTGCGCTTGTAAATTAGAGAAAAAGAAGTCCACGAGCCCGATGGAAAACAGCGAGCCTCGCATGTTTTCTGTACTTGGTCGCTGTGCTCGAGGAGGGCTAGCCACCGGAAAAGGCATGACTTATGCTTGCCTTCGACTAATGAAAGCAAGCAGATTTTATTATGCAAGCCCACAAACCAATAAAAAACACTGACGTGAAGTTGACAGGGCTCCGAGCCCTTTTCTAAATACAAAAGTGTCTTGCTACGATACGCATGCGTGAGCGCATGCAACGCAGGCTCGACCCTAAAAAGTGAGGAAGTAAATGAAAATGTAGCAGTAGGTCAGAACTGGACTGTGCATGCGTTAACAGAGTACTGTTGTAGACTGTGGAATCACAGTAGCTCATTGATAAACGCGTCATAAATGCAGTGCATTCATGCATTTGTGAAGCATGCGCCTAAATCACGTGTGCACATGCCCCACCACTTTTTGCACAACCGTTGCAGGCTTCTTTCAAAGAACTAGCAGTGGTGAATTTGAGCCGGTGGTTTCCGGAGGGGCCCATCAGCTCTCATATTTGGGGACTTGAACATACTTTTTTGTATTTGACATTTACCAAGAGCAGGGTAATAAAAAGCACAAAAAATTGAAAGATGGAGGAAGAGAAAGACAGAAAACATCCAGAAAGGTAGAAAGCAGGAATCTGCAAGAGTGAGATTAAGGGACAGGGAGTGCCTGGCCATGTATTAAAGAGGCATTCCTCTAAATCAGCTTCCATGTGGTTCCTATAAAACAGTCCGGAGCCCCAATGAAGTAGGTGAACCTTACTTTTCCCCCACCATTGCTCTAGTGTTTTGGGAACCCATAAATGGCCTTGTTTTCCTGTGCTCCTACACCGCCATGACGTGCAAAGATTATGTTAAGACCAGCAAACAAATTTTCAACGAAAAAAACAGCTTTTACTCATTTTAAAAGGTATACGAAAAGAACGTAGTGCCTTGTTCTATGCCTAGACAGCCCTATTACCTTTTTGGGGGAGGTGCTGTACCCTAACTGCCAGAGCTGCTAAGTTTAGCACACAGGACCCAGGTTCGAGTCTTGGCCCGATTTAGCATCTTGTGATTGTTGGCAAATGTCTCCGTGCTCGAAAATGTGTAATATCTGGTCCTTATGTAAAGAGCTATTATGCCCTTGGGCCAAAGTAGCGCTTTATTAAAGTAAAAATATATATATATATATCAAAAATCTGTCAGCGATCATACCACATAATGGTTTGATAAATGTTCTTGAAGGATTAAAAGTTTTCATAGCGCATGTTAATTTATGTGTTCATGGGTGGTCTTCGTCTAAGTGTTCTGCTGTGGTCATTATATCACAGCCCGTCAAAAAATGCATTTATCAACCAAGCAAACATTGGATTCCAAAATGAAAATAAAAGCTACACGTAGTATGTCAACAGAAGTTGAACACCTGTTTAAACTCCCTTTGAAGTCGCCCAACAAAGACCTTTGACAGATTGCATTTTAAGAATGTGAAAATTGCGTTTCTAATGCCTTGCAACAGAAAAATCGAACCACGCTAAACATGTTGGCAGTGTGGAACATTATCCTTATATCATAAAGGTAGCAATTTGAGCATTTATGTTTCTCTTTTTTAACATGTATTAGCAGTGCTTATCTTTTTAACTGGTGTGCAGGCCTAACAGAACAATGGCATGTTTTCAATGTGGCCTACCTGGTCGCGTTCCATTTATAAACATATTATTAGTAGGGATTAAGGTCCATATTTTAAAAAAAATCAAGCAGTCTCTTTTTTTCACAAAATGATCTAATGCTCAATTCAAACATTTTTCATTGTTTCTGCTGCTCACAAAGGACTGTTGAAGTTACAATATTATATAAATTAAGAATTAATCCTCAATCCATATTTATGAAAGGTGATGAATATTTATTATTCAGCGACAAACTTTATTCTACAGAAAATAAGTACACATCAAAAAGTCTCCTACACCGATGTAACAGGCAGAACAAATTAAGTGCATAAATACAAAGAAATCTCTAGTATTAAAGACAGATTAACCGATTATGTACAGTAATACAAAGAAATCTCTAGTATTAAAGAAGGTAACTGTCAAAAACACAGTGGTTTTACGGAAAGCGGTTCCAAGTAGACCTGGGCGAATTTTTAAAAATGCTAAACTAATCGGATGAATTTCCGTAATTAGGCATTGAGAAATTACACAATTATTCCAGTTTGAGTAATTAAGAGAAATTTGGGGAAAATATCCTACCTCTGGAACACAGGAAAAACAAATGAAGGGCCTGATTCAGATACTGGTGGACGGTTTACTCCTTCAAAACAGTAACAGATATCCCATCCGCTGAAATCGAAATCCCATTATTCCCTATGGGATTTAGACTGTGGCAGACGGAATATCCATTGTGACAGGGTAACCCATCCGCCAATATTGAAATTAGACCCTAAGAGAAAGCAAGCAGCTGCTGGCTACTGCTGTTCGTGTCCTGTAGCATTTAGTGCTATTTTCTTAGCACAAGAAGCATTCTCTGCCCATTTTGGCACTAAAAAATAGTGCTAAATGCTGCATTATACTTCTCACACAATTAAGCATATTTACAAATAATTTTGCAGTAATTAGGAGTAACTACATGTTATCCCTGCACTTAGTTCCAAGTGACATGTTTTCAATTGTATTTCCCCCATAGCAAACATCCAGATATTGATGGTTAACCATCTATAATTTTATGCTGTGTATGCCACTCATGAACGCCTCTTAAATTGGTCAGTCAGAGAGAGCCAGGCAGAGCCATGCAGGCAGCAGCTCTTTTAGAGCTGTGGTTGGCATGTTGAGAAGACACGTGTCATTTTTTGCTCTGCATTGGCACATAGCAGGCAAGGGAGTAGTGACTGCCAATGCCAGTGCATCGTTGGATTCTCCTGCCTCCCTTGAATCTCTGGACACCTTAGAGAAGTGAAGAAAGGCCAGGGAGTGAACCGCTAATATTCCCAATTCCATCCAACCTTCGCATTTCCAAAAGATCAGGATCGTCCTCCAGCACAAGATCTCACTCTTTATCTTGAGTCACCTCCTGTCATCAGTGTGGGGCTAGGCAGAGTGAAGGACCAACAGGGCTGTACAGGTGAGTACTGCACCTTTCTCATCTATGATTGGCTCATGGCCTACACGCTGAGCTCCAGCTGAGGTAACCAATCGGCATGCAGCAATCAAAATCAATCATCCTGCAATCCTAACTGTTTACATTATCCAATGATTGGCATGCAGCTCCAAAACTCCCGGCTTCTACAAAACATTTAATCATTTGCAGTTTCACATGAGTATGCAGTCACACTCACACCTAACTCTAAAGGAATTGATCATGGGAGCACCTAGCAGACAGTGAAGCACAAGTCACATGACCCAGCAGCTCCGCCAGCACTAGCACACATTCTTCCTTTTTCTCCTGACAGCATTTAAAATAGCCCATATTGGGATCAGCTACAAGTGCCCCAACACACTCCCCAGAGTGGCATAACCTGACATTCTCAATAATCAACCAGCAGCTGCTACTTCTATCCTGTTGTGAATCAGAATATAAAACAATCTGAGCAAAGGAAGGGTACCCTGCACACAGCATGGTCTGAGTTGCATGCAGTCACACCCAGCCTACCAGTCAGTTGCCTCACCTCCATTCCCATTTCTGCTATCAATATGTCTGCTATCATAGGTTATCAATTACAAGGGCTTGCACACACATGTCCTTAGAGAAGGGCAACCAAAATACAAAGGCATCTTTTGTATGAGACTTGATAGACCAAATGGCCAGACCCATGCACACCATAAACTCACAGGCAGCACCACTCAAATCATGTTCCTACTTCCTACACCCCAACAACCATCCCAGACTTCACAGACTCATGTAATCAATACACACACTATCCCTACAGGCTCATATTCCCCATCCAGCCTCTTAAATATAAGTATTGATTTCTTACTTTATAATAATCATACATAACACACACACATCAAATGCCAATAAATGCAGCCTTACATTACCAGACATCTCAGGTCATATGTTAACTCACATGCTGATGTCATTTTTATAATTTTATCACAGAAACCTATTGCCAACAATTATCCACATCCCTAACACCTGCAGCATCCAACACTATGACAAACAAAATGGAGCAGAAGGAAGCATTGTTGCTATCCAACCTACTGCCAGCTCCTTTTAACTCTTTTCATGATGCTTCCAGTTGTCACTAACAGAGGTAGTCTGTTCCACCTTCCATCTCATCTACCTTTTTCCTTGACCTAACTCCAAATGTACTATCTAACCTACTCAAAACAGCGTTCACCACCTACACTAGTAACATCTGCCTAGGTGGTATCAACCTCCCAGGTTACTCCTCAAGAAAGAGCATGACAAGCATCTTTGATAGCCTGTTAAGGAGCAACAACATTACCAAGCTCATTGCTCACAGGACAGACCAAAAGAAACACCTGAGGTCTTACTTAGTTACATATGGCAACTCTGATCTGCCATCTTTCATATCATGTGGACTGTCTGATAAAAAAGCAATCACTTCTAGCCTTCTCCACTACTTACCAATTCACCCAGAAAAAAAGGCAGTGAAGCACTCTAGGTTATTCAAGAACTTTCTCCCTTATCAATCCACAACTCCCTATAAACACTAATAGTCTACATCTTCAGCATCAACATTAAGACTTCCCTCCATTACCTCATTTTCATCCTACAGTGAGCAGCAGACAGCCATGTCAAAACCAAACTCGCCACCAAGAAAGGCTACCTTTCCCCAGATTAAAATCTAGCACTCACTAACAGCCATAATTCATCTGTCTCCAGGAAATAAAAAAAATAGAGTCATGCTACAAGTTGACCTGCTCCATTTGAAAAGACTCTGGTCCTCCCATACCGCAAATTTGGGGCTTAGAATGACTACTTCACCTCTACCATCAAGAGAGTCACCAAAATGAGCAACTGGTCAACTTCTTACAATCCATAACAACCACAACATGCAGGATCAATGCAATCACTGCATCCATAAAGAGGGACATTACTGGCAAAGTACTCCAGTCAATCAGCAAGACCAGCTTCCCTTCCAGGATGAGCTTTACAGAGTGTGTGGTACAGTTGTTCTCCTCTTATCTGACAATCTGGCTCATTTAATGCAGTTAATGCAGATGAGCTCGTCCCACTCCGAGGTCAACCCTTTAACCTGTGCCATTCTGCATGGTTCAGTTATATAAGCATTAATCTTCAGCTTATTTTGGAACTGCATGGAGCCCCAAGGCAAACAACGATATCTTATTCTACATAAATCTCTTTTCAAACTTTAAATACAGAACCTTGGGGATTTCTTCACCACTATCAAAGCTTGGTTGTGAAGATACTACCTCAAGTTCATCCTCATCACACATAATGCCAAACAAAATTGAGTGCAAGACCTGTTGGCTCTCAATTGTGACAGTATTTAGCCCCAATTTACCAGCAGTACCTTATCCCTCGACTTACACTTAGACCTCAAAAATCAGATATTCAGTCAGCAAAGTGAAGTCCTTCTTACCAGAAAAAAACTTCAAAGGCTCTCTTTCTTACTTTGATGGATACAATGGCTTGCTGACTCGCATACCGAAATCTGTCCATTGAGGATGGTTCTGTAGAATGCATCCTGCTGATCAAATTATTACAGGCGTTCCACAAAAACACATATACCCTCCAAAAACTCATCCATCTATTCTGGCTTGCATCACATTCAAGACAGTACTAATTGGAGTTGCCCAATTACTCCCACATTCCTTGGGCATTATACAGAACTGTGAAAACCAAACAAGGGGTATAATGTGGGAACTAATTGATAAACAATCATTTACAAGGTAAACTCTTGAATTCATCACCTGTATACTGGTATATTAATCACCAAAACATCCAGTGGAGTCTTTATCCACAGGCTCAAAACCTGCTTCCACAATGCTCTTGGCAGCTGTAGATTTGTAACTCATCATACATATAACACGACAATATTATACATATTAACAAACTTATACACATTCATGTATCACAACAATACTATGCATTTTGACATACTTGTGCATATCACACAGTATTACTGACAGTTCAACAATAAAGCACATACATGAAAACTTTGTGGCAGATTTAAGAAAAGTGGCGCTGCACTGGCTGCCTTGTACCCCTTGATGCCCCACTACCGCCACCATGTGTGCGCTGCATTTAAAATATGGCACAGGGTTTGGGGCAATAGCGTCGGGAATTTTTTATTCCAATGATGTACTGCTCAAGGTTAGCGCCAAAAGTTTGGATTAGGATGTGGGAAGTAGTTTTAGGAAATTGAACTTAGCCAGACTGCACGGAGAGAAGACAGGTAATTTGCCCATTTTCTATCTTGCTGTAAGGCCATTCTCCCTATTCTTCTTCAGAGATTTGCTTTATTCTTTTGAATTGCATAGAGACTTTTCTTTTTCTGAACTTCGATGCTGACTCCTGATGCCTCGCTAACCAGACTGATGTCCTGATAACAAAGACTATCTTAGCTTGCCGATCCAATGAAGGAGAGGTATACTATCACTGATATTGCTATGTCTATTTGCTTTTGTTTCTAGGTGTTTCTAGAGCCATAGTTAGATTTTTTTCAAAATTTGTGTTAACTAAATTGTTTTGCATGAAGCCCCAACATGCTATTCTAATATGATGTTAGTTAGGGTTCTAATTTATGAAGTTCGCTACATGAATTAACAGCTGATGTCTTTTCTTTGCTGAAAATAAATGTATGTAACATCGTTTGTGCAGTTATTCTTGCTATTGATTTGTATTGTAACTTTAGAATGTGTAGTAGCTCAAGGTTTGATTAGATTGCTATTCTTTTTCCACTTTGGACAGCCATTATTGTTTTTGTATGTTTATCAATTGATTTTGAGATTAACCTATGTTACATTAGCATTGTTAATATAGGGAAATAAACATTCTCATTTTTACATACAGGTGTGGTTATTTGTGACTGCAAGGTCATGGTGTGTCACATTTACTGACTCCTATTGATTATTAATGCTGATGATTGATTATTTGTTATTGATCAGTATTGGTACGGTGTTTATATGGTGGGAACATGTTAAGAGTAGTCAAAAGGTTCATCGACCTATTTGCATCCCCTTGTAAGTTTACTTATTAAGGTCAGACGCGCTAACAGTTATGGCCCTTCAAAGCGTATATGTGGCACATCTGGTCTGCATGTTGGCCGAGGAGACTTGTCGAAGGAGGGTGTGTGCAGCACCAGAACTATGATGCTGCACCCCTGCTAAAAGATTATGGAGGTTAATGCTGCCATATATCATCAGATCTGCGGACTGAAATGTCCCACGACTTCTGATAGCCACTCATTTGTTAATACTGCTACCTCACTCACATTCAAGACAAACATTATTACCTTCAAGGCACATCATATGAAGATCCCACCATATCTGAGTAACAACATCAAGGACCCTGGGAAAAAATAGCTCCTTCTGATGAAACACCACCATTATGCTTCAGATCAAGAGCAGCCAAAAAGGAGAAGACCAAACAGACATCATTTTCATGCTTTGACTGAGAATCAGGAATGACATCCCATTACGGAATATATATATATATATATATATATATATATATATATATATATATATATATATTCACTTAAAAAAAAAACAAAGGTTACAGGGGCCCTTATAACTAGACTCACATTTTAAACATACAAACCATAGAAATTCACCAGTTCTAGTTAGAGGTATCTCAAGTATTTACAACTCATGCCCTAAGGTAACTATAACTCCAGCCCCCGCCATACACAATTTTTTCGTCTAACATTTTACTGCAAATATTACATTATTAATATTATAAATGATGTTATCAAAGATGTTATGAGTGCCATAATTTGTGGTGTATTTAGCAGTGATTGGCGATAGTGTGTGTTATAGTAACCTTAGGGCACGAGTTATAGTTACTTGAGACCAATCTAACCATAATAGGTGAATTTCTATGGTTTGGTACGTTTAAAATGTGAGCCTAACTATAAAGTCCCTGTAACCTTTGTTTTTTTAAATTAATTTCTACATTTCTTTAATGTAAAGTAATTTTCATTACTATAGTTTAATCCAATCACCACCCCGCGCAACCTTCGGCGTTAGAGCCCGAGTTATAGTTACTTGAAATAAATCTAACTATAACTGGTGAATTTCTAAGGTTTGGTGCAAGTAAATTCAGAACTTAACTATATTGTCCCTTTAACCTTTGCTTTTTAAGTGAATTTCTTTTAAATTCTATTTCCTAACTATAACATCCCTTTAACCTTCAGTTTTTTCAGTGAATTTCTATTTTTTTAATGTAAAGTAATTTTAATTACTTTATGTTAATCCAACCACCGCCGCCCATGGCGGCCCTGCCCTGCAGCCAACCCCCATAACCACCCAACCCCACACAGCACATGGTCCAAGGCTGTGTATGGCAGGGGTTGGCCCCAGGGCTTGTCTCTCTAAGTGTGAGAGGGTGTCTCTGGGTGTGAGAGTGTTTGGGTGTGAGAGTGGATGTGAGACGGTCTATGTGGGTGTGAGAGTGTCTGTCTGGGTATAAGAGTAGGGTTGAGAGGGAGTCTCTGGGTCTGAGTGGGTGTGAGAGTGTCTCTGTGTGGGTGTGTGAGTGTCTGTGTGGGTTTGTGAGTGGGCGTGTGAGTGTCTAAGTGGGTCTGTGAGTGGGTGCCTGAGTGTCTGAGTAGGTCTGTTAGTGGGTACATGTGTCTCTGAGTGGGTTTGTGAGTGGGTGCATGAGCCTGAGTGGGTCTGTGCGGTGGTGCATGAATGTCTTAGAGGGTGTGTGAGTGGGTGTGTGAATGTCTGAGTGGATATGTGAGTGGGCGTATGAGTCTCTAAGTGGGTTTGTGGGTGGGTGGGTGAGTGTCTGAGCAGGTCTGAAAGTGGGTGTGTGAATGTCTGAGTGAATCTGTGAGTGGGTGTGTGAGTGTCTGTGTGGGTGTGTCAGTAGCTGTGTGCGTAGCTCAGCCACAAAGGAACCTCACCTGCCCTTTTATCCCACAAGAGTCCACAGCTGTGCACAAAATATCTACCCAATGGGAGTTCATTCTGCCTCCTTGGGTAAGTGTCCAGTATGTATTCTATACTATAGCTGTTTAATGTAGCAGTGACCTTGTGTGCATTTTGGCACCATGATTGTTTCTGTTGCATCTTTCTCTAGAATTCAGTGATAACATGAATCCAACAAGACTACAAAGACGTAAATCTCCACCAAACCAGGGTCCTTCCTCTTATCTATCTGTCATAAGTGCTTATATGTTTTGTGAAAAAGTCCTCATATTCCCAGGCATCAAGAACGCCCCACCAAAATTGGTGGAAAATGCACTTGGGGGGGCCTCATGGTAAGGTGTACATCATCCTGGCAAACGGCGGGAAGACCTCTGAATAGTACTAAGGTGGACAGTGCGGGCCCAGCAGTTGCAGCTTCCAGGTGATTTGCACATTTGCAATTTAAAGGGTGAAACGTAGTCTCCAGGCCTATTTTGGTCTTGGGCACCCCATCACCCAGGGCCTGGCCTGGACATGTCTCCTGGGTGCCCCCAAGGGCACCCAGTGTGCAATGGAACACGTGGGTAGCCTCATGTCCTCATGGTCACAGATGGCTCCCCTGTCTCCCGCAGTAGCCAACATTGCTAATGCACACAGGGAGCTGCTAAATAGCTCTCTATGTGCAAGAGCAATAGTTTCATCTCTTTCCAAGCCTACATCTCTGTGGGCAGGGAAAGAGATTAAACCTCTGTTTTCAGTGGGCGAGAGCACTTTGACAGCTCTCGCCCGCTGGAAGCAGAGCGTTTCCTCTGACTTGGCAGGAGCATAGCACCCTGGAACATAGCAGGAAGCTGTCCTTGGGGTGGTAGTCCCCTGGGCCGTTATTGACTCTATGAGGGGGATCTCACAGCCTCCCTCCATTACTTAACCTAGCCCCTGGGAGGTGGTGGTCCCCAGGGCCATGGGTCCTCAACAGACCCCCTCATTATTTATTTCAGCCTCCCACCCAGGGAGGTGCTGGTCCACTGGGCTGTGGGGGAGGCCATACAGCCCTTCCCCATTACAAATTACTATTTTGCTCTTGGGAGGTGGTGGTCACCAGTGCTAATACAAGCCATTTTTAAGCCCCCAATGCCCCCAGGCCGTGGCCCACCCTGGGACACATTTAAAAAAGGGCAGGAGACCGCCATTAAAAAAATAAATAATCTCTGAAAAATCTACATATTGATCTGTGGAGTTTTCGAAGATTTTTGTTAAAAAACTGCTTTTTAGCCCAGGCAGGGTACGTGGGGGACCCCTAGATTAAGGCTATGGGCCCATTTGTTTCCCTGCATGAAAATATGCGTGCAGGGAAACAGATGAAACATTGCTCCTGCAAGCAGGGAGCTGTCACGACCTGAACGCTTCTTACAGCTGTAATCTGCCACTCTCTGGGCACCACCAGGTTTCTTGCTTGTTCTGGATTGGCCAAAGTAGGGGCAACCCTTTCCAGTAGCCACGGTGCACCTGATAATAGAACACAAAGCAGGCCATAACCTCCAGCGGTAGTCCCAGAGGAAAAAACCCAAACTTGGGAAAAACCTCAGATCAAGGAACTCCTGAAAAAGATATGAAGAAAAGAAAATGTAAGGCACAAAAAGTATGGATCAAAAACTGCATACAGAGAAGAGCAGGTGAAGTCCAAAATCACAGAGTACAGGAGCGAGCGGGAGTGTTTGCAACGCAAGGAACAGAGGACCAACTATGCTTATATACTGACAAACTGAAGTGACATGCAGGAAGCAATGAAGATTCCATCTTCGATTGGGAAAAGTCACATTAAAGTAAACGGAAAAATAGCAGTAGTATAAAAAATATGGAGCAAGGCATGCAGGGAAGGAAACATAGACTCCTGGGAAAGAGAAAATATGGCCAAGAAGAAACAAAAAAAAGAGAAAAAAGAAGAAAAGAAGAAAAACAGTAAAAAAACAGGTAAGTAAAACTAGTGGTGGGGGTAAAAGGTGGATGCAGCGTGAAACAGAGCCCAAAGGGAAAGTTCAGGTCACACTGTGGCCCAAAAAACAGATCGCGACCCGAAAAGCGGCCTGCGGCAGAAACGGTCGTCCTAGACACGGACCACCGATCTAACTGTGGCCCACAAGTTGAACGCCGCCGCTCTTCGCGGCATCACAGTAGGTCTTCTCCCTGAAGCCCCAGGCTTGTCCGGAAAATGCTGAAAAAATGTGCGGACCAAGGGAGGAGCATGAACTGAGGAAGCATCATCCCACGAACAATCACTAATGGGGTATCCTTTCCAGCGAAACAAGAATTGGAGACGATTCCGAAAAATGCGAGAATCGCATCTCTCTTGTACTTCATACTCAGGATGGCCATCTATCAAAAGAGGCAGAGGACAATGGGCATTGCTCTTGTAGGGATCAGGAACAAAAGGTTTGAGTTGAGATACATGAAAAACAGGATGAACCTTCCAAGACATTGGTAGCCGAAGTCAAACTAGACTGGGTTTAATACCTGCAGGATTCTAAAAGGGCCAAAGTAATGGAGTTTGAACTTATTCTGAGACAGACGAAAAGGCAAAAACTTAGAAGAAAGCCAGACCTTGTTCCCAGGCTGGTACAATGGTGCAGGACTATGCCGAGTATCAGCTACTTTCTTCATGTAACGTTTTGTAGCTAAGAGATTGGTACGTAGCAGGTCCTGAACCTGATGGAGATTTCGAACAACTGAGTTAAGTGCGGAAACAGAGGAATCCTTATTAGTGATGGAAAAGCAGTAGGATGGAAACCATAAGTACAATAAAAGGTGTGGACTTTGTTACACTGTGGACTGTATTATTATAGGAAAATTCAGCCAATGGTAAATGTGAAGACTAATTACTTTGAATTACATTACAAAAGCAACGTAAATATTGCTGTAATCCTTGATTTAGGCGTTCTGTTTTACTATTAGCCTGAAGATGGAACCCCAATGATAGAGCCACCTCAATATGTAAAAACATACAAAAAGTTCTCCAAAAATGGGACACATATTGAGGTACCCGATCGGAAATGATTACCTGAGGGAGGCCATGCAATCAAAATATATCTTGTAAAAAGACTTGACTCATTTCCTTAGCGGTGGGTAATTTCTGTAGGGCAGAAAAATGAGCCATCTTAGTAAAAGAGTCAACCGTTACCACTATGACCTGATAGTCCTCAGAGGATGGCAATGAACATATAAAATCTGTGGTCAACGTATGCCATGGAACAGATGGCACAGGCAAGAACACAAATAAACCTGCTGGCTTAGTCTGAGGTGTCTTAGTTTGAGCACATATTGGGCAAGATCTTTCATTTATCTCAGCATCAGATTTCAACATGGGCCACCAAAAGGAGCATTTCCTGTGTGTTCCTAATTCCATGATGTCCAGCAATAGGGGAGTCATGACATATTTGCATGGCTTCAGTTTGCACCTTGTTAGTAGGCAAAAATAAGGTGTTTTTATGATAGTAATACTCCTGATGCTACTGTAAGTGGAAACTTAAAGCGTTCCATTCTTCCAATGGTAAATTTTGATACTCTGCTTTCACACGGTCGAGAAAGGATTGAACGACTCCCACTATTCCACATGCCTCTATGATGTGTGGATAACTAGTATTTGTGCTCTCCGGCTATCGGGGGATAAAGCATCTGCTACAACATTATGGGATCCAGGTATGTATGTTACTACAAAATCGTATCGGCTAAAAAAGAAAGCCCATCTGGCTTGCCGACTATTCCTGCATTGAAAACTGCAGAGGCATTGTAGATTGCGAAGATTTGTTCTAACTTCAAATGTTTCCTGTGAACCCATTACAAAATGTCTCCATTCCTTGCAGGCAGCGTTTAATGCTAGTACTTCTCTCTCTAACACAGAATAGTTTCATTCTGAATCTGACAACACATGGAATAGGTAAAAGAGAGGATGTTCGAGGCCATCAACGTCATGTCTTTGTAGTAACTCGGCTCTAATAGCTCTAACAGGTGCATCAGTAACCACTATAAATTTCTTTGTAGTGTCAGGATGATGTAATATTGGAGCTTGGTAAAAGGCACTTTTAGACACAGAAATGCTCTTTCTGCTTCTTTTGTCCAAATGAAACCCTTCCTTAGACTTTCTTTTTTGATGGTCTGAGTTATCTGACCTTGTTGTTGGGCAAAGTCCTTTATAAATTGTCTGTAGAAATTGGATAACCCTAGAAAGCACTGTGTCTTCTTAACAAAAGCAGGAGAAGGCCAATCTAATATAGCTTGTACCTTTTCTGAGTCCATCGCAATGCCAACTTGGTTGATACGGAAACCAAGATAATGAACCTCAGTCTTGTTGAGCTCACACTTTTCAGGCTTACAGTACAGATTGTTTTGTCGGAGTCTTTCCAGTACCTAAAGAACATGCTTAGTGTGGTGTTCAGGACAACGAGAATATACCAGAATGTCATCTAGGTAGATGATAACACTTTAGCTCAAAAGATCAGAGAAAACCGAATTCATAAATCTTTGAAATATGGAAGGTGCATTAGTCAGACCAAAAGGCATGACGCAGTATTCAAAATGACCTAATGGAGTACGCAAAGCGGTCTTCCATTCATCACCTTCCTTAATCCGTAAAAGATTATAAGCACCCCGCATATCTAAATTGGTGAATATCTTGGCTCCTTGGACTGCTTCCAAAATATCCTTAATAAGAGGTAGGGGATACCTGTCCTTGATGGTAATTTTATTCAACTCTCAAAAGTCAATACGGGGGCAGAGATCTTTAGTTTTCTTTAGTACAAAGAAAAGAGGAGCCCCGGCAGGGGATGAAGAGGGAACAATCAATCCGCTTTGCATGTTTTCATCTATGTATTCCTTAGGTACTTTTCTTTCCTGCTCTGATAAGGAATACATTCTTCCGAATGGAACTACTTCCCCGGGTATCAAAGGTATAGCACAGTCATAATCCCATTGAGGAGGCAAAATGGGTTTTTGAGGTTTCTGGAACACGTTGGAGTGTCCTTGATAGCATCTAGGTATTCCATGAATTAAATTAATGGTACTGCTTGCTTCATTGGAAGAGAAAATGGATCCTTTCGGAGACCAATAGAAATCTTTTGAATGGCAATGTAATTCACAATAGTGGGAGGAGAGTGATATAGTCTGTGTTTCCCAATTTATATATGGATTATGTAGTGTTAGCCAAGGAATACCCAGAATCATAGTGTGGTCAGGAGAAGATATCAAGTCAAAGACAACATATTCCTTATGGCTTCTAAATTGCAGACAAAGGGTAGGAGTAGTATCCACCAGTGGTCCGGAAGTTAAAGGAGAGCCATCCACTGTTTGAACATGTTCTGTGATCTCTTTAGGAATGTAAGGTATTCCATTTTCCTTAGCCCATTTCTCATCTAGGAACATCCCACTGGCTCCACAATCCAATAATGCAAATACTTGTTCTTCCTGGTTAGGGCACTGTAGAATTACAGAAAATACAAAAAGAGCTGTGGTATCTTCTCTGGAGGAACAGATGGAAGGTATCTCAATGCCTCCCACCCCTTCCTTTTCACAGGGGACAGGAGTTGGCGTTTCCCGACAGTCTGGTGGGACGGATTGGGCACATTCGAATTAGATGACCCGCACTGCCACAATAAAGATACAAGCCTTTGCATCAACTGTTCTTGCTTCAGATAATGGTCCACGATCAATTTGCATGGATTCTTCTTCTGTGGAGGCTGGTGTCTCTGGTTGGTTTTCTTCAGGGCGGCGTGCAGAAGAGCGCATTGCTACTGATTAGGGCTGAAACCTGGACCTTCGTTTCTCCAACCTACGTTCTTGTAAACGGTACTCAATATTAAGTGCCCGGTTCATCAGTTCTTTCAATGATTCTACCTGGGTGGAATTCACCAGTTCATCCTTTATTTCGTCTCATAACCCTCGACAGAAGAGTGTCATAAAATTGCGTTCAAGCCATGTGGTTTCAGCCGCTAGTTGTTTGAAACAGGTTATGTAGGTCAGGACATCCTGATTCCCTTGTTGTATCTCACATAACACCTCTTACACAGCGGCTTCCAGGTTGTTTGAACAAGAAAATCTGAATAGTTGGATAATAAAGAGTCATTGGCAGCTACCAAGGGAGTTGCCCAGTTTAAGGCTGGGCCAGACAGGGTACTTATCAAATATCCAACCTTGGTCTTATCCTGGGTAAACTGAGAGGGTTGAAATGCAAAATACACAGTTAAAGAGTTCAGACATTCCTTTAACTTATTAGGATCTCCAGAATAACGTGGTGTTGAGGCGGAAATGGTAGGTACATCAATGGATCGAGACACCAGAGCTTGTCTCAGAGCAGTATTTTTGGAACCCAGTTGTTGTAATTCTTGTGCCTGTTGCTGTACGGTATGAAGCATAGACTGCGCAGTTCCCACAACATCTTCAGGTGGTCCTTCCATGGTTCCAGAGCAATGCAGAAGTGTTTGGCGTTGCAATCTGTCACAACCTGAATGCTTCTTACCACTGTAATCTGCCAGTCTCTGGGCATCACCAGGTTTCTTGCTTGTTCTGGATTGACCAAAGTAGGGGCGACCCTTTCCAGTAGCCAGGGTGCTGCTGATAATAGAACACCAAGCAGGCCATAACCTACAGAAGGAGTCCCAGAGGAAAACAAACTAACTTGGGAAAAACCTCAGATCAAGGAACTCCTGAAAAAGATATAAAGAAAAGAAAAAGTAAGGCACAAAAAGTCTGGAACAAAAACTGCAGACAGAGAAAAGCAGGTGAAGTCCAAAAATAACGGATACAGGGGCGAGGAGCACAATTGGAACAGAAGTGTTTGCAACACAAGGAACAGAAGACCAACTGTGCTTATATACTGACAAACAGTAAGTGACCTGCAGGAAGCAATGAAGACACCATCTTGGATTGGGAAAAGCCACCTTAAAGTAAATGGAAAAATACCCGTAGAAAAAAAAAGTAAGGAGCAAGGCATGCAGGGAAGGAAACACAGACTCATAGGAAAGAGAAAATATGGTCAAGAAGAAACAAAAAAGAAAAAGAGTAAAAAACAGGGAAGTAAAACTAGGGGGTTAAAGGTGGGTGCAGCGTGAAACAGAGCCCAAAGGGAAAGATTCAGGTTGCGCGGCAGGCCAAAAAACAGGTTGCGACATGAAAAGCAGCCTGCGGCAGAAACGGCCGTCCTAAACGCGGACCACCGATCTGACTGCTGCCTGCAAGTGGGACACCGCCGGTCTTCGCTGCATCACAGGAGCAGCTATTTAGAGCAGCTCCAGCAATACCAGCTCCCACAGGAGTTGGGAGCTGGCTATGATAAGGGGGGCCTTCAGGCTCCCCCAGGATCCTATCACTGTCTCTCTCTCCTACATCCCATAATGAGATGGAAGAGAGAGACAAAGAAAGATTGTTATTGCAGCTGTTTATCCTCCATACACTGACTTCTAATTGTCACACCAGTAAGATGTTTGGTCTGAATGATATACTTATGTTTTGCTGGACAGCATAGCAGAGTCACCTGTGTCCTTGTGGTAAGGCGCTGGGACTGTCACTCTGCAGGTTGAAGATTCAAATCCGGATATCTCATGGTAGTGTGTCTTTTTATTTAGTAGTTATTTTAATGTTAAGCACTGATAGTGATGGAACATTTATGTATTTATTCCATAAAAATCTTTGGTTTGAATGTCATAGTCACATCTCAAAATCACATGGTATAGTGTCACCTGTGGCCTAGTGGTTTAGGTGTTTGACCTTCGCATTAAGGGTTCAAGTCTAGGTGTGTTACTTGTCATTTCCCTATTTTAATTTCTTAGCAACCGCAAATAATTAAGGTACATACCAAAAGGTGATCTCACTCTTTTTACATGACAAATACAATCTTCTTCTCAGCTTGTCCAGAAACATCTCATTTTAAGTATATCATTCATCAAATTCTGAAAAAACTCTCTCTCTCCATCTTTCTGCCCCCCTCTTGCTCTCTCAATTTTTCTTTGTCAATCTCTTCCTCTAAATGACTCTCGCTCAATCGCTCAATTTTTCTCTCTCTCGCTTTCATTCGACAATGGGATGGCAGAGAGAGAGAGAGCGATTGTTATTTTAATGATCCCTCCATACAATGACTTTAAAGTGTCACACAAGCAAGATGTTTGATTTAAATGTTATAGTCAGTTTTTCCCAAAAAAAAGAAAAAGTCACTTCTTGCCTACTGGTAAAGCTATTGGACTGTCACTCAGTAGGTTGAAGATTCAAGTCCTGGTAGCTCATGCAGTCTGCCTGTTCATTTACTAGTGTTTTGAATGTTAAACATTCTTAATGGTGTAATATTTAAGTATTTTTTCCCTACAAAATCCTTGGCTTGAATGTCAAAGTTATGTCTGGATGCTAGATACACTAATGAGTCATCTATGGACTAGTGGTTAAGGTCACTGACCATCACACTGAAGGTTCCAGTCTTAGTGTGTCTATGATCGTTTACCTAATTTAATTTATTTGCAACTTCAAATGTTTAAGATATATATTCAATCAATCAATCATTATTTGTAAAGCGTGGCTACTCACCCTGAGGGTCTCAAGGCAGGGAAGAGGAGGGGCCTCATTCGAAGAGCCACGTCTTGAGGTTCTTCCTGAAGACGGTGAGCAACAGGCTTTGTCTGAGGTGCAGGGGGAGGATGTTCCGGTTCTTCGCTGCAGTGTAGGTAAAAGATTGTCCTCTGGTGGTGGTTTTGCGAATGCGAGGGACAGAGACCAGGGCCATCTCGGTGGAGCGGAGGGATCTGGGGGGAAGGAGATGTGGTGGTTCAGGGAGGCTGGTCCTGTGTTTTGTATGGCCTTGTAGTTGATTTGCTTCTCGACCGGTAGCCAGTCAGGTGTTGGGAGATGTGTTCTCGGTGAGGGAGGTCCAGAATGAGTCTGGTGGTGGCGTTCTGGATGCGTTGAAGTTTTTTGATGTGCCTAGTTGAGGTGCCAGCGTAGGAGGCATTGCCACAGTCAAGCTTGCTTGACTAAGGCGTGGGTGACTGTCCTGCGACAGTCTGCTGGGATCCATTTGAAGATCTTCTGGAGTTTGCGGAGTGATTGCCTCCTCTAGCATCGTTAGGAATCCCATCAATGACACTGAAGATAATATTTTCTATGTCCTCCACATGAACCTGATGCATATGTCGGGCGACTGGATACGTCACATCATTATTATTTATGGCACTTAAAATTGAGAACTCTTGAGTCCAAATATATTATCAAACTCAACACCAAGGAGCCTCATGGTTTGACTATCCATGAGAAATTGTCAGTGCAAATAGTGTAGTCCAATGATGTTAAGACATACGGGTAGTATATAGTTACATTAGAGTGTACTGTGTTGAATACGTGTTAAGATTATTGCATTTTATTTCATCTTAAAATCCATCACAATGTGCTTTGAATTAGGAGTATAGTGAGATTTGGTAATTGACTACGGATAGCGACATATATGCAAGATAGAATGTTCTTTTTTCTTTTTTCTTCTTTCGTTTTATGTTAATTTCAAATTTCTGAACTTTCATTTACTGATTTTTATAGCGCATCCTGCGCATTACTTTGTAGGTTATAAATGAGCAAGATTGTTGAGTTTAGTTCATTGGTGTATATCGTGCTTTACTTTTAGTGGGTCTTTGTGTTAGGCAACAATATTGGCGTTCACAACAAAAGACTACACGTACACGTAATGTTGCACCGAAAAAGCAAAAGATCGTGGGTGCAGAGAGGGGAATGCTGTAAGAGTAAGCACTGACTTTGTTACATGTGTTTTGTAGTGTTATGATTCATTTAGTGCTGCGACAAATATTGAGCTAATCAATATGTTGTATGTTTTCTGATGTTTTTCAGGAATTTGAACAGGGTATAATGAATGTAGATATTATTGTCAGGTAACGCTATTCATTTTCCCGAAATGTTCAATGGTGCATATCGTACTTTACTTTTGTTGGGTCTTGTTGCTAGGCAACATTACTTGCGTTCCGACACGTTAGAAACTACACATAAATGTAATGACGCACCTAGAAAGTAACATGATGGCGGGTGCCGAGAGGGGCATGCCATAAAAGTAAGCACTAACTTTGATAAATGTGTTTTGAGGGGTATAATTCATTGAGTGTTGTAACAAAATGTGAGAGAATTAATGTGTTAGATATCTTCTCATGTTTCTCAGTGAACTGAATAGTGTATAATGAATGCAGATATCATTGGTTAAGGAGATGTGATCACATGGTGCAAAAGGGGTTTTATATCACACACCAAGATGGCGAAGGTTTTGTTGACAAAGGTGGATGACGCCGAAACGCGTTCCACTTCGTTTTTCTTTCGTGTATTAAATCCTTGGTTCCAGAGACTTTGTGGTGTGCCGTTTCTTTGGTGTGAGTTTTCACGAAGATTGTGAGCATATATATATATATAGATATATATCACCCAAAAAGAAATATATATATCAACCAATAAGAAATATCAATATTTACCCCTACTACACTTAGGGCCAAATGTAGGAACACTCTATTTTGCAATTTCCTAATTGTGATATTTAGTGACTCATAATTAGGAAATCGCAAAATGGAATGTACTTATGGTTATGGGTCCCACATTGCAGCTCGCAAAGCATGCAAGTTGCAAATGTGATGGTCCCAAGTAGCGATTTTCTAAACTGCAAACGGAATCGCTAATTGTGACTCCCAATTTGGTAATACAATCACAAATTGCACAAGCCCCCACAAGTACAGAAAAGTACTTCCTGATTCAGGAGAATGACCCTTAAACCAGGAAGTTCTCATCATTGCCATCTTCTGAAGCCCACTGAGAGGAGGTGGTGCAGACTTCTGCTGAAAGTTGTATGTTTGGAGTCAAGGGGGACACAACGTTTACAAAGTATGGCAAGCCAGGATGCCAGGATGCTTTTAAGGAGTCTGGGGCAGAAAAAGAAAGTTAAAAGTTTCAGAAAAGGAGTTAGAAATCCTTACAGAGGAATGCTGCAATAACCATGACTTGCTCTTTCACAAGGCCTCTGTGACAGTCCCTGAGGCCTTAAAAAAAGAAAATCTGTCTGGACATGCAGACCCAAATAAATTAAGTTTGAGTGACACATCAGTCAGTGGACGAAATCTGCAAATGTTGGTACGACCTCAGGTCAGGGACAAAAGAAAAAGTGGCCACTCGCCTGGCAGAGAGTCGTGCCACAGCAGGAGGACCTTTCATAGTACAGCCACCCACAGCCATAGTAATGGGAGTGAAAGGCACCCTTGAGCCAGAGGCAGTTGGCAGATTCCGGCACATAGACAACTTAAAAGTAGGACCAAACCCAAGTATGTGCATCTTGTCCATTGTCCTTTTTGTAAAAAAAAAACTAATAAGTATACAAATGCACTATTGGACATGTAGTACATTGAACATATTGTGTATTTTAGGTATATTTTATTGTGCTTAAACAACAAATAAATGTCACACCAATACAAATCAAGCAGAAAAAAGTAATTGTAAGTTTATTCTACTCCACAGATGACGCTGCACAGCACACAGATGAGGCTGAGTCCGAGGGATGTGATGCCGCTCGTATGGATGAGGAGGACAATCAAATTGAGACATACTGTGGACCCTCAACATCACATGGGCACATCAGTAGTGCTGTATGTACATGGCAGCCTGCATCAGGAGAGGAGATTTCTGGCCAAGTATAGACTTAGCTATGTAGTGACATCATGCCCGTAGTACCTTTTGGGACATGGTTGAGCATGATGTAGGCCAAGATCTGCCTGACAACCAATCCCGTCCAATACACAAGCAGTTGACAAAACCCAGGTGTTTGGAGGCATTGGGAACTCCATATTACAGGTTCAACACCTGCAACAAAAACATATAAAAATCATGAACAGGAACTTACAGACCATGCAATAAACAACATCCTTTTGATTTGTCAATGTAGCCGGAAAATTGGCAGAAATAAAAAACAAATGGTCATCAAGATGGACAGCATGACAGCCTCAATAGAAAAGCTGTGTGTTCAATTAGCAGACACTGACACAAACCAAAAGCACCAGGAGAAGCACAATGCTACAAGAATGGAAACTAAGGCCCATATTTATATTTTTTTTGCGCCGTATTAGTGTCATTTTTTGTTGCAAAAGCGGTGCAAACATACAAAATACAGCTGTATTTTGTAGGTTTGCGCATCTTTTGCGTCAACAAGCGGCGCAAATGCGGTGCTAAAAAAGTATAAATATGGGACTAAGTCGTTAAATTGGCAGATTGACACATGCCACAACTACCCCTTGTATGACAACAGTTAGGGCCATATGTACCAACAAATTTTCCCATAGACACAGAATGGGTAAAACCCTGTGCTACATCTGGCCCTTAATGTCTAAGTTGAAATGGGCTACATCAGTGGCGATGTAGCCAGTGGTTTGCAACTCATCACAACATCTGTTGAGGCAATGTAAACTGGCCACATTGCAGGTGGTACAGCTGATGACAGTCAGGAGAGGGAGGACCACCCTAGCATCAGTAGTGTGTCCACTACCGGTGCTATATACCAAAGATACAGCAACAGCCGCATACATGCTGCCACACATCATGAGAGTACACCATCAGGCCACAGGGCAGTATGCATTGATGTGTTTTTTTGTGCGTTTCTCATATTTGATAATGGTCATATCTCTTGGGTTAACCAGCATTGCATAAGTTGCTAACTCATTCTTTGATAATGAAGAAATTAACATACATACCAGCCATTATCCCCTTCGCTGCCAGGCCTTTCCCCCTCCTGTGCCAAGCCTTTTTTGGGCTATTTGGGGTAGTTTGCCCTTAAGCTCTCATAACTTTTTCTCCACATAAGCTACACATGACAAATTTGTGTCAGTTGTTTCCAATATTCTAGAGATTCTAGAGGTACCCAGAGTTTGTGGGTTCTCCAGGAGGAGACCAAGAAATTAGCTAAAATAAAGCTGAAATTGTGTTTGTTTTAAAAACAAATGGGAAAAAAGGGCAGCAGAAGGAGGCTTGTGTTTTTTTCCCTAAAAATGGCATCAACAACCATCTTCCCAGCTTTTGGGAACAGGCAGACTTGAATTAGAAAACTATAATTTTCAACACAATTCTGGCCTTTATTCTGGGACATACCCCATTTTAACAATTTTTTGGTGCTTTCAGCCTCCTGCCAGTTAGTGACAGAAACGGTTGTGAAACCAATGCTGGATCCCAGACAGTTAACCATTTCTGAAACGTAGACAAAATTCTGAATTCAGCATGGGGTCATTTGTGTAGATCCTTCAAGATTTCTTACAGAAAGGAACAGCTAAATTAAAAAAATATTGAAATTGAGGTGAAAAAAAGAGCCATTTCTGTCCACATTTTCTTCTATAACTTATTCCAACTATGGCAGATTTTTGAAAGCAATATACTGTTACGTCTGCTGGACTCTTCAGGTTGCGGGTATATATAGGGCTTGTAGGTTCATCAAGAACCCTAGGTACCCAGAGCCAATAAAGGAGCTGCACCTTGCAATGGGTTTTCATTCTATACCAGGTATACAGCAATTTATTTGCTGAAATATGAAGAGTGAAAAATAGGTTTCAAGAAAACCTTTGTATTTCCAAAATGGGCACAAGATAAGGTGTTGAGAAGCAGTGGTTTTTTGCACATCTCTGAATTCCGGGGGTGCCCATACTAGCATGTGAATTACAGGGCATTTCTCATATAGATGTATTTTTTACACACTGTCTTACATTTGAAAGGAAAAAATGTAGAGAAAGACTAGGATCAATAACACTTGTTTTGCTATTCTGTGTCCCTCCAAGTCTCCTGATAAAAATGGTACCTCACTTGTGTGGGTAGTCATAATGCTCGTGACAGGAAATGCAACATGGACACATCACATTTTTATATTGAAATCTGACATGTTTTTTGCAAAGTGCCTAGCTGTAGATTTTGGCCTCTAGCTCAGCCGGCACCCAGGGAAACCTACCAAACCTGTGCATTTTTGCAATCTATACACCTAGGGGAATCCAAGATGGGGTGACTTATGGGGCTCTCACCAGGTTCTGTTACTCAGAATCCTTTGCAAACCTCAAAATTTGGCAAAAAAACACTTTTTCCTCTCATTTCAGTGACAGAAAGTTCTGGAATCTGAGAGGAGCCACAAATTTCCTTCCACCCAGCCTTTTCCCAAGTTTCTCAATAAAAATGGTACCTCACTTGTGTGGGTAGGCCTAGTGCCCGCGACAGGGAAATGCCCCAATACACAACGTGGACACATCACATTTTCCCAAAGAAAACAGAGGTGTTTTTTGCAAAGTACCTAGCTGTGGATTTTAGCCTCTAGCTCAGTCGGCACCTAGGGAAACCTACCAAACCTGCGCATTTTTGAAAACTAGACACCTGGGAGAATCCAAGAGGGGGTGACTTGTGGGGCTCTCACCAGATTCTGTTACCCAGAATCCTTTGCAAACCTCAAAATTTGGCCATAAAATATTTTCCCTCATATTTCGGTGACAGAAAGTTCTGAAATTTGAGAGGAGCCACAAATTTCCTTCTACCCAGTGTTCCCCTAGTCTCCCGATAAAAATGGTACCTCACTTGTGTGGGTAGGCCTAGTGCCCGCGAAAGGAAATGCCCCAAAACACTCTCTGGGCACATCAAAACTACCTGTTTTTGCGGGGTAACCTGCATTTGTGGTCCTGGGCTCAGCAGCCATCTAGGGAAACCTACCAAACCCAGACATTTCTGAAATATAGACACCAGAGGGAGTCCAGGGAGGTGGGACTTGCGTGGATCCCCCAATGTTTTCTTACCCAGAATCCTCAGCAAACCTCAAATTTAGCTAAAAAATCATATTTTTCCCACATTTCTGTGTGGGATCACCGCACTGGGACACATTTCCTACCACCCAACGTTCCCCTCAGTCTCCCGATAAAAATTATACCTCACTTGTGTAGGTGGGCCAAGTGCCTGTGACAGGGAATAGCCAAAAACATGTTGAAATTGAGGGGGAACCTAAGCGGGTCCAAAAGGGCAATTTGAAAAAAAAAAAATTGGCTGACAAGTGCAGCAGAATGTTTATTGATATAGATGAGACAATGCTGGTCGGTAGGAATTTTGTGGATTGCTGCAGATTCCGGAAGGTTCCATCACAAAAATGTGGGAAAAATGTGTGATTTCCAGCAAAGTTGGGGGCTTGCAGGGCATTGCGGGTAAGAATATGGTGTGGGGTGCATGTGAAGCACACCACCCTGGAATCAACCAGATGTTTAGTTTTCAGATGTGTCTAGGTCTTGTGGATTTTTCTACATGGCAGCGTCTCAAAGTCCAAAAAGTGCAGCCCTCACTATTCCAAGTAGGACGATTTTGAGAGTTAGCCAAGCTCTCATGGGCCAAATGTAAAACCAGAACCCAAAATAATTAAATGTCCTCTTGCTTGCTGTGGGATAAGATGTTTTAGTGTGCGGGGGAGAGCTAAAAGACTGGTACCCCCTTCAGTTAGGGTGGGAGCATAACCAGGCCCATACTGGTTGGTAGCCACCACACCACTATTTTTTTTTTTTTTTAATTCCCTGGCATCTAGGAGACTTTATGCCCCTCCGGGGTGTGAATCAGGGGTGATTGCCCCATCTGCCCACTGGTGGGCAGAACAAATTTGGCCCCATTTATTTGGGGTGGGGATATGACTGTGTGGTGCATCGCCTCCATTACTGACGCATCTCTAACTTTGTGCTGTTAGGAGCCAGTGCATCACCTCATTCCCAAGGATTGACGATGATGCACTGCCTCCTCTGTTCCTCACATCTTCTTCAAAGTCGATGTAAACAAGGTATTTTTTCAGTGGGCCAAGGTTGGTCTCTGTATCTGACCTATGGTCCATCGCGGTCGGCATGACTTTCCAGATTTGACTCAGTCCATCGTGACCAGATAGCCCTGGTTGGCTCTTTATGGGGCAGATTTAACCCCTTGCGGGCCACGGCTGTAATGGTTACGTCCGTGGCTGCGCCTCTCAGGCGCCACAGATGTAACCATTACGTCCGATTACCGGCCTTCGGGGGAAGCACTAGCGCTCCCCCGAGGGCAGCAATCCACCCCTCCAGGTCAGGGTTGGGAGGGGAATCGTTTCCCTTCCAACCCCACCCCCTCCCTGACCCCCCCATGTTGTCAGAGCACGATTGCGTGCTGACATCATGAAAGGGTGCAAAGACGCGCTAGAAGACATTTGCTTCCAGTGCGTTGACCAGGAAGGAGGTAAGTTTTACCTCCGGGCAGGGGTGATCCCTCTGAAAGGCATCAAGGGAAAGGAATGGGTTTTCTTTTCCCTTGATGTCTCTTTGAGCATTCCTGCTGCCCGATCGCACAGCAGGAATGCCCACTAGACACAAGGGAATAAGGGCCAGATGTAGGAAGATTCCAAATTGCGAGTTGCAATTTGCGAGTCCCATCGAATCGCAAATCGCAATTTGGAATGCAGAAAGGTGTCTCAGACACCTTCTGCGACTCGCCATGGGGTCGCAAAGACCCACCTCATTAATATTAATGAGGTGGGTCTCAATTCGTGACCCCATAGAGAGTCAGGGCACTCACGCGGATGGTGGCCTGCTGGAGACAGCAGACCACCATGTCCGTGACTGCTTTTAAATAAAGCAGTTTTTTTTTTTCAAAGTGCAACCCGTTTTCCTTAAAGGAAAACGAGCTGCACTTTGAAAAAAAAACGAAACCTTTAGTTTCGGTATTTTTCAGGGCGGGTAGTGGTCCATTTTTTCCAGACACAAAGGGGAAGGGGTCCCATGGGGATCCCTTCCCGTTTGCGCTTGGGTTACCATCCACTTCAAGTGGATGGTAACTGCGCTTTCATTTGCGACCGCAATCGTGGCATAGCATTGCGAGTCGCAAATAGGAAGTGAACACCCCTTCCTATTTGCGAGTCGGAAATGCATTTTGCGAGTCGGATCTGACTCCCAAAATGCATTTCTACATAGCAAAGAGGCTTTTGCGACTCGCAAACGTCGATTTTCGCCGTTTACGACTCGCAAAACCCTTGCTACATCTGGCCCTTAGTGTGTGTGTGTGTGTGTGCGTGTGTGTGTTTATTGCATGGGAGAGCGACCACTTGGGCAAGGGTCGCTCTCCTTTGGGGGGCAATGTATTTTTCACCATTTCTGCCCCCCTCGAGGACATATCAGCCTTTTTTTTTTAGGCCGATCTGCCCCCAAAGGGGACAGAAAGCCACTAGAAACCAGGGATTGTTTTTTTTCCTAGATTATCTTGTGTTGGGGGCGGGCCCTTGGGCAAGGGTCACCCCCAAGGGGCAAACAGCACTATTGGGCAGTTCTGCTCCCCTTGGGGGCAGATCGGCCTATTTGTTTTAGGCCTTTCTGCCCCCAAGAGCGGCAGAATCCACTTAGCCCCAGGGATTGTGGGTGTGTGTGCTTTGTGTGGGGGGTGGCCCCTTGGGCAAAGGTCGCCCCCAAAGGGGGCAATATAATCTATGCCATTTCTGCCCCCTTTTGGGGCAGTTTGGCCTATTTTCTTTATGCCCCCTGAGGGGGGCAGAAACCATAAAGACAACATGGATTTTTTTTGTTTTCTTTCTTTTGTTTTTTCTGTGTTTGGGGGGGGCGCCCCATTGGGCAAGGGTCACCCCCAAGGGCCAAAAAGCACAATTGGGCGTTTCTGACCTCCCCCCCCCCCCCCCCCCTTGGGGGCAGATCGGCCTATTTTTTTTTTTTAGGCCCATCTGCCCCCAAGTGGGGCAGAACCCACTTAGCATCAGGGATCATGTGTGTGCTCTGTGTGGCGGAGGTGGCCCCTTGGGCAAGGGTCGCGCCCAAAAGGGGGCAATATATTCTATAGCATTTCTGCCCCCCTTGGGGGCAGAATGGCCTATTTATTTTTTAGGCCCATCTGCCCCCAAGCAGAGAACACTAGACACTAGGGAAAATGTAAAAATGGTTGGTGGCGGGGTGTTTGTCAACTGGCGAAGTATTTGCATTTATGATAACAGTTTTTTTCTCTTTTTTGTTCTAGTTCAAAGCTTTTGCTTCCTTTGCTGTGGCTTGTTGCAGTTTTGGCAGTGGTTGTCCTGTGGTTTGCGTAGTTGCATGTTTTAGGTAAGTAAATAAATTTACTCCAAAGGAGTATTGTTGCCATGCATGAATGACATGTTTGTAGGTGGTGTACTGAATTCAGGATTGTGTGTGAAATTGTCCTTAGATTTATGCACAATGATTATTGTGTTGTCTTATGTCTCATTTGCTTTTTTTTCTCTTTTTAGTGGGATATCATTGGTGATTGCTGTGGCTGTGCAGAGTAGTTGCTGGTGAGTCAAGCTTTTTCAGGCAAGTGAGCGGTATCGTTTTTGAGTTTATAACTCTTAGTGATAAAGCTACACTTTGTTTGTTACTTATCTTACATAGTGCTGGTTGTTGGTGGTGCATTTGTCCAGTTACTTTTTGTACAAAGGATCATGGGTAGCCTTAGGATGACTGCTCAGCAGATTGTTGGTGTGCTTTTTGAGTCGTCTTCTGACCATAATTATGAGACTGACTCTGCATCTGAGGCAGAGGAGGAAGTGCAAGATTCTGGAAGTGAATTTTCAGTCAGAGAGGAATCATCTGATGACGAAGACACTCTCAGTGCTGATGAAGGGCCTGTTTTAGAGGAGGACACTGATGTGCCAATGGTGTAGCAGCCAGCGGCTGAAAGGTTTCCCATTGGAAGACCTGACACGTGGGTTGCACCAAACATGGAGCAGCCACAGTTGCTTGCGTTTACTGGTTTAGTTAGTACGAAAAACTTTTTGCCTGTAAACTTTTTTGAATTGTTTATGGGCAATATATTTGTGGAAGAGATTATTGTGCAGACTAATTTGTATACAGAGCAGTATTTGGGGGACAATGCTGCCAGACTTAGGCCACACTCTAGAGCTAACCAGTGGATTCCCACAAATCTGGAAAAGTTGAAAAAGTTCTTGGATTTTTTTGATGGGGCTGATAAGGAAGCCATCACTGTTTTCATATTGGTCTACTAGTCCCTTGATGGCAACTGCTATATTTCCTTCAATCATGAGTCGTAAACGGTATGAGCTTCTTCTTCGGATGTTGCATTTTGTAGATAATGCTTTAGCCTTGCCATGAGATCACCCTGACTCTGACTGTCCTTTTGGTAGATCGGTTTTCAGAGATCTATGTTCCAGGCAAAGAAATATCTGTAGATGAGTCTTTGGTCCTGTTCAAGGGCCGTTTGTTTTTTAGGCAGTACATTCTAGCAAGAGGGCATGATATGGAATTAAGATGCATATGCTGTCTGAAAGTAGTACAAGATATGGTTATAATTTGCGGGTCTACACTGGTAGGGATTCCACTATTGACCCCCCTGGTTGTCCACCCACTTTTGGAGTTAGTGAAGAAATTGTGTGGGAACTTGTTAGACGACTGTTTAACAAAGGTCACCATTTATATGTAGATAACTTCTACACTGGAGTTCAGTTGTTCACGGAGTTGGTCAGAGTGGACACTTGCTTGTGGCACAATCCGCTCTAATCGGAAAGGCTATCCAAGAGAGCTTGTCTGTAAAAAACTTGAGAAGGGACAGTGCAGTGCCTTGCGGAGTGATGAGCTGCTAGCTCTGTAATTTGTAGACAGGAGGGATGTGTACATGCTAAATACCATCCATGATGAGAGTACTTCACCTGTGGCTGTTTGGGGTCAAGTTGCTGAAGTGCGCAAACCTGTGTGTATTTTAGACTATAATAAGCACACAGTGGTGTTGATAGAGTAGATCAGAGGTTGGAACCTTACATTGCTGCTCGTAAGTCTTATGTTTGGTATAAGAAATTAGAGGTTCACCTGTTCCACTTGGCAAATGTTAATGCTTTTGTTGTGTTTAATGATAGTTCTCCAGAGTCAAGGAAGACATTTGTGAAATTTCAGGAGTCTATCATAGCCAGCCTTGTTGTGCTGGAACAGGCATGAGTTCCTAGAGAAGCAGTGGTGGAGGATGTGGCTAGATTGAAAGATTGTCACTTTGCTGAGCACATTCCTCCCTGGGCCAAAAAAAACTTTCCTGCTAAGAGATGTAGAGTCTGTGCTCGAAGAGGTATCAGGGAGGAAACTAGGATGTACTGTCCTGATTGTCCTTTAAAGCCTGGGCTGTGTGTGGGTGGCTGTTTCAAGAGCTACCACACACAGAAGAATTATTGGGAAATACCATGAGTGTAAACTGCTGTTTTATATTTTCATACGTTCAGTTTCACAGTTGACATTACTGTCACGTATTCAGTTAGAGCTTTTGTGTTTTTAGTTTTGTACTTATTTATAAATAGTGGTTTCTTTGTTATTTAAAAACACACAAAAAAGTGATGGAGGTGGCGTGGGTGGCGCTTGGCTGGCGGTGTGCGTGGGGTGGCGCTTGGCTGGCAGTGTGAGTGGGGTGGCGCATGGCTGGCGGTGTGCACAGGGTGGCGCTTGGCTGGCGGTGTGAGTGGGGTGGTGCTTGGCTGGCGGTGTGAGTGGTGTGGCGCTTTGGTTCTCGGTGTGAGTGGGCTGGCGCTTGGCTGGCAGTGTGTGTGGGGTGGCGCTTGGCTGGCGATGTAAACATTGACTTGCTGTTGGCTACTGCAACACACTGCCAGGCAAACGCCAGTCCACACATTCCCATCAACTGGTGTGATTCCTGTGTCAGACATGAGGGCGTATGTAAGTGATGGTCCCTTGGGTGGCACTGTCTGTCGATGCGAGTGTTGTAATGTGCTGGGCCCGTGGCGTGAATGGTCTTGTGCATGTCATGTATGAAAGCTGTGTGAATGGACTGTAAAGTAGTTGGGGCCAGATGTAGCAAAGGATTGCGAGCGCAAGCGGCTCGCAGCGCTATTTTCGACTCCGCAAAATGCGAAATGGGATGTACAAATCCCATTTCGGATCACCAAATAGCGATGCAGCATGTTACTGACTCGCAAAATTTTCAACCTGATTTTGCAACCTGCAATTAGGAAGTCTCAAACTGTATGCAAAGCCAGTCGACAATTGCGACTAGTCGTAAAAAGCCCGTTTTGCACACCCAGATTACCACTGATTCAGAGCAGGTGGTAACCAGAACCAAACTATAAAAGGAGACCCAGAAGGCATCTGGGCTACTCAAAATGGCTGCACTATACATGATTGCATGGAGGAGGAGAGTCCAGGCTGCCCAGCAGAGGAGGAGGAGGCAGAGACAGGAGAGGATATATCGAACCAGGCAGACACTATTTCAACAAACTGAGGAGGAGATATACGATAAATACAGACTGAGCAGTGCTGTTATCTTAGAGAGAATGGAACTGCTGAAACTTTAGCTTGAACGACAGACAATGCGTGGCAGCGCCATCCCCACACATGTGCAAGTGCTATGCTCAATGCACCTCTTGGCCTCGGGTAGCTATCAGGGGGTAATTGCTATGGCAGGTGGGATATCCCAAAGTGAACTCTCACGATTCTTCATGTTTCCTAGATGCCACACTCGCACACGTGCCCAAATATATACAACTTCCCAGAAATGAGACAGAAATGAACAGCACCAAGTTGGACTTCTACAGAATTACCAACTTTCCCCATGTAATAGGGTGTGTGGATGGGACACATATACCAATTTGCCCACCAGCAAATCTGGAATATGTGTTCCGCAATAGGAAATGTACCCACTCACTAAACATTTAGGTGGTATGTGACGCCCATAATGTCATTACTGACATTGTGGCTAAATATCCAGGGAGTACACATGATGCATACATATTCAGGCACAGTGGATACACCAACGCCTAGAACGTGGGGAGTTTGGAGAAGGATATTTATTAGGTATTGGCGATTACATTCTGAAGCCTTACATACAGGTCACTGTGTAACCCTGTGATGCCCTGCTAAATTTGCCTCTTTTGTCAAACAGGTGACAGTGCATATGCCCTTAGACCATGGATACTCACCCCATACATAACACCTGGCAATCAGAACGAGAGGCAATACAACATTGCACATCGGCGGACCAGAACTGTAGTCGAGAGGATGTTTGGATTGTTGAAGTCAAGATTCCGATGCCTCCACAAAAGTGGAGGAGCACTCCAGTATGCCCCGGAAAAATCATGCAAGATTGTTGCCACCTGTGCCATCCTACACAACATTGCCACCAGACGGGGCTAAATCTCACCCCTGAAGACACAGATACCGAGGATGAGGAGCAAGAGCTACCACACCGACAGCCTGGGGATAGAAGCATCGCAATGGAGGGCAGACAGAGACGGAACCACATTGCAACCCACTACTTTGGCAGTTACGTGGCAACCGTGACAATGCCCACTAATGTAAGACACACATAGCCCAGTTGTGTAGTCAAACAAACTAACACGTTTTTATTGCAGAACTATGTTGAAATCATTGTGAACTATGCTACAGTATGGTAAAAAAAACAGTCAAATCTGACACATTATATTCATGTGCCTCTGTACCAGTTCGAGTCAGTGGCTCACAGCCTCCTACGACTGCGGCCACCATGGCTCACTCCAGCTTGGTCCCCTGAGCCCTGCCGTGCACTGCTACTCTGCAACAGACGTGCATCAGTGACAGACACACTACTCACAGTTGAGCCCTCCTCACTGTCCTGCGGTGTATCTCCAATTCCCCTTGCAGCCTGTCTGGTCTCCAGCAGATCCACCACATGGCTGATGTGGCCAAGTCCACGTGCCACATCTCCTGCAAAATGCCCCAGTTCTACTTGCAGGCTGACAGTGCGCCTTGACAGGCAGGTTGTGTTTGTTGCCAGGCGCCCTATGGAGGGACCAAGCCTGTCTAAACGGGCAGCAGTGTTACACTCCCTGCACCATGCCTGTGCTCTGTCAGCCACCAGTTCCCTGACCAAATTGTCAATGGAGGTCGTCAGGTTACCCAGATGTGTGTTCATTGTTGTGAACTGGTTGTCCACATTTGCCAGCCCATGTGTGATAGTGGTCTGCAGTCTTTAGAGGTTCAGTTTCATTAACCTCATCTGCCTATTTTGCAGGCGCGGACTCTGCAATAAGGATGCCTCAAGTCCCACAAAATCTACATCTGACACATCCCCACTGCGCACAGACTGCAATGTGCGGCATCTACGCACTGCGCCTGATGATGCATGTGTTTGCCTTTCCATAGGCATTGGCCCTGGTGTTTCAACAGCTGCCTCCATACCCAGCACAGGATCGTCCATGGTCTCCTGTGCCAATTCCACGGGTGGTGTTGTCCTGCACTCCCCTGCGGTGTCTGTGGCAGCCTCCTCCTGTGGGTCTGTGCCATGTTCCTCTCCCTGCACAGTGGCACTGATGGGGGGGCCTTGTGGGAGACCTGTGGGACATAGGGGATACACTGTCAGTCTTGCACATATGTTTGATGCCTCAAAATAAACATTTGCCTATATTTGGACTACTGTACTACATTGCCCATAATGCACTATTCTATAGGTTGCTAAACTGTGAATGGAGCTAGGCTGGAGGTGCCTGCTGATGTATACTGGGATTGGATGCATAGTGCATATGCTGGTGTGCATGCATATATTTTGGTACTTACGTTTTGATGTTCCTGCTGCAGAACTGTCTACATCTCCAATGCCCAGTAAAGCCTCCAACTCCAGAGTTGTCTCCACCATGCTTTCTATTGCTGTAGGGGGTGGAACAGTAGATGTCCCTCCTCCAGTGCCATGCATCTCCCTCATGTGCTCCGCCACCCTCTCCTTGGTCCTGGAGCGAAGGTCATACCACCTTTTGCGTATTTCATCCAGGGTGCGGTGGCTTACACCAATGGCATTGATCTTGTTCTGGATGTCTTGCCAGATCTTCTTTTTTTGGGTGCCAGGGACACTCATTGCTGCCTTGCCAAATAATTGTTCATGGTGCAGGCAGCACTCCTCAGTCAGCACCTCCAATTCCTTGTCAGAAAACTTGATTTTGCGTTTCTGCCTCCACTGGGTGGCTCCTTCTCCTGTGTCTCCATTGTTGCTGCTGCTCCTCTCACCTGGGTGTGGCTCTGCAGTTTGGGCTGGGTGGGCTCCTCCCTCCTCCCTGTTCCATTTGGTTACTTCCTGGTTCTGATGTCATCACACAGAACCAGGAAGTGGGTATTTCAAAAGTTTTATTCCACTTGCAGGCAATTTGCAAGTCAGTCGCAATTTGCGACACCTGACCACACCCTTCGTGCAATTTGCGACCTCGCTTTTTGCGAGGTCACAAAATGCGGTGCGACTCGCTAATTGGAATAGCGATTTTTACTGGAATTTCGTTTTGCGAGTCAGAAATAGCGATTCACATGGAGTCGCTGTTTCCAACTCGCAAATTTTTCGTTCCTACATATGGCCCTTGGTGCCTTGTAGTGGCTTTACAGCTCACAAGCTGTGAGTCATTGGTTCCGTTTTTTGGCCTTTCCGTTATTAATAGTGCATTTCATTTTTGTGAAATCTCTTGTTAATAAAATGTGACCTACTGATTCATCACTCACCCTCGTGCCAAATCAAACCAGTATGTGTGGTAAAAATAACAAAACATGCTCCGCTGTAATCAGGCGTCGCAGCACATAAGTGACACGCTAGGTGTCTCGAGTGGGACCCTGATAATGAAGCATGCCACCAACTTGGTTGGTGGGTGAGGGGTTTTCTTAACATAACCTAAGTGTGTTTCTAAGACATCTAATTGAGAAATGCCCTGTAATTCACATGCTAGCATGGGCACCCCGGAATTCCCAGATGTGCAGATAACCACTGCTTCTCAACACCTTATCTTGTGCCCATTTTGCAAATACAAAGGTTTTCTTGATACCTATTTTTCACTCTTTATATTTCAGCAAATGAATTACTGTATACCCAGTATAGAATGAAAACCCATTGCAAAGTGTAGCTTATTTATTAGCTCTGGGTACCTAGGGTTCTTGATGAACCTACAAGCCCTATATATCCCTGCAACCAGGAGAGTCCAGGAGACGTAAAGGTATATTGCTTTCAAAAATCTAACATCGCAGGAAAAAGTTACAGAGTAAAACATTGCGAAAAATTGCTGTTTTTCACTTCAATTTCAATATTTTTTTCTGTAGGAAACCCTTGTAGGATCTACACAAATTACCCTTTGCTGAATTCACAATTTTGTCTACTTTTCAGAAATGTTTAGCTTTCTGGGATCCAGCATTGGTTTCACACCCATTTCTGTCCCTAACTGGAAGGAGGCTGAAAGCACAAAAAATAGTAAAAATGTGGTGTGTCCCAGTAAAATGCCAAAATTGTGTTGAAAAATTGGGTTTTCTGTTTCAAGTCTGCATGTTCCTGGAAGCTGGGAAGATGGTGATTTTAGCACCGCAAACCCTTTGTTGATGCCATTTTCAAGGAAAAAAACACAAGCCTTCTTCTGCAGTCCTTTTTCCCCATGTTTTTGAAAAAAACGAGATTTTCACTGTACTTTGGATAATTTCTTGGTCTCCTCAGGGGAACCCACAAAGTCTGGGTACCTTTAGAATCCCTAGGATGTTGGAAAAAAAGGATGCAAATTTGGCATGGGTGCTTATGTGGACCAACAGTTATGAGGGCCTAAGTGCGAACTGCCCCAAACAACCAAAAAAAGTCTTGGCACCTGAGGGGGAAAAGGCCTGTCAGCGAAGGGGTTAAGAGCCCTTTGCGCCATATTAGCGCCACCTTAGTGTCATTGTTTTACGCTAAGGTTGCCTTTTTCCCACAATATATATACAAAGTGCTGCAGTGCATGCATTGCATCACTTTGTAACCCCTTGCGCCACGTTATGCCTGCGCAAGGCATAATCTATGCAAGGGGGTATTCCCCCCCATTAGGGTGGCCGAAAAAAAAAATGATGCAAAGAAATCTAAAACATTTCTTTGCGCCATTTATTTCTGGCGTTTTTAATGCCTGCTAAGAACAGGCGCTAAAAGGGGGCACACCATTGGTTACAATGGGCCCCTATGTACTGTTCAGGGTTAGCACCAATATTTTGATGCTAACCCTGAACAGTACATAAATAGCATTAAAAATTCTGATGCTATTGCCCCCTACCCTGCGCCATCGTGTGCTGTATTCTAACTATGGCGCACACATTGTGGCGGTAGGGGGGCCCTGGTTTAAACACTACATTTCAGTTTATTATTTAAAAATTCATGTCTCAGGTTCTACTAATTGGATTTTTGTCTTTTGGGCTTGTTTTGTTCATTAAATTAAGCTCTAGTTTTCTAATTAAGTATGATATCTGTTTGTGAGGTGTTTCCACTGTTTGAAATGTTGCACAAATACCTAGCACATGGCCTCTTAACATGGCCCAAACCTTTAGATTGTACTAAAATTATATGTTCAATATCCACAGAGCTAAGCAGTGTAGGCCCTAGAGAGCCGCAATGATGTGTTATCCCAAGTAGCTGAAGTGCGCTTAACCCCGTTGGTTCCACTGCTCACAAAACCATCCTTTTCCCTTTAGATAAACCCACATGGAGGGGAATCCCCACAGTAGTCCCAAAGTTAAAAATTCATGTATCCATAGGTTATGATTAATTTGGTGTACCTTTCAAGATCTGGATTTACCGGGGTCATCTCTGTTTTCCACCAGCAGTCACAGCAGATTTTGTCAAATTTGGCTTATATCACGGTTTTTAGAGAGGGTCGACTAAGAAATAGTTGAAGGCACATATTATGTGTTCCACAGCATGACTAATTAACAGCTGTTATTAGAAAACAGTTTCATTAAGATCTTCGATACTGTGTTTAAAGATTGCAGTGTATTTCTTTTCTTAGTGCCTCTTCTATTTTCATGAGTGCTGTCATTCTGCGCCACTCGATTGATGTCAAATTGTAGTCCTTCCTCCATTTGTGTAAAATGTACCACTTCATGGTTTCCAAATTCTGGTCACCCTGCTCTCCATCCATGGTGATACTGTTGTTGTGTCATTCACATTTTGCTTCCACCAGTAAAGCATGCAGCATGGGTCAGTGGGTCAGCCCACTTCAGGTATTGGCTAACTTCACTGCAAGTGACAGCATTCTGCTCTTTCACAAGGAGCACATGCACACAAAATAATTGCCTTCAGTGCCGTGGACTACCATGGCAATATGTGCCCTGTGACTCCCCCCAAAAAATATTTCCCTTTAGCCAATGCTATTTTATTTTTCATACTGGTGATGGCCCATTAGGTCCTCAAAAATAAAGTTTACAAAAACAATGTTGAAACAAAACAGCATTGACAAAACCAAATGAACCGCATTTAAAGCCTGATCTGCTGGCTTTTTTTTCTGTAACTGTGATTTCTTTATTTAAGTGTCCCTTATCCCTGAATTTCCAGGGTTGGTGAATTGGGTCCATAGCTCATAAGAACATATGCCTGAAAAATAATTATGTATAGACCGGGAAACCATTATAAATGCACAAAAGCTTTTAGCAGCCAATTTCAAGGAAAGTTACACCAATTTCAAATACATTCGGTTGGACCTGCATAGGCTGGGTTAATAAACTAAGCAAAGCCCTTTTGAAGAGAGTTTACCACAAACAGGCACCACAGAGCAGTCTCCGGGTCAATCTATTCCGGAAAGAATCTGAACCTTTTAAGGAATCCTACAATTCCACAGGCGGGGAGGGGGTGGGGGGACGCTTGTGTGAGACAGAATTAGTCCAAGGGACAGAACTGACAGACTCGTATTCAGAACGACACAAGGACCTTTGACCTCGGGCATAAATGTTGGAGCTACACTGGATTTAGGCTGCTAAAGAATAGCTAGCATTTCATTGCACTGGTTACTGCCCCCTTCATATAGTACAGGTTTATGTGAGAACTTCTCTAGCAGAAGAAATCTGGCTAGAATCTTGAAAAAATCATGACATGTCAATTTACACACGGGGTGCCCAAACTTGAGCAACCGTGCACGAACCAGGGTGCACAAGTTGGAGGTTTGCCCTCTATGCCAACAAGCATCTCGTCAGGTTTAAATTGCTAAAACGTTTGGGTACATAGCACATGGTAGGGAATTGAAAGGTGGACGAAAAGCAGATAAGCAATTAGCTCAAATACTGCCCAAATTGAGAGTTTTCATTTAAAACGGAATTAGCGAAAAGGTTATGTATTTAGGGGCATGTTATTGTTCCAGAGTATTCAGCATGAATTGATAGTCACGGGTCGGTGTGGTTCTGTAAGAATAGTTGATTTTATCTCCACTCAAGTGCCCACATTTGAAGTAAAACATCTGAAAAGAGAAACAAATAAGGGACCATATTTCTGGATAAAACAAACTGAACAGACAAACCTATTGGAAATTATGTGTTGGGATATATATATCACTTATTATTTATGCTTGATAATATTCCATTGAGAACAATTCGGGAGTAAGTTGAACGCAGGCCTGGAGGAAAATGCAAATTCACACAATAAAATATGTGTTAGCTGGAGCCTTTGTTACTCCTCATTTGTTTCGATTTTATCTACCAGCTGAAAAGGACTATTTTAAAACCTCCTTAAGGTGGGTCAAAGCTGTGCCCTAAGTAACCGCTAGCTTCACTTTACTTTTCATGTCCAGGACTGCGACAAAGACCATGTAATGAAATCAAGAAATTCTGTATCAGTTATTGAAACGTTCCATAATCATTACTTCTTTAACACCTTAAAATATGCTCGCCATCTCAAGTGCCCAAGGCGCGCGCACATTGTGAGGTGATTATATTTCCCAGTAAGAGAGGATGGCAGGCATCTTGTATCTGAATTAGACGTGTTATTTCCTACTTAACTGCGCTTTTTTTAGTTATCCCCGACAAAAAGTAACCTACCGGACCCCTTAACTAAGCATATGTTGAGTTTGCTGCTCAAATCTCGCTTTTATTGGGCACATGGATTACAAGTCAGTGGGGGCAGTTAACGTGACACAACAATGATAAAACAAGCTGCCTTTTACTAACAGAATGTACCCTCTGTCAGGCATATATCACGGGTTGTCCGCAGAAGCTAAGCCGCCTAGTGATTAACGCAGTCAGCACCGTGACACCTCGAGGCCGGGTGATTGACAGTGATGTCATGAAAGAGAATCCAAAGATATGACCTCAGCCTACAGGCGCTGTTTTTAGCCGAGTAAGTTCAGTGTTATCATTTACTTAAGTAGACAATTTCCCTGATGAGTCCTAATGCACTTCTATGGGTATTCGGGTTGCATGTGGGGCGTACGCAAGCGTTTGCGAACCATTTACTGGGCTATTTACTTGGGTGATTTGATAAAGTAGGGAAATACACCAAGACGACAGAAGTGAATACAAATTCACTTCTTACGTTAACTTTACCCACAAAAATCGAATTCAGAAGTACGGATTCATGCCTCCAAACATGAGAAAGCAGAAACATTCGTTGTCAGACCCAATACACCTAACATTCCTTGGTAGGGTACAAGTCCTAAAAAGAAATTAGGGGACTAACCAAGTCAGACACTACACAAGCAACATCATGGCGCATGATATCACAGCATGTGACATAATGGCGCGTAACATCTCAAGTGGCATCATTGGAAGTGACATCACAGGAAGTGGCATTACAAACCCATAACCTCAGAGAAAGTGGCATCACAAGAACTGAAATCTGTTCTTGAGACCTCACACTTATGTTTAGCAGGTCTAAAAGGAGTACATTTCATCGAATTACAAGAATTAACAAATTAGATTTTGTGTTGGGTTGAACCAAAAACGTAAAACAACCCAACACAAAATCTGGGCCTCAATTTCAACCTTTTTTTTAAAAAATCTCTGCCACAAATTAATTAACACAATGAGAAACTTGGCAATACATCTGATCTGCTTAATTGGTTGCGAAGACTGCAATTTAAAAAAATTTTATGGGTTAGGGCACCTGCTGGAGAGAGCTTTGTATGCCCATAAATCTCAGGAAATAATAATAATGGTAAAATACCTCTGGTGGGTAACACATTTGCTGGAGAGATGTGTGTCATGTCTAGCCCCAGTTTTGAATCAAAGTATTATGGGGGTTAACATGTCTCCTGCAAAGCACATCATGGCAGATTTTTTATTTTATGTAGATAGGTGAGTCCGCTACTGCTTTTAACACGATGATCCTTTTGTTACTTGCAGTTCATAATATGTAATCTTGGAAAACACAACATACATAGATGCACACATGCACATGCAGAAAATGCACATGAAACCTCTCACACATGCCACACATATAGATATAGTCAGGTATTCTCACCAAGCCCGGATTATGAGTCATGGAATTCTCGTATGGATTTCCACTCCACCGAATCATATGTATTCAGGTTTTCCATCTCCTGGTTTTCCCCAGTGTTGGAACATCGGATCCTATTCTAGAGGACAGTGATTTTGCCCTGTAAAATCACAAAAGGCTTTGGCTGTACAAGCAGCCAAGCCTCACTCTCTTATCTTTATGGAATCATCCAATTTTTGATTGGGAATGGGAATTTTTCCTGGCGGTGGAAGCATCCACATCTCTCCCTCCCAGACCTTATTTGCTCTGTGGGGCAGTCAGGGTTTTTATTCCAACAGGCATTTCCCGTTGGGCTGGAGCCCATGGGGGCAGGGGTTTACGTCACCTTCCTAGCTCTCTCAGATTAATTGCAACAGCCACAGGGAGGCTTAAGACCTGCCAACTTGTAAGTACATTTCAGTGTGTGAGGAAGGGGTGGGAACTTGATGGGGTCAGGGACTCCTACTGAGAGCTACCTAAGAGGCACTCTACCCTCCACCAAGCCCACAACCCATACCCCTACTACAGGTAACAAAGGGTTGGTGAATCTGTCCCTGATGTCCTGGGGAGTTTTCACTGGCTTCTTACTGCCTCAAAAGACAAGCTAGAAAGCTACTTTTTGTAATGGTTTTCAGCTCCTCTTGCCTGCCACTGTGTGATTTTGGCTCCTCACCAGGTGACTGTGTGAAGGGAGCAGAAATTGTGTGACACACAGTGGCACTGTGTGTGTTGGTAGGTCTGAAGCTGCATGCGAAAGAGAAGGAAGGGGAGAGAAAGTAAAGGGAAAGCGAACACAGAGGGAGAAGAGAGCAGAGAGAAACAGAGAGTGGCTGGAAAGAGAGAGATTGTGCAAGATAACTAACAAAGCAGGGCTATTGTGTACTTTTGCCATAGCTGCTTTGGTTCCCCATTCCGGCCCTACTGCCCCTTCCCATCCCTATTTCCCTCACCCTATCTCCACTCCCACCCCTACAGAGGCCTCATATACATTTACCACCTGGTTAGAGCAGCCATGCTACTGGCATGGAACCAATGCATTCTGGGCCAGATGTAGCAAACTTTTTGCACGTCACAAACAGCAAATTTCGCTGTTTGCGACGTGCAAAAAGCACATCGAGATGCCCAATCCCCGTTTTGTGAGTCAGTAACCTTGTTACCGACTCACAAAATGGGACTGCGAGACGCAATTAGGAGGGGGTGTTCCCCTTCCTAATTGCGAGTTGCAGCGCGATGCAGCATTGCTTTGTGACCGCGAACACGGTCGCAAAGCAATCACAGTTACCACCAGTGTCACACTGGTGGTAACCCATTCGTATCCCACCATGCCTGTGAGTGCTGCGAGTCTCAAGGGGGTCGCAAATTGCGTCCCATCTCATTAATATTAATGAGGTGGGCCTTTGCGACCCCTTGCGAGTCGTAGATGGTGTCAGGGACACTATTCTGCATTCTGAATTGCGACTCGCAAATTGCGAGTCTCTCTGACTCGCAATTTGCGAGTCGCAATTCAGAAAATACGTACATCTGGCCCTCTGTGTACATGCTCGTTTCCTGTGGCAGTCAGTAGCGAGGTAGGACTAGCTGTGCTTTGCACACCAATTATCTCTTCATTTAGTGGAAGCCAGACCTGAAAAAGAGAGATTTCATTTGTTGCACAGCAGAAAGGGTCACGTTTCAAGTCCCCGTTAACACGCATTAACCATGTCCGATTTGTAAAAGGGGTAGGTGTATAAGGTAGACAGCAAATGTCCCATTCTAGGTCTTACTGTCGACAAACCTAAGTTTAATATTTATTTGGGTTCATAAAGTCATTACAATAAATAAAACAAATAGTTACGTGCATACCCATAACAGCAATGCATTACTGCTAAAAATTGTTAAGATACCCGTCAGGGCAAACGTTTCTACATAATCTAATTGCCGGTGCCTACAACCTAGTGACCTCTTGGGACGTAGTGAAAAGTCAGACTGATGGAGTGTCACCAAATTAGGCAGGCGCTAAAAAAGGAATGCACCATATACTGGTGCAATGAGGTAATCTCTGAGGCGGCATGTGAGACACGACCCTGGGTACCATATGAGGACAGCCGCCCATCGCTACTGGCCAGTTTAAGCGTGAAGTAAAGGATTAAAAAAAAATAAAAAAACTTGAGATACATATGTGAACATCAGCGACTGTTTTCGCTTTTATTCATAGATAGGTACTTTTTAGTGAGTCGGGATGCTCCTGACTTTCGCTGAAGACATTAGCAGTGACACGCATCTGCGTGACTGTCCCAGAACCAGTTCTGACTGGATTTATGACTGCCTGACAGAATGCAGCTGGTGACATATTTTCGCTGAGCACATACGATAATAAATTAATACTAACACTAATAGGCAGTGTGTGGTTATGATGTCTTCAAAGGTTAATCTGAATTAAAAAAATACATTTTCCAAAGGCTCATGATTATGTAAACTACTTAACAGTAATAGTGCCCTTTCGAGGCAACAAAAGCTGTAGCAAATGGACCAACTTAAGTCACATCACTTTTGTAAACATTCATGTTCCACGTTAATGTGAGGGCTAATATTCATAAATTATGTGTACCATTATAAAATTATGAAAGGAGCTGTGCATTTTTAAAAGAACTCATGGTAACTTGAACATAAAGCTTTCTACCACTCTTTCGAGTCTTGTCCACGGTACATAAAAGTACAAATAAATGCTGAGACTCGACTGTCCCAAAAAAAAGAGTTTCCTATGTTTTGTAGACTTAAATGTATATTTTCGTAAACTTCCAATGAGCACAGTCGTAAACCTGTGAAAACCGGAAGTTTCCAGGTAATTTCCAGTCTTTAAACCAAGGAAAACTGGAAGTTTCCAGCAAATTTCCAGTCTTCAAACCAAGGGGCATATTTATACTTGTTTTGCGCCGAATGTGTGTCATTTTTTTGATGCAAATTCAGTGCAAAACTAACTCTATATTTATTCTTTGGCGCTAGACCCGTCTAGCGCCAAATCTATGGAGTTAAGGTCATTTTTTGGACGTGGAAACCTACTTTGCGTCAATGAGATGCAAAGTATGGGTTCCCGTGCAAAAAATGACGCTATGGCCTTAGCGCCATATTTATCCCCCGTGCTAAAATCGTGCACGGGAGGGAGGAGGGGTCAAAAAATGGTGCAAAGTTTAACGCCTGGATCAGGGCGGGCTTTAGGGGACCCCTGTGGAACACCATGGAATAAGCCCACAGGTGCCTTTCCCAGGCACCAGGGACACCCCCGCCCACATCAGAGGGACAGCGGAGGATGGGGAACCCCATCCCAGGTAAGTATAGGTAAGTACAGGTAAGTATATATATATATTTTAAGTGCCATTGAGGGCCCTGAAATGCCCCCCCCTACATGACACTGGGTGCAGTGGCCATGCACAGGGGACCCTGGTCCCCTGGGCTGGTCATTGGGGTGGTGGGCATGACTCCTGTCTTTTCTAAGACAGGAGTCATGTGGTATGGATGGTTTTGCATCAGAAAATAGCTCTAAGCAGGTTAGAGTCATTTTCTTTTACTCTAACCTGCCTAAGTCATTTTTTGGAGCAAAACCCCTTCTTCTATACTGCCAGCCCCACCCGACTAACGTCATCTTTTTTTCAGCTAGCCTACACTTTGCACCGGCTTGCACCAATGCACAGAAATGGTGCAAGCCGGTGCTAAACTTTTTGTTGCAAAACACCGTTAGTGCAGTTTTGCACCAAAAAGTATAAATCAGGGCCCAAGTCTCAAGGAGTGTACACAGACTGATAATCCGCTAGTTTAAGGATAGCTGAAAGTGAATTTCTCCTTCCCTTTTCTCCATATCGCAAACACCTCCCCATAAATCCATATCTTCTCTCAAACAGTGGCTTAGCGTGAGTGCCAAGGGCCCGAATGCAACTACAGAAAATTGGCTCCAGCCTCTTGTGAAATAGTAAGAATTCCCATTTGTAAACTGCGGCTCTGGATTTCGTTGAGGGACTTATAGCCCCATAAAGACACTTGCCTGGAGAAGAGGAGCTGTGCCTGATTCCCCACACTGCGAACAGGCTATAAAGTGCCTTGCAGTTTCCAGTGGTGCAAGACGTGTGCAGGACATGCCCAGGTGCGTGCCGGGCAAAAACTGGGCCAAAACCAGGCCTGCCTTACCCCATCATAGCCCAGAGGAGTCTGGGCTGGCCACCCCACTTGTCTTCAGCCTGTCTCAACGGATACTGGTGAGTGATTACCACCTGGGGGTTAGTATTTGTGAATACAAGAAGTGTAAAATGGGAAAGAGGTAATTTCAAGGGTATGAGAATGTGTAGTTCCACTCTTGACTCCTTCTTGATCCAAACCGTGGGAGTGCTGGGTAAAGAAATATTCCTGGCCGAACAGCGTCTATTTGTGGATTTGAGTGACCCTGTCCTGATGACAGTCCATTAGTGATGCCGGAGGAACCGCTATAGGAGGAAATGAGACTGAAATAGCACCGCACAGTTCGTCATCAAAGGTTGTTGCCAGAGAGACGTGTCCATCATTCACACATTTTAATCTGATGACTACCCCTGACTCTCTAGCTCCCAGTGAGAGTGGTCTCCTCATTAAGAAGACTAAACAAAACAAACAACCTGCTTCAATCAAGGCATCCAAAAGTGGCAGGGCTGCAAAGACACTAGTCTCAGTTAATACATGCCCCTCTACAACGTGGCATAGTGGAGTTGGGCTGCCTGGTTCTGGGTCTGGCTCTGTTAGTACCAACATTATCTCCAGTCCAGGATAGGTCTTTGCTTTTCCCAAAATTCAGCAGGCTCTGTCAACAGGTGTTGGAGCTTGCCCTTTTTGCAGGGTCATCCCCAAACGTTTTATGTCCTTCATCCTATCTTTTCTGACCTGTTTTTGTTTTCTTTAGGACTCTGGGCACTTTACTACTGCTAACCAGTGCTAAAGTGCATATGCTCTCTGTGTAATTTGTTTTGGTGATTGGTTTATCTCTGATTGCCATATCTGATTTACTAGTAAGTCCCTAATAAAGTGCAGTACAGGTGCCCAGGACCTGTAAATTAAATGCTACTAGTGAGCCTGCAGCACTGATTGTGCCACCCACATGAGTAGCCCTGTAAACATCTTAGACCTGCACTGCAGTGTCTGTGTGTGAAGTCTTACACTGCCAGTTCGACCTGATTTGTGTACTCACTTGCCAGGCCCAAACCATCCCTTTTTTATATGTAAGCCACCCCTAAGGTAGGCCCAGGTAGCCCCATGGGCAGAGTGCAGTGTATGTTAAGGGTGAGACATGTACTAATGTGTTTTACATGTCCTAACAGTGAAATACTACTAAATTCAGTTTTCATTGGTGCAAGGCCTATCTCTCTCATAGGTTAGCATGGGGTCTGCCTTTAAATACCTTTTAAGTGCAGTTTCCCTTTGGGAGCAGATGGAGGTTTGGAGCTTGGTGTCTCTGAACTCACAATTTAAAAATACAACTTTTGGTAAAATTGTTTTTTAAATTGTCAGTTTGAAAATGCCACTTTTAGAAAGTGGGCATTTTCTCGCTTAAACCATTCTGAGATTCTGCCTGCTTGTGTATTCCTGTCTGGGTCAGACTGACAGTTGGGCTGTTTGTGAATCTACACTAGACAGTGACACAAAGGGAGATGGGTTGTAGCCTGCATACCCTGATGGGCAATCTTGGCTAGAGTGGAGGGAGGAGTGGTCACTTACACCTGAAAGGGCTGTGCCTGCCCTCACACGAGGCAGTCTCCAGCCCCCTGGTGTGAGTCTGTAATCAGGCCCGGGCAAGGCAGGATCTTGTCAACAACAGAGATTTTCCTTTGAAGTTTGCCAACTTTAAACATTGAAATGGGTATAAATATTGAACCCAAAACCCCAGATTGTTAGATTACTCCTGGAACCAAAATGAACCTCTTCCAAGGAGAAGAGCTGAAGAGCTGGAAGAGGAGTACTGCCCCTTTGTCTGTGCTTTGCTGGGTTGGCCTGCAGATGCTGCTTCTGCCTGAAAAAGGACAAGGACTGAACTTTGTGGTATATTCCTGCTTGCAAAGTGTCTCCAAGGGCTTGGACTGAGCTTGCCTCCTGTTTTAAAGTCTCAGGGACATCAAAGACATCCTCTGCCAACACCCGGACTCTCTGCTGTTACTCCTACCCTTCAAAGTGGAGCCCTATCCAGTCCCTGGGCACTTGAAAGGTGAAGCTGGTGGAACCAAGGTGGAAATCCACGAACAGGAGGCATGCAGGGGCAATTTTGATGCACCATCTGCATCGCGGCTGGGAAATCAACATATCACCTGCATCGCGGCTAGAGAAACCATGCAACACCCGCTTGCAGCTGCTAAAATCGACACAAACCAAACGCAGTGCAGTTTTCTATCACCATGCGCCAGATTTTGCACACATGATCGCTGGGTGTCAAAATCAGTGTGAACCTGTGCGGATCCGAAGTACTCCGTCCATAAAGCGATGTATCGCCCTCTTGCAGGAGAGAATAACGACCATCTGCTACCCGACCGGAGAAGAAATGACACACGGCCTCATTTGTGAGTAAGGAATCAACGCATTGCTGACTTTTCCGTCGCACGCTCTCCCGTGCAGGGCTGCCATCCCTGACCTGGTGGAAAGGAGAGTGGACAAAGAGTGGCAGACACCTGGGGCTACCGTCTCTCACTCTCCAAAGTCACAGTGGTTAGAGAGCCCTGAAATGCCTTGGGCCTAGCTGTCATCCCTGACAGCTGTCAGTGGCCACTGTGGCTTATTGTCCTGGTGGACAGAGTTGCCCGGTGGGGGGGTGTCTGGGGTTATAGCCTGGGGTGGAGTGGGCCACATCATGGTGTTGGCCATGATAATACTGTCTTCCCACTGGGATACATCTGTGAGCAAAGTAAGGTTAGGTGCTGCACAGGTGGTATCCACAGGTGAGAAGAAGGGTTCCCCATCAGTTAGCTTAGTGGGCCCTGAGAGTATGGATAGAGGGAGGGATACAACTGGGTTACAGAAAGTGTAGAATTGGAACATGCCCATGCTGTTGGGGGCCAGGGTCCATGTCCTATCACCCCAATCAAGGAAGTCCATCAAGGAATTGATTGGTCCCCCCTGGCCATAGGCTGGTGGGGGGTTGTGTTGAACCTGGCCCTTTTTGCAGCATCACCTCCAAACCTTTTACCTCCTTCCTCCTATTTTTTCTGGCCTGTTTTTGTTGGCGTTTGGACTCTTGGCACTTTACCACTGCTAACCAGTGCTAAAGTGCATATGATCTCTGTGTAAATTGTATTGGTGATTGGTTTATCCCTGATTGCCATATTTGCTTTACTAGTAAGTCCCTAGTAAAGTGCAGTAGAGGTACCCAGGGCCTGTGAATCAAATGCTACTAGTGAGTCTGCAGCACTGATTGTGCCACCCACGAGTAGCCATATAAACATGTCTCAAGCCTGCCACTGCAGTGTCTGTGTGTGCAGTCTTGCACTGCCAGTTCGACCTGGCAGGTGTACCCACTTGCTAGGCCCAGACTTTCCCTTTTTGTACATGTAAGGCACCCCTAAGTTAAGCCCTAGTTAGCCCCATGGGGAGGGTGCAGCGTATGTTAAGGATGGGACATGTACTGATGTGTTTTTCATGTCCTAACAGGGAAATACTGCTAAATTCGGTTTTCATTGGTGCAAGACCAATCTCTCTCTCATAGGATAACATGGGGGCTACCTTTAAAACACTTTTAAATTCAGTTTCCCTCTGGGATCCGATAGGGATTTGGAGTTTGGTGTCTCCAAACTCACAACTTAAAAGTACAACTTTTGGTAAAGTTGTTTTTCAAACTGTCAGTTTGAAAATGCCACTTTTAAAAAGTGGGCATTTTCTTGCTTAAACCATTCTGTGAATCTGCCTGCTTGTGTATTCCCTGTCTGGGTCAGACTGACAGTTGGGCTGTTTGTGAATCTCCACTAGACAGTGACACAAAGGGAAATGGGGTGTAGCCTTGCATATCCTGATGGGCCATCTGGCCTAGAGTGGAGGGAGGAGTGGGCTCTTACACTTGAAAGGGCTGTGCCTGCCCTCACACAATGCAGACTCCAACCCCCTGGTGTGAGTCTAGAGCCAGGCCTGGACGAGGCAAGATCTTGTCAACAACAAAGACTTTCCTTTGAAATTTGTCAACTTCAAAGGCATAAAGGGGTATAAGTAGTGGACCCAAACCCCAAGATTTTTAGATTACTTCTGGAACAAAGAGGAACCTCTGCCAAGGAGAAGAGCTGAAGAGCTGGGGGAGGAGAACTGCTCCTTTGCCTTTGCCTGTGACTGTGCTTTACTGGTTTGGCCTTAAGTTGCTGCTTTTGCCTGAAAGAGGACAAAGACTGAAATTTGTGGTATATTCCTGCTTGTGAAGTGCCTCCAAGGGCTTGGACTGAGCTTTCCTACTGTTTTGAAGTCTCAGGGCCATCAAAGACTTCCTCTGCCAGCACCTAGACTCTCTGCTGAGACTCCTACCCTGCCAAGTGGTGCCCTATCTAGTCCCTTGGCCCTTCAAAGGTGAAGCTGGTGGAACCAAGGTGGAAACCCACGCACAGGAGCCGTGAGGGGAAAGTTTTGATGCACCATCTGCAATGCACCTGTAAAAACGACGTGCCACACACCTCGTGGCTGAAATTGACACATCACCTGCATCGGGGCAGGGAAATCGATGCATCATCTACATTGCGGCTGGAGAAGCGACGCAACACCCACTTGCGGCTGCTAAAATCGATGCAAACCCCACGCAGCAGGGTTTTCCATCACTGTACGGCTGGATTACTCACACATCATACTAGGACATCAAAATCAATATGAACCTGCACCAATCCAAGGCGCCCCGTCTGGAAATCGACGCATCACTCTCTTGCAGGAGAGAAAAAGGACACATCGCCTACCTGACCGGAGAAGAAACTTCGCACGGCCTCACTTGCGAGTAAGAAATCAATGCATCGCGACTTTTCTGATGCATGCTTGCCCATGTAGCTTTATTTTTGGTGCAAACCAGGTACTTTGTGTAACAACGTTTCCATTAATTTCTGTGGAGTAAGATCCCATTATTTTGAAAATTCATAACTTGACCTGTGTATGTTGGATTTTTGTTGTTTTGGTCTTGTTTGATCTAGATAAATACTTGCTATTTGCCTAAACTGTTGTGGTGTCCACTTTGTAGTGGTTTCACTGTATTACTGAGTGTGTTGATACAGATACTTTACACATTGTCTTTGAGACAAGCCTGACTGCTTGTGCCAAGCTACCAAGGGGGTGTTCAGGGGTTGTCTTAGGAGTATAACTCCCTTAACCCAAGAGTGAGGGTCCCTGCTCGAACAGAGTGTAAACTGACTGCCAACCAGAGACCCCATTTCTAATGACAAGCCTTTATCTGATCCTGGATAGGCTTGGTAATTTGGAAGCTGCCATGCTGAAACTTTCAGACATCTGTGCTAAGTTGAGAGATCATCAGCCCCCAAACCAAGTATCGTTAGAGGCAGTTACCAGGTCACAATTTGTGGCTTCAAACCTCGTAGAGCCATCAGGTGCAGTACAGGTGGAACAATTTCAGCCCCCTTTTTGTACTCCACCAGCCCAATGATTCACCAGGGCAAGGAATAATTACCTGTCTAAGGTAAATCAGTGGCTGATTCCCCCGGAGACAGCCACAACCCAACTTAGTGAAACATCTGTGTGAGTAGTGCTTGTAATCCTACACTTCCAAGCATAAACTAGAGATTACACCTGACTATTGTCCATATGTGGCCATATTGACAAATGTTTCCCATCTGAATACCAATAAAGATTAAAGACTTTTGAGTTGAAGAACAAAGTCTACTCTTGATAGACCACTATTTGGAGTTTGGACTTTAGGCCACATGAATACAAGGACATTCGTTTTGTGAGAAGGGCTGGATGGATTAGTCCATCAGTTAAAAACAAGAGTGGGGACTGTTTCGTAATTAACTGCAGACACTTGAGACTTGCAGAGAGACTAATTCACTGTGGTACTAGGTTGAATAGGGGTAGAGCTCGATCTGGTGTGAGCATTGTCCCATTAGGGTTTTTTATACTCACTTAATGTCTCCGTGTCTGACAACAAATGTAGGAAGAGGGTGTGATCCTGGTTTAGTAGCTGACATAAGTCACTTACTGTCCCTATTTACAACAGGTTCCAGCATGCCTCTGACCTTGAGAGGCAAGACTGATGCCCTTGAATCCATTGCATCAGTTTGGTGTCAGCTCCCAGTAGGTTTCTGTAAGAAACTCACACTCGGGTGAACAATGGGAATAGTGTGGTAAATAGGAAAGGTGAGGCATATTTTAGGCAAGCAGAATATGAACAAACGGATTCCTCCCTGAGTTTAAAATTCTTTAATCATTCTCCCAGAATCCTTATTCATTCTGATTGGGCACATCCTGACATCAGTAACACCGAACAGTCACACCTCCTACTACATCATAATTTGTTGAAAGCAACCTCTAATGAAATTGAAGTAGCTATTCTGCTAGTGTCATGGAATGGAGCGGGACTAAAGAGGAGAACTACAGACCCGGATTGGGGAGCATTCATTGACAAGTATGATATAATTAACCTACAAGAAACCTGGGCTTTGGATAAGCAGCGTAGGCTGGGATATTTGAATTTTAGTATTGAGGCAACACCCTCTAACGGAGGGTGCCCGTTTGGGAGCCTTCTAATCTGGATTAAGACTACTTTAGATTTAGAGATTAAAAGACACGATGTTAATTACAAAGACATTTGGGACTATCCTTGAGAGACAGGAAGGGCTCCTGGGTACACCTCTACAATGTTTACAGTCGCACTGTACAGTGCAACAGAGAATCTCCAACATTAGTGCTCATCACCCTTCCTCTGGTCAATAGAATGGAAACCATTCTCTTATAGTTGTGGGTGATTTAAATACCACCTTCGAACCTTTAGAAGTTTAGCAACTACATATGGTCTAGAGGATGAGGCTAGACGAATCCCAGTGCTAGAGTGAGAACCCTTGCTGTCCTGGCCAGCAGTAGCTATTCAGCTACTGCCCCTTACACTGAATTTTCTCATTCGTGCCTATAGTGGGAGGTTTCCATCAGACACAAAGGGTGCCCCCACTTTTGCCTGTGGATCCATAACTAGTAACTTTAATTATGCTCTTCTAGAGCTTGAACTTTGCCACTTTGCTAGGATTTTATTATCATTAAGCAGCCAGATAGTGATCATAATGGGCTGAGGCTTACCATGAGGGGTCTTTTTTGGGAAACTCAGAAGCCAGGGGGGATAAGTCAGAAACCTCTATAAACCCAGGACATAATAGGAAGTTAATTAAATGGCCTAAAGTGAGTCTGAATAGGGAAACTTTGGTTGGTATTTGTAATGCCTTTATTATTTACCAAACTCCCTTTAATGACAATTCTCATGACAATCTACCATTAATCGACTTACATGCAGCCCTATTTGCTTCCCTCAAAACGTACTGCACTAAGGACTGTAATGGGAAGATCTCCCTCCCCCAGTCACCTAAGTGGTGCAATAAGGATTGCCACGAGGCCAAGGTGCAACTCTTCAAGGCCATTGAAAGTGGGGTTTAACAGGTTGGCCAAACCAAATACAAACGGTTAATCTCTATTCATAAACAATGATGGGCGGATGATAATTGGATAGTACTTGTTGAGGCTTCTAACAGTAAAGACCCCAAGAACGTTTGGCATATCTTTGCCCATGGCTGCCCCACACCTAATAGCCCCTTAGAGCTAACAGTTCAACCCCAAGAATGGGTAGAACAGTTTTCAAAAATGTACGCTATATCACCTCCAGGGTTGGGAAAGGTTCGGCTAGTAGCCCCTGAGCAAGAATTTGGCACTATCATTGGGGCCAACTCACACAACCTTTCACTCCAGGAAACTCTCAGAGCCATACAGGTTATGCCCCCAAGTAAAGTCTGGAATTCAAGTGGCTTTGTACCAATCAGAACCTCTTGTTTTAGGCCCCTATATAAACCAATTTACAAATTAGACAGTTGTAGGAGTAGCAATACCGGAAACATGGACAAACGATAAAATCATACTAGTCCATAAAAAGGGATATAGAGCTAATCCCAAACAATTCATGCCTGATTAGTTTAATCGATCAGCTTCAGAAGATCTTTTGCTGTCAGATATTAGATAGGCTATAGGATTAAGGGTGGGCAGTGAGCTCCACTCCGACCAGCGGAGTTAACAGAGTTTTAGGCACTCCACATTCTACTTGGAGCGCAGAGTTCGGCCAAAAACTCTGCTAGCCCTAGCAGAGGAGCTCACTGCGTACGCACTGCAGCCCAGTTATGAGCCACACAGCGTAAGCTCAGACAGTCTGTGCTTGCACTGTGTGGCCCATAACTGGGTCTGATGCTGTGTGTATGTGCAGAGGAAGCGATTGCAAGGCTGGTGCAAGGGAGGCCCTCTGTAGCACGTTTATGAAGGAGGACAGTTGGTGAAGGAAAGTGTGCAGGTGTGGTTGAGAGCAGCAGGCTCCAGGCCGGTGGGCTGTGTCACCACAAGAGACCTGAAACAGCAGCTTTTGCTGCGTAAGAGCTGGCATATATCCTGGCCTGAATGCGCCTGATCTTGGAAGCGTTAACAGGCCCACCCTGCTTAGCACTTCCGAGATCGGGCGCATTAATTGCCAGGGTGAAGAGGGCAGGCGGCACTCCGCTCCCACGTGGAATTCTATGGAGTTTTTTCCCAACTCTACAGAATTCCATGGAGTAGAACTCTGTGAGCTCCGCCCACCTCTACACGGGATTGGATTGACAAAGCTTCAATTCTCTCACCCTTGCAGGTGGGGTTCCGGGCAAGGGTGAGTACTATTGTTCAAATCTTTTAGTTTGGCCTTATTGTGACAAACTGTCTGAGGCAGGCTGGGGACAATCTTTACTTGGCCTTTGTGGATCTAAGGGCAGCTTTTAATTAGTTCCTCTGCAGCTTTTGTTGTCCACCTTGGCCAAAATTGGCATCAAACATAATCCTTTTGGATGTTCTTATAAGACTCCATAATAATACTACCACTCAAGTCAGATGGTGGATGAGTAGCAATTTGACAGAATGTATCCCAGTGCAGCGAGGAGTGTGGCCAGGATGCGCCCTTGCACCAACACTATTTTCTTTATAAATAAACAGCGTTGTTAAAATACTTAGGGCCATATTTATACTTTTCGACGCACAACTGCGCCAACACAGTTGTGCGTCGAAAAAGTTAACGCCGGCTAACGCCATTCTGAAGCGCCATGCGGGCGACGTATTTATTCAATGACGTTAGCCGACGTCAGCCGGCGGGGCTGCCTGGTGTGCGTAAAAAAAAATGACGTACACCAAGCAGCGCCGGCGTAGGGGAATATGGAGCTTGGGCGCCAAAAAATGGGGCAAGTCAGGCTGAGGCAAAATTATCGCCTCAACCCGATTTGCGCCATTTTTTTCGACTCCCAACCCCCATTGAAATGACTCCTGTCTTAGCAAAGACAGGAGTCATGCCCCCTTGCCCAATGGCCAGGCCCAGGGGACTTCTGTCCCCTGGGAATGGTCATTGGGCATAGTGGCATGTAGGGGGGCACAAATCAGGCCCCCCTATGCCACAAAAAAATTTTAAAAAAATACTTACCTGAACTTACCTTATGTTCCCTGGGATGGGTCCCTCCATCCTTGGGCGTCCTCCTGGGGTGGGCAAGGGTGACAGGGGGGGTCCCTGGGGGCATGGGAGGGCACCTCTGGGCTCCTTCCGAGCCCACAGGTCCCTTAACGCCCGCCGTGACCAGGTGCTAAAAAAACGGCGCAAAAGCGGCTGGACGTCATTTTATTTGACCCGCCCACTCCAGGGCGTGATTTTTGCCCAGGAGTGTAAATACGGCACACATGCCTCGGAGTCAATTGTTTAGACGGGAACGCCTACCTTGCATATCATTAACGCAAAGTAGGTGTCCACGCTAAAAAGTGACGCAAACTCCATGGACTTTGGCGCTAGACGCGTCTAACGCCAGCGTATAAATATGGAGTTAGTTTTGCGTCGAATTTGCGTTAAAAAAAACTACGCAAATCCGGCGCAAACGGAGTATAAATATGCCCCTTAGTGAGTATGTCCATGATTCCCCAAGGTTAGCTGGCTCCTTCATTCCCTACTTGATCTTAGCTGATGACACTCTCTTGTTGTCACGAACACCAACTGGATTTCAGAAGCTTGTAAACAAATGTATTGAGTTTTGTGATACTTGTGGCCTAAAGGTTAATACCACTAAAACTAAAATAATGATTCTTAACTGTTATAGAGCATGTAGAGCCTATTTCACAACGAAACGTGAACCATTACAGCTGGTTAGTCTATCTAACTACTTAGATATTAGAATCAACAAACATAGAACATCGAACTGACACATTGAAAAAAGTGAGTTGGTATTGATATATTCTGCTGCTGCAAATAATAAGATAGTTAAGGCAACCACCCCCAAACCTATCTCCCCAGCAGTGGAGTTGTAGAGGGCAAAGGCCCAGACTGCAGCTCTCTACAGGGGAGAAGTCTGGAGGGCTTCCAATGTTAGAGGTTAGATCACTAAAGAAAATATTTTTACAAGTTCTCTTTTCCCCTTGCCTCAGAGTATCCTTATTAGACCCATATTCTTTGATTTAAGGCTTACATGGGTGGGTGATCTGACAATGCTAAGACCTCTCTAATACTGGGTCAGGTTGTCTACCAATGAGCTACACCATTATAGATTGGCCAAGAAAGACGTTTTGAGTTTGAGTAAAGCCCACTCATTTCCCTGGTTAAAGTTTGTAAAGTACTATCTCACCGATCTTGGTTTGGGAGATTATTGGATAAACGCTACCTTGGTATAAAATGACACCAAAATGATTAAAATCGGATAGGGGGAACTGGAGATATGAATTTAAAAGAAATTGATGCTTTCTAGCGCATAGAAGCAACTAGCCCTCAAAGGGTTAAAAACAAGGTCACACTGGAAAGGAACGAAGTCCAGAGTTCAGGCCACCCACAAGGTAACACTGTCACACTTACTTTCAGAAGTGTTTCTTGATTCAGGAAAGTGGTCCACAGCACCAGCCAAGGGTTCAGGGGCTCTGGTTTGCCTCTTGGGGTCCGGGACTATAACCCCCACAATGCACCTCTTCAACTTATGGAGTTGCTCCAAATGTCTCCAAAATTCTGGGTCTTCTTCCAGAGGTCCTTTTTGATCCTTGAAGTGTCCACAGCGTGATCCAAGGTTCTAGAAGCTCTGAGTTGCTCCTTGGGAGTTGGGACCACAATCCCCAGAATGTACCTGGTCACAATCCTCAAATGGCCACTGGACACTGCTTAGCTGGACTCTGCTTGCCAGGGTTGATGCAGGGGACTCGGGCAGCTCCTTTGTACCTGTAGCAAACAGGGAGTCCCTTCTTGAAGCAGTAGAATACAGACAAAGGGGGTCATTCTAACTCTGGCGGGCGGCGGACGGTGCGAAGGAGTGGGAAGGTGCGACGGGAGCAGTTGCACCCGTCGCAAATTTCAGTGTCTGCTAGGCAGACACTGACATTCTTTGTGGGGCCCTCTTACGGGGGCCCCTGCAGTGCCCATACCATTGGCATGGGCACTGCAGGGGCCCCCAGGGGCCCCACTACACCCCATACTGCTATCCTGTTCCTGGCGGGCGAACCACCAGGAACAGGATGGCGGTATGGGCTTGCTGCGCCGCCATGGAGGATTCCATAGGGCAGCGGAAAACCGGCGGGAGACTGCCGGTTTTCCCTTTCTGACCGCGGCCAAACTGCCGCGGTCAGAATGCCCTTGAGAGCACCGCCAGCCTGTTGGCGGTGCTCTCGTGGTCGTTGGCCCTGGCGGTCAATGACCGCCAGGGTCAGAATGACCCCCAAAGTCCTTTAAGTGGTGAAGCCCAAGTGTGCAGCTGATGCAGTTATTTAGAGTCCAGGTGCAGGTCAGGGGTCCAGTAGTGCAGTCTTTCTTCTTCTGACGTTCTTCCTTGTTGGGATCTGGTAGGGAACAGAGGTGTGGGTGCAGCTCTGCCATATTTACCCTTGCTCCTGGGTCAAAAACAGGGGGGGACCTGGTTCTCCAATCAGATGCAGGGTCCTTTCCTCTGTGATGACCACTTCCTCAGAAGAGTGGCAAACATCAATCCCAGGGAGCAACAATTTTCAAAAATCCATCATGGCTGAAAGTGATTTTTGGAGGTTTTTTTTTTTGGAGGTTACATCTGGCCAAGCCCACCCACTGGTGTGGCTAAAAATCTTAAACACACCCCTCTCCTGTCCTCTCCTAACCTAATCAAGGAGGCATCTAATTGTCTGGGTTGTAGGATGTGAGGGTGGTGCTGGGCTATTCCAAATATCTTTCCCTGCTTTTGAAGACCAGTTTGGCAGCCCTCCCCCTTCCTGCTTCTCCATCTGCTGAGGAGAGTTCACTCCCCCAGGCACATCTCTTTGTGTTCAACCCAGCCAGGCTGCCAGAGGCTAGCCAATCAGAGAAGGACACTACAGGGCTGAAGTTGGCAACTTTTTAGGTAGAGTTTAAAACTCTTTACCTGAACAAGTTATATTAAATCCAACATTTGTAATTTGTTGGATTTATTATAACAATTAATTTGATAGCAAACTTGAAGTATCTGACGCTTAAGGGGACTTTTTTAATTAAAATAAAGTTTCCCCATTTTAGCCTTTGGAGGCCATTTACTACAGTGAGGGAAAAACAAATTTGGCTGTTTTACCTCAACAGGGCTTACAAAACTATTTTTATAAGGTCCCTGCTTACAGCTACATGGCATCCGACCCTAGGGGCACATAGGGCACACCTTAGGGGTGACATCCGTAAAAATAAGGTAGTTTAAGACTTTGGAAGTACTTTTAATTCCAAAGTCGAATTTGCATATAACTTTAATTTAAAAGCAGCCAGCAAGGCAGGCCTGCCTTTAAAATTACACTGGACGCCTCAGCAGTGCACCTATGGGTTCACTACCTATGCTAGGGTCCTTAAACCTACATGCCATATCGTATACTAGGGACTTATAGGCAGGTTGGCATAGCCAATTACAATTAGTCTAATTTGCATACTGATTTTACACAGAGCACATGCCCTGGGACTGGTTAGCAGTACCCTAGGTACCATCAGAGTCAGGAAAACATCAGCAACAAGTGAAAGATGGGGACAAAAAGTTAGGGGTCCTCTGAAATCAGCCCTGATTTCTCACACGTGGTGTATGGTAAAATATACAAGCTAAGTGCACAGATGATTGCAATGTTTTATGTATGTCATATTATATCTTCGTTTGAAAGAATGTTTATGTTACAGTGGTTTAGAAATATTATTTTTTATAATCATTACATATTAGATATAAAAAACATATAGAATTTATTTAACCTGAGAGTGTATTCATGTCTAGTTGGTCAGGCCAGCGGGAAGCCCAATATATTTTTCTGTATTTTAATCTTCAATGTTCAGGCTGCTTTTGAGTGTTTTTCTAGAGCTGCAGTTGCCAGGATTTGAAACAGAGTTAATTGGGAGCTCATTGTTTTAGATGATAGGAAAAGCCCAGTGGAATGCTTATCGAGAGTGCGAGCTGGCAGCTGTAACTCTTGTGAAATTCCAGAGCACAAGTGTGTACCAAGGTTGACGCTGAAAACCCAGAAGGCCGAAATGTCAATTAAGCAAAGAATAATTTCTGGTCATGTTTTTGAACTGGAAAAGTAAATCATCCTTGGTTGAAAATAGGATTTAAGTAGGGTTTAGTTAGCGGTAAGAATCAGATTTCCTGCACCCTTAGCCGAGAGCGGACCTTACTTAGAAGCAACAGCGGCTCCTCTGTTAGGGTGGAGGAGAATTGCCCATTCCCCCACTAGCAGCAGAAGCTGCAAAACCTTTAACACATGAAATTATACTAAACAATGTTTATTATTGTTTTATTTGGTAAAGGGGTCAGGGCCACAGGGGTGACGAGCAGTGAGGGCAGTGCACTGTGCACTCCCCTCAATGCACATGTATGTTTGGCTGGCCGTCTCGGGCCGGCCAAACACACATGTGCAGTAGGTTCACGCCAGCCCAGCAACACAGTTGCCGGGCTGGAGAGAGCATGCACAGGGTTGCAGTCTGCCAGGGAGCACCCTGGCTGGGTGCTCCCAACCAATCTTGACACTGCTCTGAGCAGTTTCAGGATTGGCCGTAGGGCAGGTTGGGAGCCTGTGCCTGCCTGCAACAACAGAAGAAAGAGGAGCGGTGCGGCGGATCAGGTACATTTTTATTTTTTATTTTTTAAATTAAATTTTAACCCCTTGCACCACCACCCGCCCTCCCCCACGCACAGCAGCTGCCTCGCCCCACCCCTTGTAAGCGCAGTGAGCCACGGCTGCTTAGATGCTTCTCATGAACTCTAATTTTAACTCTCTTGATGGAAACTTCTCCAGAAGTTCTATCATGCTGACTGATTTGCTGAACTCATACAATATTAGCATAGTTAGGAATTTATGTTAATGGTTAGGTTGATGAACCTGGTTTTGTACTGTATGCATACATTGTTTTTCCTAATTTTCTGCATTATCACTATTGAATTAGTGGTCCTCTATATGTTAATTAAGTTTCACATTGTACGTTTTGATTCTTTGGTCATTCTGTACATTTATACTATGATTTTGAGACTCAAATATGTAAGTTTGACTTTGAGTCTAAATAAAGCCTTTTGGACTATATTTGGTCTCTAAAATTGAATGTGTGACTACTGAGTTACACTGAAATTAATTTGAATATTTCAATACATTGTCTCCTCACTCTTCAGAACAGAGAAGAAAAAATCATCGGCCCCAGAATTCAGAATTAAGGCCCAAGGCCAGAGCAGATGGTAGCATCGAGGCAACGAGCATGGTTCTCTTTCCAAACTAAGGAGAAACGGAATTAGGCTCTAGAACAGTTAGTCCCCCGTGTCCACTTAAGTTGCTCGTAACCAGACTTAGACGACCAGCGAAATCACAGTGATTCGGAGTAGAGTTATATTGGCAGAGGATTATTAACAGGGTTACACATTGCGGTGTTTGAGGTTAGTTTGCAATGATTGTGTGAATAAGTGGTATCTTGTAGAGATTTGTTTTGCATGTTGCAGGAGTGCGGTGATTCATAATGGAGATTGAAGAGTTTATCAGGTCCAACGTAGCCTAAGATCCCGGGATAGTTTAAAAGGAAGAGAAGACGCCATATTATATTGTCTGCTCAGAGGTTGTGTCACTGTAAAACGTCTTCAATGGCATAGTTAAAATAGGGATTTACTTTGTGTGAATGTGAGGCAATTGGTATGGTGGATCTTAATGCTCAGAGTGAAGCTATTCTCATCTTGTTGATGCCTCGCAAGTTGAGGTTTCATCGGACGTGATTGTTTGAAACTATTCCTTTTAGCAGAGCAGACAAAGGTTTTGAATTTTGTTTGTGTGTTATTGTATAGCGAGTGTGTATCAGATTGTAAAGAAGGGGGCCTGCTGTGAGGAGTGAGGTCCACCACGCGGTGTACCATGCTGGCATAGGTTGGTTGGTGGAAAACGTCATACGCTGCTATGTTGCAATTGGTAGTTGGGTTGAAACAAGGAATAGTGGATACAATATTGTTCTAATGGAATTGAGGTCTTGTAAAAATTGTGGAAGAATGCAATATTTTAAAGTTTTGAAAGATTTGTACAAAGGTGATGCTTATATTCCTAGTAGAGAGGATGAAGTGGCCTCTCCTAAAGGTACTCCTGGTCATTATATGGCGATCAATGTAGCGCTTCATTCATGTATTTAGCTTGGTCAGTGGTACAAGATCACAGAAAAGGATGCCCCTTTGAGATTCCCACAATAATGCACATTTAATTTGAGAATCATTGAAAATTTGAGGAGGGTGCTGTATGAAATTAAGACAGCTCCTAGACCTACACCAATGAAGAACTTAATGCTTGGGAACATGCTGCTCCTGCAAAGGACAGGGAGGGACCCCAAGGTAGACCAAGGAAAGCTATGCATTTGTATGCAGATGCTAGATGGGATGCTGAGCAGAAAAGGTGAACAGATATGATAGAAGGGGTTAAGTTGTATCAGGCTTTGACCACACATGTGACTGAGGGAGAAGGGGAAAGGAAGGCAAGCAGAAAACAAAAGGAGAAGAAGCAAAAAGAGCCTAATCACAAGAGCATAGATAATGACGAATCTGGAGATAGTCTTTTGAATGTGCTGTTGTCTGAACGTCCACCACGGTATGATGAAGTTAGAGGTGAGGGTGGGAACAATTGTGTTGGAGGCAGTGGCATAATTTCCTTTCCTACTTCCCCAGATAAGAGGACTATCATTTCTGTAGGACCTGTTCCTACTGGTGCTCCTTTCAAACTAACAAGTAAGGGTCTGAGACAATGTGTCCCAATTGGCCCCACCACAGGTACTGTTGATGCTCTTACAATACCAGTTACTATTGCCCCGGTGGTTCCAATTATCAGAAGGTTCTGGCAAAAATACATACAGTATGGCAGTACCTAATAGTGCTGCAGGATCAATAAATGCTCCAAATAATTCAGGTACTAGCGAATGTGTTCCTTTGATTCCTACACATACAAGTACTCCACTACAGCAAATGCAGATACAAATCTGAATATGTTGGGATGCACTTCCATAGGCACATATCAGAAGATGCCCACTCATACTACTCCTGTGTGGGAACCACCTTTGAATTTGGGAAAGGGTGCTCAGGGAAATTATCCCACACTTAATATTCCTGTAGTAACTCAGTCTATCATTCCAAAGGAGATAGACAAATGGGTACAATTCCTTAATGGAAGCACTACATCTACAGAGAGCATGAGGTCAGATGTGAATCAGGGAACCATTCCATCAATACCGAGAGGAAGAACTCTGGATGTAGTGAAGTTGACTGTAGAAATGGATGCAATGGTCATTGTAAATCTTGACTTAGAAGGATTAGAGACTTATCAAGAGGAGGTGCTTGCATTTATGTTCAGGGACATCACTAAGCAAGCGGGTCAAATCTATGATAAATTGGCAGAATTGACTCAGACATATGAGGTTGATCTAAATAAAACTGGAGTGCATATTTATACCTGCTTTGCGCCATTTTAGCGTCATTTATTTTGATGCTAAAACAGTGCAAAGTTAACTCCATATTTATATTTTGACGCTAAACCCGTCTAGCAACAAAATATAGGGCTTAGCACCATACTGTGTATGCGGCAAACTACCTTGCACTAATTAGATGCAAGGTAGGCATTCTCGTCCACAATATGATGCTAACCCCCTAACGCCTGATTTATACTCCGGTGCAAAAATGGCACGCACGGATTAGGCGGACCCAGATAATGCTGCTAAGCCTGCTTAGCACCATTATTCAACATCTGGGTCTGACCAGGAGTTAGGGGACCTGTGGACCCATTTCTATGGCTAAACACAATGGAATGGGCCCACAGGTGCCTACCCCAAGCCCCAGCAACACCCCCACCCACACCAGAGGAACACCACAGGATGGGGGACACCATCCTGGGTAGGTAGAGGTAAGTATATTTTTTATTTGTATTTCAGTGCCATTGGGGGCCCCTTACATGGGCCCCACAGCCTGCCACTGGTTATGATGATGGCCAGGAAACACTGGTCCCCTGGGCTGGCCATTGGGGGGGTGGGCATGACTCCTGTCTTTACTAAGACAGAAGTCATTTTGGATGGTAGTGCGTCAGGAAATTACGCTAGGCTGGCTAGCAGCATATTAATTGCCGCTAACCAGCCTAGCATCATTCCTGGTCCACTAATGCCTTTCCCTCCCCCGCCACCCCCCCCCAGCTAGCATCCTTTCTGTAGACTCTAGCCTGTCCTTTGCACCACAGTGCGCCATTCCATTAATATGGAATGGTGTTAGCAGGCGCAATGGATTTTGACACAAGACTGCGCTAATGCTATCTTGCATCAAAATCCATAAATATGGGTCTAAGGCTCTACAAAGGAGCTATCGCATGTGCTTCAGTGAAAAGGACATTACAGATATGAGAACTACAGGGTTGGAACCACAGATCAGAATATTAGAAAATGGAATTAATTAGATAAATGGGAAACTAAATGGGTGAAAAAGAAGGAGGTAAACAAAACCATCAGGTTAACCGCCTGCGGTTGGAGCAGAGGGAGGTGTTGCAAATTTCACTTTGAGAGAAGAGAAGTGCCTAGTGGAGGTTATGCACATGTGCTATGAAGCAGGTGTGATCTTGCATCATTTACCAATGATTTCCCAAAATGACAAGAGAAGCCAGTGGAATGGTATCAACAAGTTGAAAGATTTGTGAAAATTGTGCAGGTGTTGTGGATTGATTTGAATACATTGTTTGACATTGTTGTTCCAAATGACCTGTGGACAGAATATAAGATATCTGTTTGATGGCCTGAGTTGCAACTGACTAGAAAACCATTAACAAAGGGTCCTTCATTGTCAGTAATGAAGAAATATCAGGTGGTCATGACATTCCTGAAAGGGAAAGTGCCACCTCGGGATGTTGATTGGGTCAAAATTGACAGAATGACCCAAGTGAATTCATGCTTACTATTAGAGGTTGTTGCAAGCATTCAAACAGTACAGTGGTATGGAAATGTTAGAGGCAAAGGATATGGGACATTTTGTGTTGAGGTTTGTGACAGGGTTGCGGCCAGAAATGAGCACGGTCATCCAGAAACATTGGAGCTGGTGTCAGAATAAGTATCTTGATTAAATTTTACGTTACACAAAATAGTGCCATGAAATACAGACGAAGCAGAAAAAGGTGAAGGAAAAACTGATGGGTGCCCAAATGAAAGCTACACAAAGAACTAGCCAGACATCGCTAGCAGTAAATAAAATGGGCACAATGCAAGGTGTATGCCAACAACTGTAAAATCCCAGATAAGGTAGAGGTCGAGGAGCACCTATAGATTGGGGTCCAAGGAGAGATGTAAATAGTCTAAAAAGATCAACACCATGTCACATCTGCAATAGGGTGGGACATTGGAAGCAGAAATGTCAATTAAATCCAGCTAATCAGGTCCAAAATGCTGGATTTGTACCCTCTCAGAATAATAATTCAAATCAGATGCAGGGTGTGCAAAGACTTAGAAATCAACATTTCAATGTGCCCCAGACCCCAATAATGCAAGTTCCTCAACCTTTGGTGCCACAGCAAAATGGGGTTATGCCAGAACATAAATCATGGTTCGAGAATGAACACAAATTTGATACACGATAATAACTCTTACCAACGACTTCCTCTGTTTAATTTCAATGATGGAAATAGCCACTGTCAATCAGTCTGACGGTGCCTGAGGGGGTAGGACGACTGCGTACTTGTAGCAAGTCTTAGAGGTGAACCAGAGGGGCCTATTTATAAACAATGAAGTGGAAGGCCGTTCTGTTTCATTCTTGGTCGATACTGGTGCTACCCATTCTACTTTGCGAACAGTAGAAGTCCCAAATTTACACCTCTCTGGAAAAACAATCCAAGTTGTTGGTGTAGAGAATAACCAAAAATAGGATCTTTTGAAAATAATCACACATTTATCCTCTATGATCGTAGTCCAGTGAATCTCTTGCTTACAAAACTCAGTTGTGTTCTCTTTTGCGCTTCAGCTGGAATAGAAACCCATGATGAGGTTGCTGTCTTTAAGATGATACCAAAATAATCCGTGTTGCATGATGATGAAATTTCTAACACTTGATGACTTGCCCTCAGATTTGAAAGAATCTGTTAATCATGAGGTGTATGATTTTATGAAGAAGGATATAGGACTGATCAAGGATGTAGAGCCTGTCCGGATCTCTGTCAAGCGTAATGCTGAATTTCCAAGAAATCCACAGTATACCTTGACATCAGAAACAATTGCTGGGGTAACTCATGTGATTGAATCCATGGTACAGCAGGGAATTTGGAAGGAGATAATGGGAAGTCCTTGTAACTGTCCCATTATGGGTCTTCAGAAACCAAGTGACAAATATAAGTTTGTACAGGATCTAAGAAAAATAAATAACATTGTAGTTCCTTATTGCCTGTGGTACAGAATCCAGCTGTAATACTGCTCCAGATTCCATGTGAGACTGAGTGGTTCACTGTCATTTATTTGTGTCCGACATTCTTTTTAATACCATTGCATGAGAACAATCAGTTCCTTTTTGCATTCTGGCTCAGAAACAGAGTCTTAATGTGGTTTGTGTCCCACAATGGTATACTGAATCTCCATCTATTTTTAATCAGATTTTAAAAACACATTTGGAATCCTTAGTCATGCCTTGCAGTTCAGTCCTAATCCAAAATATTGATGACCTAATGGTGGCATCAAATACTGAAGAAGCTTATAAACAAGACACCATTACATTGTTGAACCACTTTGCTGAGAATGGACATAAGGTGTTACCAGGAAAGTTACAATATTGTCAACAAGCAGTCCAGTATTTTGGACACCACGTTGAAAAGGAAGTGAGGGACGTGTCACATGAGAGGATTTCAGCCACACTGAAAATTAGTCTGCTAACCACTCAGAGGGAAGTCAGGATGTTTTTGGGAAGGGTGGGCTACTGTAGACAGCGGATACACAACTTTTCAATGATGGGCAAGCCTTTGCAGAGGCTGACACACAAGGATGTGTCCAATCTGGTACCATGGGTTGACAGTTTTCTTGTCACCTTTCTAGAGCTTAGAGAATGTCTCTGTCATGCCCCAGCTCTAAGGATGCCCGATTATAACAAATCTTGTTTACTTTTTGCAATGAGAGGGAGGGCTGTGCTATTTCATTGCTAACTCAACGCATATTTTTCCACCATATTAGATCCTGGTACTTTTGCATTGCCCGGCTGCATTAAATCATTAGCTGCAGTCAGCACAAGTATAGAAAGGTATGGGAATATTGTTATGGGTCCCCCATTGACTATATACATCCCATATTCTGTAGAACTTTTGCTGACCAGAACGAGGACACCTTACTAGAAGTTGACTTACCAAATATGAGCAGGTAATATTGGCTGTGCAAAACGTAACTATCAAACGCTGTGAGATTTTGAATCCTGCTACTCTGTTGCCAATACAAAATCAAGAAATTGTTGAAGATTGTGAAGGAGACCATGATTGTTTTGAGGTCACTGAACTATGTACCAAACCGAGACCGGACATCTGAGATGAACTATTACTTGAATCTGATTATCTCCTTTATGTTGATGGTGCTTCCTGCTTAAGAGACAGTGGAGGAAGTCTGAGAGCAGCCTATGCTGTCTGTACAATTTCTGGAGTTTTTGAAGCTTCCTGGCTTCAAGGTGTATTCTCTGCCCAAGTAGCTGAACTGATTGTTCTTACCAGAGCATGTTGTGTTTCTGACCAATTTAAGGTGGGAATCTTTACTGATAGTCAATATGGCTTTGGTTTTGTTCATGACTTCTGACAACTGTGGTCTTAGTGTGGCTTTATTATGTCCTCTGGATCTCTGATCCGAACCGCAAACAAGTGGGAAACCTTGTCCACTACAATTGCCCGAACAGATTGCAGTGGTCAAGTGCCCTCCACATCATCCTGGAGATGATTATGTAACTTTGGGTAATACGTACATGGACAAGCTTGCAAAGTACTGTGCACATAATGTTTGTACATACAATGGGGGAATTCACAAATGAAGGAATGAATAAGACTAACGTTCACCTCTTGTTGACAACAGTTTATGCTGGGATGAAGTGAAAAGGCTTCAGGAGGAAGTGTCCGAGGAAGAACAACAGAGTTGTGTCAGAGCAGGTTGTGTTAAGAGAGGTGATGACATTTGGGTTTCAATGGATGGACGACTAGTGTTACCAAACAGTCTGTTACCTCCTATGGCTAGACATTTGAATGATCCAGCTCATATTGGGAGAGACACCATGGTGAGATTACTGAGACAAAAAAGGTTCCCTGAAAATCACGGAAGAAAGAGCGGGACAGGGACTGTATTCAAAGCAAGAAAAACAACCCACCTCCGAACATGGTTGCACAAGGATGGAATCCCTCACAGATATATAAATACACATCAAGCATTAGTCAGATCATTAACAATGTAATGATACAAACTTATTATTATGTTTATTCATATTCATAATTATACTTAATAACGTCATCCATCATAATTGATCAAACAGTAGGACCTAAATATCATACTCCCTAAAAAGTACACCCATTGAAATCTCTGACATCCGACTCACTCAATAAAAACGGTCAAATTTACAATAGCAGGACAGTTCTACGCTAGCGGTCCCCTCCCACACAAAGAAAACTTATGAAATCAATAGGAACAAATATATTACCCAGTATTATTCTCATAATTTGACTTTTACACTTTTTACAAAATCTGAATATTGTTACACTCCATAGAATTCATTGTAATTTACTAAATGTGTCTTTATATTAACAATAGTCAAAGTCCATGAATCAACTCAGTACATATTGTTCAGGATCCAAAGAGAGAAGAAGCAAATATTATTGTCCAGCCAGAGATGGTGCTAACGCGTGTTTTGGTGCCACGCGACCAATCGGTCACCCGCCTTCTTCACAGCATTTGACAGATACACTGTGCCTTGTTAAAAAACCCACAAGGGAGATTCTGGTCCTATCTTCAACGAGATCTATAAACCAAAAATCTTACCAAATGACTAATAGCTTGACTAATAAACCTACAATGGTAGCTATATCTCCAATCCTGCTAGCTTGAAAAATGAACCCATGCATTCCTGTGAAACATGCCACCAAAACCAGCATGCACCCAAGCCGTGTGTGGTTTGACAAACAGAGTGGTTAAGATAACTATATATCACATGGTGACAACCACAACCCACCTATGTTATATGTGACCCTTCTTCTTCATGCTGTCAATACTACAATCTTATCGGGTAAAGAATATTTACTCAACAGATAATGAAAAGATAGAGGACGAAATACAAAAATAAATAAATAATCAATAAAAACAAATAGTCCAAACGTGGTCTCCCGAAAACCATAACAAAAGAGGCTCATGCTTGGAAAAAAGGTCTGGAAGGGGAAACTTTTGCATTCCCATAAGGCTCACCTCCTAGTGACATATATAGATGGATCACATCAATTGTTGGCACATATTGCCCCCAACAACAGATCTGAAACTCTGATAATAGGACAAAGTTAGTCAGGGAGATGCAGACCAGTCTTGCTGTTACAATAATAGCACTTGTCTTCCTTCAGTACTGGCATTATCTAAAAAATAATGGTTGAATTTAAATGTAGCGTCCCTCCCCTATAAATTTCTGACAAGCAGAATGAAAAAATATCAGGGTGCATAATTCCCGGACATCTCACATGGAGCTACAAATGCCTATCATAGTGCGAGCGGTAGCCCATAAATTGTTCCCAAAAATCCCTTTTACTTATCCTGTCATGCCAATGCTGTCTTCTGCTGTTACTATTCCTCATACAAAGAGCAATATTCTCACATCACCATCACTATATGCTTGTAACCTTGTTTGGCTTGATTCGAGCAGACTGCCACAAACACGTGTATCCAAACCGGAAAACCCATAAAGAAATAAAAGAGAGACCAAACGAACACCTATCTGCTGACTTAGCATAAAGGTCCAAAGTGCTAACAAAGCGCTGCGGCCAAATAGGTAGAGTACTAAAAGTACAAGCCATAGATCTTCAGCTAGAGGATGAACATCAGATACTATTCTACATTTATACTATAGGGGCACCCAGAAAGAACCAATTGTAAGTTGTCTAAAGACCAATACTATTACATAAAAGTAAACCAGTCCCATACCTAAAATGTGATTACTACAAGAGACAAATATTACTAAACTGGTGCCTTTCAATTAACTACTCGTAAATTCAGGACGCAAGGCGTGGAAACTGTGTTAATCAAAAAGACATATATATATCATGCCAAATAGTGATGTACAGAATAGACAGTCACATCTCTTCCCTATACCTATGATAATCATACCTAACCACAAGAGAGACTAGCTGAATAAACTGAGTATTACCTGAAATTGATGGACAGGAAAAAACAGGTTAGTGCGATTAGAACCCCTAACAACCAAAAAGAAATGTTCATGTAGCCAGTATCTAAACCTGACTTCTATAAAATCCAAATGCGAAGATCATCAACTTCAAAGGGCCCAAGGGGGCTACATGAACCGTTTTATACTAACATATCTGTGCAAGTGTAGCCCTGGGTATCCATTTGACTAATTCAATGGTATAGAAATCACAGGGAAAAAAGTGACGACTAAATATAAAATAAGTCTAAGAAAAACAAACAAACTATCCTACTCATGCCGGAATATGTCTACAGATCAGGTGCACCCAAGGGGTCTTACACCTCTAAATCAGAATACATTCTCCTAAAGGATTCTATCGTTTAGGCCTTTGGCTACAATGTCCAGATAAAAAATTCAAAAGACCTCTCTTTTTCTTCTGTAGGTGTTGATGTTTCCAAAATTTAGCGAGGTCACTTTTTCTAAAATTGATCACTTTGAGGTCACTTTCCTTATGTTTCAACTCCGATCAGTAATGGAGCTTGAAATCTTAAATTCCAAGCTGATTTATGCTCGCTAAATTTAATCTTAAATTGTCTTCCTGTCTCCCCTACATACCCCAAATTACAGGGGCAAATAATATAATATATATTACATTGCTGCTCTGGCAGTTGGTCATTGTCTATAAGTGGATCATTTTCTTATTGTATGTAAAACGATCAGATACAATTGTTTGTGTACAAGCATGGCAATGTCCACATCGATGATTCCCTAAAAGGGATTTGTTCCCACAATGGTTTTCTGAATGTATTTATTCTCTTGTGCTAACCTGGCTTTAACCAGTTTGTCTCTTATGTTGGAATTCCTTTTGAACGCGAACATTGGGATAGAAAGAGAACTGTCCTTCCCATTGCTATTTAAGATGTTCCATTGTGTATTAATAAAGCCTCTAATTTTATTGTTAATATTAGAGTGCATGATGACGCACACTACCGTTTGTTGCTCGGGTCTTTGTCGTTCTTCAAACAGAGTATCCGATTATAATATTTTGCCCTTTTTTATGCATCACAAATAAGCCTATTGCAGTACCCTCTCCGAATGAACTTCTCTTTAAGGTCAATGGCATTCCTATCATATACTGCCACGCTACTGCAATTTGCACAAATTCTCAGAAATTGGCTGAACGGAATACCTTGGCGCTGGCATGTAGGGTGAAAGCTTTCAAAATGTAATAAAGTATTACATGCTGTAGGTTTAGTATATAAAGATACTTGAAGTTGTCCACTATCTTCATAGATGAGAATGTCCAAAAATTCAGCTTTTTGAATTTTTGTGAATCTAAGATTGTCATCACATAAATTGAGCCATTCTACAAATTCCTGAAGGTACTCTATTTCACCTTCCCATATAAAAAATATGTCATTAATGTAGCAGGCCCAATGTTTGATATATTCAAAGAATGGGGTAATTTCATTATATATGAATCTCTTTTCGAACAAGCCCATATAGATATTTGCCACACTCGGGCCTCAGGCTGCTCCCATTTATACCCCTTTCACTTGCTCGTATATAACACCATTGATAGACCTGACAGCCTTAGGGTGGTCATCCCCAACTTTTTGCCTGCCTCGCTCCACTTTTTGACACTGTTTTTGATAGTTTTAGAATTCTGCGCACTTTACCACTGCTAACCAGTGCTGAAGTACATATGCTCTCTCACTTAAAGCATGGTGACTTTGGCTCATACCCAATTGGCATATTTAATTTACTTGTAAGTCCCTAGTAAAGTGCACTACATGTGCCCAGTGCCTGTAAATTAAATGCTACTAGTGGGCCTGAAGCACTGATTGTGCCACCCACCTAAGTAGCCCCTTAATCATGTCTCAGGCCTGCCTAGGCAAAGCCTGTGTGTGCAGTGTCACTGCAACTTTGACTTGGCCTTTAAAAGTACTTGCCAAGCCTTAAACTCCCCTTTTTCTACATACAAGTCACCCCTAAGGTAGGCCCTAGGTAACCCATAGGGCAGGGTGCTATGTAGGCAAAAGTCAGGTGTGTTCTCTATGTTCTGGTAGTGTAAAACTCCTAAATTTGTTTTCCACTGCTGTGAGGCCTGCTCCTTTCATAGGCTAGCATTAGGGCTACCCTCATATACTGTTTGAGTGGTAGATTCCGATCAGAAAGGAGTAACCAGGTCATATTTAGTATGGTCAGAATGGTAATAAAAATCCTGCTGACTGGTGAGGTTGGATTTAATATTACTATTTTAAAAATGCCACTTTTTGAAAGTGAGCATTTCTCTGCATTTACAATCATGCTGTGCCTTACAGCCTGTCTCCAATCCACATCTGGGCTGAGCTGGTTGACAGCTCCCTTGTGCATTTCACCCAGACAACCACAAACACAAGATGCTCAGTCACACCTGCACACATCTGCATACTGAATGGGGCTTCTTGGGCTGAAAAGGTGGAGGGCCCGAGACTTACATTACAAAACCGTGGCCTGCCCTCCCACAATGGACTGCCAAACTCCCTACTGGGACCCTGGCAGAAAAGATTGTACTGAAAGGGGACCTTGTGCACTTCAAAACCACTCTTTGAAGTCTCCCCCACTTCTAAGGCACTTTTGGGTATATAAACTGGGTCGCTGATCCTACCAACTCAAACACTTCTTGGGAAAGACACTCTGTACCAGAACCTGCAACCTGCCAAGAGAAGCTGCCTGGCTGACGAAAGGACTCACCTGCACTGCTTTGATGTAAAGGACTGCTGCCTTGCTGTTGCCCTCCTGCCTTGCTGGCCCCTGGTTCTGCTGAGAAGTGCTTTCCAAGGGCTTGGATTGAACTTGCCTCCCGTTCCCGAAGTCTCAGGGCCAAAAAGACTTCATCTCTGCAAAGAAACTCCTTGTGCTGCAAAAATCGATGCACAGCCTTCTGGAATCGATGCACAGCTTGCCCAGTGGTGAGAAAATCACTGCATCGCTGAATTCGGAATGATGCAGCCCGGCCCCCCGAGTGGAGATTGATGCAGCGCCAGCATTGCAACAGGAACTTCGACGCACAGCCCACCGGATCGATGCATTGCAGAGCCGGAACAACGCAGCCCAACTTCCTGCGTGAAGAATCAATGCAGCGTCTGCTGTGAGACAGAAACTCAGACGCTTCACCCACTGGATCGATGCAGTTCCCAGGGCGTCAAAGACCCCACATCATAAAGAGGATTCAAGCCTGAGCACCAGAATTCATCACAAAGCCCTGGCCGCGTTGAAAGGAATCAACGCATCATCTTTGTGCGTCCAGAAATCTGATGCACACCTACCTTTTTCCACGCTTTTCCTGCTCTGCGGTTTTCGTGCATGTAATTTTTTCGCAAAACAGGTACTTTGTGCTTGCAAGAGACAATTGTTGCTTTTAAGAACTTAAGACTCTTCTGATCATTACACAAGTAATATTTCAACTTGTGATTATCAAATCTTGATCGTTTGTGACCTTAATTTAATCAGATATATATCCTATATTTTTCTAAATCTGTGTGATGTCTTTCTGTGGTGTTCTCACAGTGTTATTGCATGATCTTTTGCACAAATACTTTACACATTACCTTCTAAGTTAAGCCTGACTGCTCAGTGCCAAGCTACCAGAAGGTGGGCACAGGATAATTTGGATTGTGTGTGACTTACCCTAACTAGGATTGTGGTCCTTACTTGGTGAAAGTTGCATACCTCTGCCAACTAGAGACCCCATTTCTAACAACTTTCAAACTCAAAAACATTTTCCCAAAGGACTATTCTTAGACACCTCAAAATGAAGTTCACAGGAGTATTAGGAGATTCTTCTACCAGTAAACTCTCTGCAGCTTTATAGGCTCCCTCTTCAGGGATATTAGTGGTACAATGCCTCAATATCCATTGTCACTGACAAATCCCGGTCACAATTAAAATGAAGGCCCTTCACTTTTGAAATCATTTGAGATATATCTTTAATGTAGGATATAAGTCCATAGACCAAAGGTTTTAAAAACGGGTCAATGTACTTAGTTATGGGCTCTATAGCCGATCCTATGGTAGATACAGTGGGTCAAAAGGGTGGGTCTACTGACTTTTTGTGTGTTTTAGGTACTCCATATATTACTGGGAGTTTAGGATTTTTCACCTGGAGGAATTCAGACTCTGATTTAGATATATTTCCATTCTGAACCCCCATTCACAGATTGCTTTGATCCTGGAGCAAATACATTTGGTGGGATTACTCCTGACCATTTGATAATGATCCTCAATGGAGAGCATCATTCTCATCTTATGTTTATATTTGTCAGTATCCAATAAGACAATACCACCAACCTTATGATATAGTTTGGTGGTAATAGATCCATTCTGTTCTAAATCCCTCGAGGCTACCTTTTGTTCTGGTGTCAGGTTAGGAGGAGGGGCCAGAACAAATTTTAAGACTTTATAAATTGTAGCGATTATTCTTTTCTCAAAGATACTAACTTCAGGACCTACCTGATCAAGGCTGGGGGTAAAGGTGGGTGGAGGTTTAAAACCCAATGCATTTTGCCCAGTTGCAAATGCTCTATTTAAGAAAAACTTTTTAAGCCTAATCCTCTGAAAAAAGCATAAGTACTTGATAAGTTCAAACTTGTTCACTCTTTGACTAGGGACAAATGTAAATCCCATACCTAGGAGATCTATAGCCGCATGTTCTAAATGGACATTAGCCATTTTAAAGATGGGAAGAACTTTGGAAGTATCTATAATTTCCAGGACTGTTGTCTCCACGTATGTAGAAACTGATGGGACTGATCTGTCTGGTAGTAGAACCTCCCTCTCTTTCTGCTTTGTTATCGTCACTGAGAGCTGTTCCTCCCTCTCCGATTTTCTAAAAAAGTGTTTTAATTACAAATAGTATGTGGTGTTCCCTCATTTGAAAAGTCATGTCTATTGGATCCCCAGTCTCCTTCTGATTGCGAGGTATCTGAGAATGTGACCCTCTGTGTTCTATACGGGATGGTGGTACAATTAAGTCCTAGGGATGACTCTTCTGAGTAGAAATTTTCTCAAAGATAGGGATATACTCTTTCTTGTGACAAAAAGTATCCAATCTTTTTTAAATTTGTCTGTTTTCCTCCTAATGAGGTAGTCATTGTACACATCAATTTGTTCATTGACCTCTTCTAGTTTCCTTTTTGCTTCATGTAATGAGCCCTTCTGTTTAATTTTCTCTTCAAGATTAGCAATCTCTTTTTCTAAAATGCTTATCATTTCTCCAGCTGTCTCTGTAATCAACAACCTCCAGTCTCTAGAGCATTGATTAGCTATAAGAGACCACATTTCAAGAAATTTCCACAAAAAGGCCAGGGATGTTCCTTACACTAAGGCCCATAGGAATGACTCCAGCTTTCAAATAGTCTAAGATAAAATTGGCATGTGCCTCAATTCTGTTTAATTACTCAGGCCAGAGTGAAGCCCCACATATTTTTCTTTGTTTTAACCTTCAATGTGCAGTCTGCTTTTGAATGTTTTTCTAAAGCTGAAGGAGTCAGGATTCGTGGTTTAGTTAGCTGTAAGATTCAGATTCCCTCTGCCCGTAGCTGAGAGCAGACCTAACTGAGATACTTTTCTTGAACTCTAATTTTTGTGGCTCCATGCAGCCATACCTCTCTTGATGGAAACTTCTCCAGAAGATCTGTCCTGCTGATTGCTTTCCTGAACCCATAGAATATTAGCATTGTTAGGGATTTGGGGCCAGATGTAGCAAACGTTTGCGAGTCGCAAACGGGCCGATTCGCTATTTGCGACAGTGCAAAATCGGAAATGGGATGCAAAAAGCCCATTTCCGACTCGCAAAAAGCGATGGGACCCGTTTGCGACTCGCATCCGTTGCGACCCCATTTTGCGACCCGCAAATACCAAGTCGCAATTTGCAAGTCGCAAACCTTATGCAATTGCAACTCGCAAATTGCGACTAGTCGCAAAAAGCCCAGTTTGCATGTCCCATTTACCACTAACTCAGAGCAGGTGGTAACCATTACCAAAGTATAAAAGGAGACCCAGAAGGCATCTGGGTTACTCAAGATGGCGGAGATATACCTGATAGCAGTGAGGAGGAGAGTCCACGCAGCCCAGCAGAGGAGGAGGAGGGGCCACAGACAGGAGAAGATATATAGAACAAGGCAGACTCTTTTTCAGCAAACTGAGGAAGAGATCTATGACAAATACTGCCTTAGCAGCGCAGCCATCCTAGAATTAATAGATTTACTCAAACCACAGCTAGAACACCAGACTCTGCGTGGCTGCGCCATCCCTACGCATGTGCAAGTGCTATGCTCACTGCACCTCTTGGCCTCAGGGAGCTATCAGGGGGTCATTGCTGTTGCAGGTGGGGTATCCCAAAGTGCAGTGTCAAGGTTCCTCAGGGCATTCCTAGATGCCTTAATCACGCACATGTCTCACTTCATATACTTACCAAGGAATGAGGCAGAAATGAACAGCACCAAGCTGGACTTTTACCGCATTGCCCACTTTCCCCATGTCATAGGGTGTGTAGATGGGACACACATTCAAATATGCCCCCCTGCAAATCTGGAACACATTTTCCGCAACAGAAAGTGTACCCACTCACTCAATATTCAGGTTGTTTGTGACGCCCATTATGTCATCACGGACATTCTAGCTAAGTTTCCAGGCAGTACCCATGACTCCTACATTTTTAGGCATAGTGGGATACATCAACGCCTGGAACGTGGGGAATTCGGAGACGGTTACCTCCTAGGTAGAGCCACAGACACTTGCAGACATACACACAGGTCACTGTGCACGACAATCTGGACTTCCTAACAGTGTACTTTTGTGCCCACCAGGTGACAGTGCATATGCTCTCAGGCCTTGGATCATGACTCCGTTTTTAACACCCAGCAATGATTCAGAGAGGCAATACAACAGTGCACATAAGAGGACCAGGAACCTCATCGAGCGCACCTTCGGACTCCTGAAGGCAAGATTCAGATGCCTCCACCGCAGTGGAGGTGCCCTCCAATACACCCCCATTACCGCATTCAAAATTGTGGTCGCATGCGCCATCCTCCACAACATAGCCACCCGACGTGGGCTACCTCTCACCCCTGCAGACCCAGATCCTGCTGATGAAGAGCAAGAACAACCACATCGCCATCATGGGGATAGGAGTATAGCTAATCAAGGCAGACTGAGACGGGAACACATCGCAACACAATACTTTGGAAGGTACGTGTCAACTCCAACCATACTCACCTATTAACCAAAAACTCAATTTGTTAAGTGGAACAAAAATAACTGTTTTATTAGTGCATTGATTAAACTATTCACAAGTAAAGATTGTCCATGGGCAGGAAAATGCTAACCAGGCATGTGGCACATTAACGTCATGTGCCACATTTTATGGTCCAGGGTGATCTCTAGGACCTTCTTCCCCTCCTGCCAGCCTGGCTGGTCCCTGGTGCTTCCGTGGTGCTGTGCCTGCCACTCCTGAGCACCCTGCTGTCAGTGACAGAGACACTGCTCACTGTTGAGCCCTCCTCACTATCCTGGGGTGTTTCCCCTGTGGCCCTCGACATTTCCCGTGTCTCCATGATTTCTATGATGTAGGTCAGACGTCCCAGGCCCCTAGCCACATCCCCAGCGAAATGGCCCATCTCCACTTGCAGCCCAACTGTCCTCCTCGACAGGCCTGTGGTGTTCATGGCGAGCCTGCCGATGAATGTGGCCATCCTGTCCAGTCTGTGCATGAGCTGCCGATCCCTGCGCCGCCCAGCCTCGGCCTGGGCCAGTAGTCCTCCCGCCAGTTCCCTCATGGCAAGGGCAAGGTCCCCAGTGTTACTGCAGATCATGTCCATCCGTGTGTTGAGGTGCTGCATGCTGGCATTGTTGTTGCGCACAAAGCGGTGCAGCACACCACTAATTCTCCCCAATATTCTATTCTGTAGGCGCTGACCACGCAGCAGATGTGCCTCACTGGTGCTGGGAGGAAGTAGCATGGATGCAGACTGCAGCCCTGATGGAATGGACCGGCGACGCCTGAGCAGCGGTGGCTGCCCTGTGCTTCCACCTGTCTCATCCCTGCCTGTTGCTGGGGCAGCCTCCTGTGGAATTGTTGCAGCAGGTGTGGCTACTGCAGGGATGCTGCTGACCGTGCAGGTGGGGGTACTGGGGGGTCCTGGAGTGTCCTCATGGGCCTGGCTGCTTGGAGGGTTGGTGGTGTCTTGCTGGAGACCTGTGGGACATGGGCAACAGACTGTCAGTGTCTACTATCTATTGCACACTTCCTAATAAACATTTGCCTATGAACTGCCTACTAGACTACATTTCCCATAATGCATCATTCTGGCATTTGCTACCCTGAACTGGAACTATCTTGGTTGTGCATGCCCCTGTGTACATGGTGGGTGGGGGTATGGCATTGATAGGGGTACAGGCATATCAGATGGTACTCACCGGTTGATGTGCTGGGCTCTGAGGTGTCCAGGTCCCCAAATCCAGACACTGCCTCCTGCTCCAAAGTTTCTTCCGCCCTTTCTTCCAGGGGTGTGGGTGGTGGCACAGATGATGGTCCCCCTCTTGTGCCTCTCATCTCCCGGAGCCTTTCAGCCACCCTCTCCTTGGTCCGGGAGCGGAGGTCATACCACCTCTTCTTGATGTCGTCGATGGTCCTATGGCTCACCCCCAGGGAATTGATCTTGTCCTGGATGTCCTGCCACAGCTGTTTTTTTGTGGCCTCAGGAACATTGAGGGCTGCTCTCCCAAACAAGTCATCATAGTGCTGACAGCATTTCTCTGTCAGCACCTCCAGCTCCCTCTCAGAAAATTTGAGCTTCCTCTTTCTTGGGGTTCCCTCCATGGCAGCTGCTGTTTGTCCTGTGTGAAATTCGGCAGTTATAAAAGGGTGTGGTCCTGCCTCCTCCCAGGTGTATTTGTAAACTTCCTGGCTGTGATGTCATCATCATGTGCCAGGAAGTGTTTCCAGAGTGTTCTGGTGTGGTTTCTGGAGTGTTCTGCTGCACCTGTAAGCAATTTGCAAGGTAATCGCAATTTGCGACACCTACTCGCTAATTGCAGGTTCGTTTTTTGCACACTCGCAAAAAGCGACCTCGCAATCTGCGGACTCGCACACTGCGTTGCGAGTTCGGGTGCGAGTCGCTATTTCAGAACGGTTTTTTTCCTTGCATTACAAATTGCGACTCGCATTTTGCGAGTCGCATCAACTCGCAAAATGCGAGTCGCAATTTTTTGTTTTGCTACATCTGGCCCTTAGATTAATGGATAGGCAGGAGAACTTGGATTAGTACTATGTGCGTCAGTAGTTTTTTCTCTTTTTCTGCATTACTGCTATTGAATTAATGGTCCCATATATATAGGTTAAGTTTCACATTGTACAAGTTTTGATTCACCTTTGGTTATTTTCTACATTTATACTATGATTTTGAGACTCATATGTGTGACTTTGAGTCTGAATAAAGCCCTTAGAACTATATTTGGTCTCTGAGATTGAATGTGTAATTACCGAGTTACACTGAATTTAATTTGAATATTTTGATGCATTGTCTCCTCATTCTTCGGAACAGAGAAGAAAAATTATTCTGACCCCAAAATTAGAATTAGGGCCCAAAGCTGGAGCACCTTATGTTTGGTGGAATTTTAATGGATTGATACTTGTATTTTTATTGACATTTTTAATTTATGTGCTTCTGTCATGTGTTTTTTGGGCTGTGCCCAAAATAAAGTATTTTGATTTGATTAGTAAAAAGAACTATAGTTGAGGTGCAGTGGTCTCTTAGACCTCTGGGCTTCGGTGCCACTGCACCTGCTGCACTGTCAATGGCTATATCCCTGCTCCCAAAGTCCTGGGGAAAACAACCAAATGTACATGTTCCCTGTTTTTTCAGAAGCAATTGAACGTGTATTTAGGGTGATAAATACTACAGAAAATGTTTGTGAATACCCAGAAACTAATGAGTTTGGGTCTGATCTCAATATTTCCAAACACCACCTTGCTGGCAATACAGTGGGGACACAAAAAAGTTAAACCTGCAAAATTCAGCTACTTGGCAGATTATTCACTACTGTTAATGGCATTTCCTGCCAAAAATTACTGTAAATTCTGATTCTGTTACTCAGGATTTGGGATTTGGAATCACAAATTCCACTTGTGCTACTCTGTCAATTCTTACACTCTCCACAACCCCCCTTGCAAATGTGCAGCACCTTTTAGTGCACCTTATGTCCAACATACCGTGAAACCTAGTTCACTACACACCTTGTCCCATATTGGACAAACTAAAATCAACACCCTTTCAACTATATACTCCAAAAGATAACCAGGAACCTGAAGAGAATTGGAGCATTTAACAACCTCTTAATGGTAAAAAAAGTATCTTCTAAGTAATACAATACAACTGTTCAGAAAGGATTTTATGTCTCACAAGGGGTAATAAAGTAGTAAATAAATGGCAATACAATAATGAATGATCGTGTCACTCCCTTGTGGTGCAGACAGTATTATCCTTGTTTGTGATGCAACATCTAAGGGTCTACTTCAAAAGAGATGAAAACGTCCTCCCATATGTTGTGTATACAAATGTACATGGTTCTGCTAATTTTATGTGAGCTCCAAAAGTGACGCATGCTCCAGGGGAAAGTATGACTTTAGTAGCTTCTCCTTGCTTATGCCTGTCAGCCCTCTTTGACTAAATGTTTTATGTATAGCTGAAAAATTGCTAGAGTAGGGTTATCATACATGTGTTATTTCACAATTTACATTTTGCTTCATATAGAATTCCATGTGAATCTTTCGCATCTTGACTCCTTAGTAAACAAAGTGTGTGGGACATGTTGCCAAACACACAGGAGCGACTCGCCAGGGCATGGAAGGGGTGGGGCGGCTCAGGGGTGGGGGGGGGCTGGGTGGGCTAAACATTAAAACAAATTACATTTGTTTTTAAAAACACCTCGCTCCTCGCTGCACCGCTTTTCTCCTCTGTCTCGCTGCAGGCACATGCTCCCAGCCTGCCCTGCAGCCAAACCTGATGCTGCTTAAAGCAGCACCAGGATTGGCTGGGAGCGCCCAGCCAGGGCGGTCCCAGGCAGACTGGGAGCCTGTGTAGGCTCGCTCTAGCCCGGTAACTGTGTTGCTAGGCTGGAGAGAGCACACTGCGCATGTATGTTTGGCTGGCCCTAGATAGCCGGCCAAACATACATGCGCAGTGAGTGAGAGTGCTGTGCACTCCCCCTCATTGCTCGTCACCCCCATGTCCCTGCCCCTTTAAAAGAAAAGGATAATAAACAAAGTTTATTGTCCTTTTCTTTTAACCCTTTGGGTGCCCTGGACGTAACGGTTACGTCCAGACAAGGGCCCATGGGGGAAGCGCTAGCGCTCCCCCCCGGGGGCCTGGCCCCCCTGCCCTGGGCAGGGATGGAAGGGGAATCGCTTTCCCTTCCACCCCTCCCCCCCCCAATCACCCCGTGGCACCTGATGATCGCGCTCTGACCTCAACAAAGGCTGCCCCAACAGCGCTGGAAACTCAGCTTCCAGCACAGGTCAGAGGAGAAATGAAAAAGCATTTCTCCTCCGATCAAGGTGGAGGGGGGGAGAGATGCATGAAAGGAGAGGAAAGGCCTTTCCTCTCCTTTCATGTCTCTCTCTGCATTCTGCTGCCGGACCGCAATACCATCGGGCAGCAGAAATCCCACTATTTTTAGGCCATTTCCTCCCCCCAGGGGAAGATCGGCTTATTATAATTAGGCCGATCTGCCCCCATGGGGGGGCAGAAACCGCTAGACACCAGGGATCTTTTGTTTTTTTTGTTTGTTTTTTGTTTTATGTATGTGAGGAGCAACCCCTTAGGCAAGGGTCGCTCCCTTGGCGTCAAATTTACTTTTAGGCTATTTTTAGTCCTTTTCTGCCCCCCCTGGGGGTAGATCGGCCTATTAAACCCCTAGACACCAAGGATATATTTTTTTATGTTTACTTTTTTTTATATATGGGGAGCAATGCCTTACGCAAGGGTCGCTCCCCTGGGGGCAAATTGTATTTAGGCCATTATAATATTTGTATTAGGCCAATATGCCCCCAAAGGGGGCAGAAACAACTAGACGCCGGGGATTTTTTGTTTGTCAGTTTCACATAAGGGGAGCGACCCCTTAGGCAAGGGTCACTTACCTGGTGGGGCAAATTTGTTGTAGCCATTTCTGCGCCCCTTGGGGGCAGAGTGGCCTATTGTAATTAAGCTGATCTGCCCCTAGGAGGGGGCAGGAAACCCTAGACACCAGGGATTTGTTTTGTTTATTTTATATGTGGGGAGCGACGCCTTAGGCACGGGTCGCTCCCCTGGGGGGCACATTGTCTTTAGGCCATTTCTGCCCCCCTTGGGGGTAGATCGGCCTGGTTTTTGTTAGACCAATCTGTCCCCAAGGGGGGCATAAACCACTAGACACCAGGGATTTTTATTTATTTGCGTCAATTTCACGCAAGGGGGGGCGACCCCTTAGGCAAGGATCGTTCCCCAGGGGGCAAATTTATTTTAGGCCATTTCTGCCCCCTTTGGGGGCAGATTGGCCTATTTTTATTAGGCCGATCTGCCCCCAAGGGAGGCAGAAACCACTAGGCACCAGGGATTTTTTTTTTGCGCCAATTTCACGCAAGGGAAGTGACCCCTGATGCATGGGTCGCTCCCCTTTGGGGGCACATTTATTTTAGGCCATTTCTGCTCCCCTTGGGGGCAGAACAAATGTATAAAATAGTGGGGTGGTGGCTACCAACCAGTTTGGGCCTGGTTATGCCCCCACCCCAACTGAAGGGGGTAGCAGTCTTTTAGCTCTCCCGCCCACACATTAAACATCTTATCCCATGGCAAGAAAGAGGACAGTTGATTATTTTGGGTTTTGGTTTTACATTTGGTCCATGAGAGCTTGACAAACTCTCAAAATCATCCCACTTGGAATGGTGAGGGCTGCACTTTTTGGACCTTGGGACGCTGCCATGTAGAAAAATCCACAAGACCTAGACACATCTGAAAACTAAACATCTTGGTGATTCCAGGGTGGTGTGCTTCACATGCACCCCAAACCATTTTCTTACACACAATACCCTGCAAACCTCCAACTTTGCTGGAAATCACCCATTTTTTCCACATTTTTTGTGATGGAACCTTCCGGAATCTGCAGGAATCCACAAAATTCCTACTACCCAGCAGTGTCTCATCTATACCGATACAAATTATGCTGCACTTGTCAGCCTAAAAATGTTTTTTTTTTTTAACTGCCCTTTTGGACTCGCTTTGGTTCACCCTCAATTTTGACATGTTTTTGGCTCTTCCCTGTCACAGGCACTTGGCCTACCTGCACAAGTGAGGTATCATTTTTACCGAGAGACTGAGCTAAATTTGAGGTTTGCATAGGATTCTGGGTAAGATAACATTGGGGGATCCACGCAAGTCACACCTCCCTGGACTCCCTCGGGTGTCTAGTTTTCAGAAACATGTGGGTTTGGTAGGTTTCCCTAGATGGCTGCTGAGCCCAGGACCAAAAACGCAGGTGCTCCCCACCCCCCACAAAAACAGGCAGTTTTGTATTTGATCATTTTAATGAGTCCAGATAGTGTTTTGGGGCATTTTCTTTCGCCAGCACTAGGCCTACCCACACAAGTGAGGTACTATTTTTATCGAGAGACTTGGGGGAACGCTGGGTGGAAGGAAATTTGTGGCTCCTCTCAGATTCCAGAACTTTGTGTCACCGAAATGTGAGGAAAAAGTGTTGTTTTTTTAGCCAGATTTTGAGGTTTGCAAAGGATTCTGGGTAACAGAACCTCATGAGAGCCCCACAAGTCACTTCATCTTGGATTTCCCTAGGTGTCCAGTTTTCAAATATGTGCAGGTTTCTTAGATTTCCCTAGGTGCCGGCTGAGCTAGAGGCCAAAATCCAAAGCTAGGCACTTTGCAAAAAATAGGTCTGTTTTCTTTGGGAGAATGTGATGTGTCCACAACGTGTTTTGGGGCATTTCCTTTCGCGGGCGCTATGTCTATCCACACAAGTGAAGTACCATTTTTATCGGGTGACTAGGGGGAACACTGGGTGGAAGGAAATTTGTGGCTCCTCTCAGATTCCAGACTTTGTGTCACCAAAATGTGAGGAAAAGGTGTTTTTTTAGCCAAATGTTGAAGTTTGCAAAGGTTTCTGGGTAACAGAACCTGGTGAGTGTCCCACAAGTCAATATTTCAGTATTTTATTATTTCAGCTGTTTTTTCTGTAGGAAAACCTTGTAGGATCTACACGAATTACCCCTTGCTGAATTCAGAATTTTGTCTACTTTTCAGAAACATTTAGCTTTCTGGGATCCAGCTTTGGTTTCACACTCATTTCTGTCACTAACTAGAAAGAGGCTGAAAGCACAAAAAAAGTAAAAATGGGGTATGTCCCAGTAAAATGCCAAAATTGTGTTGAAAAATTGGGTTTTCTGATTCAAGTCTGCCAGTTCCTGAAAGCTGGGAACCTGGAGATTTTAGCACCGCAAACCCTTTGTTGATGTCATTTTCAGGGAAAAAATAACAAGCCTTCTTCTGAAAAAAACTAAATTTTCAATGTGTTTTGGCTCATTCCTTGGTCTCCTTTAGGGGAACCCACAAAGACTGGGTACCTCTAGAATCCCTAGGATGTTGGGTAAAAAGGACACAAATTTGGCGTGGGTAGCTTATGTGGGCCTAAGCGCGAACTGCCCCAAATAGCCAAAAAAAGGCCTGACACCTGAGGGGAAAAGACCTGGCAGTGAGGGGGTTAAAGGTTTTGTAGCTGCCACCACTGGCTGGGAGGCAACACTCATCCGCCCTAAGGGAGGAGCTGCCCTGGCAAACACACTGCATTACATACGCCTAGTTCAATCAGACATAAGTTTAGAAATTCAGAGAGAGTGGGGTAAAGGCATTTCCAGTAGCGGGGAAGATAGATCAGTGAGGTATACACTTGCTGCAGACATAAGCTGTGATCTGCGGGTCAGGAGTGCGACTTCTCTCTGACTTTTATCTTTCGAGTTTTAAAAAATTGAGTATCGTTAAGCTGAGTTGTTGCAGCATTTGGAGATTGTAAACAACTGCAGTATCAAGCACTATCATAAACAAGCATTCTCAAAGTCAGTTAGTATGTCTTTAAGGTGCTACCGCATTCAAATACATGAACTCACAAACGTTACTCTACCCTCATGCATGGCACAACAAATTTGTGACCTAGGAGGCAGATTACAGACATGGGACACACAGATAGTAGGTGTACATTTGTACATGTCTCTGTTTACATCTGTTAGCACATTAAAGTCAGACCTGATGACTGTTGTGGTAGCTTATATTGTTGCTATTGATTCTTCTGTGGTTAAATCTGATGTTATTGCTGGTGTCTCTGCTTTTTGGCAGCTGGTGTTGCCCCTGCCATTTTGAAAACTGTATTTATTATGTGGTCCCTTTTTTGTTACTGTTTCTTCAGCCATCAGCTGTGGCTGCTGCTTTTGTCACAACTGTTTTAGTTTTTGTTCCAGTTGTGCTGGCAGAAGTAGTGGTCTTTGCTGAGGTTATAGCTGTGATTGCTGCTGTGGTCCGCGCTATTGTGGCAGTTTTGTTGCTGCTTTGGTAAAAACTGTAGGTGCTGCTGTTGTCCTTACAATTATGGCAGCTTTTGTTCGCTTCTCTGGTCACTGCTTCAGCTACAGCTATGGTGGAAGTTGTTGTCAGTCCTGTGATCCTGCTATGCTCACAACTATTGATGCAGTTGTTGCTTCCACTCATTGTGGTTGTGGTCACAGTTGTTGTTGCTACTTTGATCTCTGCTGTGGTGAAAGCTATTGTCAATAATGCGGCTGTAATGTTACCACCTGTGAGCATTGCTGTAGTATTTGCTTTGGTTGCACCTGTGGTCAAAGCTTTGGTCCTGTCAAGACAGTAGCTGTAGTCACTGCTGTGTTCGCTGTAGTTTTAGCAACTGTAGTCACTGCTAAGGACACTGCTGTGCTTAGAGCTGTACCTGTGTTTCTGGCTGATGTGGCATCTTTTGTGACTTCTGTTGTGTCAGCTGTGGTGGCAGTTGTCACTTCTATGGTTCCTTCTGTTGTAGCAGATGATATTGTTCTTTTCACCATTGTTGTGGTCACAAATGGGGTTGCTGCTGTTGTCGCAGCCTTTGTTATCAGTTGTGTCCATGCCATGGTCACTGCTGTGGTCACATCTGCAGTTACAACAATAGCTGCAGCTGTGGTTCCTGTTGTGCTGGCAACTGTTGCTGCAATTCTCCTTACAATGGTGTTTGCTGTGTCTTCTGCGGTGTTCATGCTCATGCTGCAACACTGATTGCTGATGTTCTAGCAGCTGCTTTTTGGTACTGTGGCCTAATTAACTATGGGGTGCAAAGGACAACTGCTCCGGTACCCTCATTATATTTGTATAAGCAAAAAGGTCTTTGCAGACAAGCAGCGTCATTCATTTTAGTAAACAGAACCAAAAGTCCTTTAGAGTCACCAACATTTGGATGACAAACAGAAAACATATCATCTTGTTGCTCAGTCTTTCCCATTGCATCTATAAAAACAATGTACAGCAGTATACATAAAAGAGTGTGAGAACACTTCACAGGAGCACCAGAATAACTATAACCAATTAACAATGTCCCGGATTTCTCATCACTGGTTTATTTCACAGGAAACATACAACAAGGAGGAACCTACCACTGCAACCTATTGTACCACTCAAGCTTTCTCCTATGTCTGTCCCTCCAGCCACAGTGACCAATGATGTTGTCACCCTACACAGTTTTTTATTTATAGGCTTTTCCTTTACTATGTGACGTGTAACTACTCGTCCAACTACCCTACCCATTATACTGCTACTAAAACCATGTCTGGCAGTTACTGTTAAGAGTTCCTAAAATGTGTGCTGGCATTCGGTTAAAATCACAGAACATGTTGGTATTCCTCTTAATTTTGCTGAAATGTTTCACTACATAAAACGTTTTTAGAGATTCATCACAAGAAAAAACTTCTGATGGAACTGACATACTAGTATAATTTGGTCTGTGTTTCTTGGCGCCCACACTGAAATAAGATTTTTGAAGTATTTTGATATAAAGAACTTGTAATTTTACTAAAGACACAGCGGCATGCAGTATGACTTTCTTTCCTGTAGCAGTTAACATTGTAAAGTAATTATTGAACAGCTCTTATGAGAACCTGGTGCAGAACTACTAATAAATACTACATATAGGTGTAAACCATTAATCAGACTCCCTGTGAGACCCACCAGTACCATTTTAATTCCTCTTTCCTGAAGCAAAACCAGTTCCTAAAATCTTTGCAAGATTAGAAACATAATTTAAAGCATCAGGCCACAAACAGGAAAACTTTGATAATCCATTCCTTGTCATCGGAAGAATATTTAAAGGGGTGAGGATCCAAAGTTGTGATGGCGAGAAAAAAACATATATAATAGTTATGATCTAAAATTATTCATCTATTCGAGTTTTAATTCAGATGAAATGTGTAGGGAGTTGAGTAGAGAAAAGCCGAAATCTATACATTGCACTGGGGTAATGCTCATCTCAGTTTTTTTTTTGCATTAGGATTTTCCTTTATTAAAACACATGGAAAATACATCTTTTATGTCAAGACGACAGGAGACTCCTATTATATAAGACATTAATAACAAAGATACATGACATATTAATGCCTAATAAAAAGTCAGAAAAATAGAAACTGAGGAACAATCTGCATCTCAAAGAATATCTTTCACTCTATCACCGCCCAAAAAGCCTCAGATTCCATAGCTCCTCTACAGGAATGGACCTCAAGAAGAAGCCACATCAATATCAACTGGTTGCATGATCCAACTGATTTCGAGCATGGCTGCTATTTCTAGGCAGAATAATTTTCAAGATGTTGGCAGTGACGTGAACAGTCTCACAAGACAGTACAAGGACATGCTCTTGCGGGATCTCATAAGCACACAAGATAATGGCCCTCATTATGACAGTGGCGGTAAAAACCGCCTACCGCAGCGGCCGCCAAAGACCGTTCCCGCGGCTACCAGACGTCCGCCGTATTATGACCACAGCTGGATTTCTGCCAGAAGGATGGCGGAAATCCGGCTGTGGCCATGCCGGCGGATGGCGGTAAGGTGGCGCTGCTGCCAGCAGCAGCGCCACGCCAGTAGACCACTGCCGGACGAATTATGACCAATAATACGGCCTGGCGGTGTTCTGCTGGAGGGCGCTGCTGCTGGCAGCAATGCCCCCTCCCGTCTCCTGCCAGAGGACCCTCTCAACATAGGTAAGTGGGTGCTCCGACAGGGGAGAGGGGTAGGGGGTGTTGTGTGTGTGTGTGGGGTGTGTGTACTTTTGTGCATGCGTGTATGCGGGTGTGTGTTGTGTGTTGAATGTGTGTGCATGTATGGAGGTATGAGTGCATGTATGTTGTGTTCTGTGAATGCGTGTCTGCTTGTATGTATGAAAGTGTGTGTGGATGTGTGTGTGTATGGATGTATGCATGCATGAATGAATGTGGGATTGGGTGTGTGTATGCGCGTGTACGTTTGTGAAGGGGACGTGAATGTAGGGGGTGGGTTTGGAGAGGAAGAGTGGGTGGGGGACTTTGGGGAGGGGTTTGGGGTGGGGGAGACCTCTATCAGTGACAGAGAAGGGATTCCCTGTCACTGATAGTGCCTACCACCTTGGTTTTCGTTGCGGTAAGAGAGCCACGAAAACCATGGCGGTAGGTGAGGTCATAATCCTTCAGGCGGTACAGTGACGGCTGCCGGGCTGGAGATTGATATCTCCAGCCCGGTGGCCGTTACCACCGTGGCGGTCGGTGTGGTACATTGGCGGTTTGGCTTCAGCCAAACCGCCAATGTCATAATGTGGTGGAAAGTGCCACCAGCCTGTTGGCAGTACTTTCCACCATATTACCGCCGACCGCCAAGGTCGTAATGAGGGCCAATGTCTGTAAACAGGAAAGAAATACAAAACATCAACGAAACAAGAAAAAAACCTGTGTGCTCTCTCTGGATGTGTGAGAAGGGCTTTCCATCAACTGCTATCAGGTATTCATAAATATAAGAGCATACGGAGTAATAATCACTTGCTCAAATGTTTTATAGTTTAGTGTCATCTTCTCGGTTCTCACTTTGCCCAGACAAGCAGGCATAAATATTGTCCCAATTTAGTATTGCTTTTTCTGCCCAAGCAAACTGACACAAACAGAGCCCATGTTCTCATTGCTCACTTTACCCAAGCAAACAGGCACAAAAGTGCCCCATGATCGCTTTAGCAGTTTTTCCTGAAGTGTGTAGATGTAGCTATAATGCTTAGATGTAGCAGTTGCTTTTCAGGCATGACATCACACCACCTCCAAAACCCAGCTCACACGTATCAAGGAGAAGGGACATGATGGGATACATGAAAGGGGAGGAGTAATTTGGGCGTGTAAAGGGCCTCAATGGGCTTTTGAGCGTCCTCCTCAGGGTCATAGCCTTTTCAAGCAATGAGATACAATCATTTGCCTTTAAGGTGACACACATCCTTAATTGCACTTACTTCATGTTCAGGGCGACCCTGGGCCATCAAGGGCAAAGGATGCGAGGATGCAGCCCCAGCTTCCAACTTTAGCAAAAAAGTGTGAAACACTAGGTGTATTTTCATGGATTTTGGAACGTGGAATTTAAATGTGATAGAGGTGACCATTGCAGTCACTTGCAAAAGGCCAATAAATTGTGGCTGGAGAAGATTCTTATTTTTGATTCTTAGGTTTTTAGTAGAGAGCCATACCCGGTCTCCTGGTTTATGGGATGGGCCTGGGTAGGTTTATTGTCAGCAAAACGTTTGTATTGTGCCTTGGCCCACAAGACATTTTGCTGTAAGTCTGTTGCTAGTTTTGTAATCTTGGCTGATTGGTCAGTTAAATTTGGGAGATGATTATCCATTTGTGGTTTTAGGATGGGCAAGTAGTGTGGATGCCAACCATAATCAGCAAAAGAAGGAGACATTCGAGTAGATTATTACACAAGTTGTTATAAGCGAACTCTGATGGCCAAAGGAGATGCCTCCATGAACCTCTTGTATTGGATAAATATCAACCAAAATACTGTTTGAGTTCTTGATTCACCCATTCTGTTTTACTGTCTGATTCAGGGTGAAACCTGGTGGAGAGGTGAACATTGATTTTGAGTGCTGCGCACCATGCTTTCTAGAATCCCAAGGTACATTGTGTTCCTCTCCTAAGACAATGGTTTTTTGTTGCCCATGAACATGTATTGCATTAAGCAATATCAATTGAACCATTTCTGAAGCAGTGGGCACCCCTTTGTGAGGTATACAATGTGCCATTTATCTCAACCACCACTAGAATGGTATCTTTATTTTGATCTTTGGGCAAGGCTTTGATGAAGTTAAATGAGATGTCTTCTCATACCCAATGGCGTGTGGGGAGTGGTTGTCGATACCCCCTTTTTTAATCAGATTTGGCCCTACTAAAAGTATCACAGAGATGTGTGTATTGATTCAAATCCTTTCTCCACTGTGGCCACCAGAAATTGCTACTCACTTGTTCCAAGTTCTGTGTCTGATCAGGGTGGCCGGCCATTAGATCATTTTAACAACATTGCATTATTTGTTTCTGAAGGGTATTAGTGGGCCAATATAACCTTTTGTCTTGAAAAGGGAGATTGTTTTATGGAACGAGTCTAGTCCTGTTTTTCCACTGTTCAAGGTGTACTGGTGGCATTACATTTCGAATTTCATCAAAGAAACATTCTGAGGTTATCACACTTATAGGTTGCTCTTGTGGATAATTGGTGAAGCATCCGTAACATTTTTTACATGAACTGAATCTTGTTGTGAGAAGGCATCAGCCTTATTATTCGCACTTCCTGGCCAGAACTTGATTACAATGTCAAATTCTATTAAAACCAACTTCCATCTTAGCTGTCTTGGGGCCAATCCTCATGCATTGCTCAGAAACTGTAGGTTCCATTGATCTGTGAATACGGTAACAGGATGTTTGGTGCCTAGTAAATAGTGCTACCATTCCTCAAAAGCAGACCATATAGCCAACAGTTCCTTTTTGCTACTGTGTAGTGGCTGCTTGGCAGGAAGCATTTTCTTGGGTAGATATGCCACTGGATCAAGTTGGCCGGGTTGTGTATCCGTCTGAAATAGAATGGCCCCAATTGCATTCTCTGAGGCATCAGCTTCAACAATAAATGGTTGTGTTGTGTCTGGGTGTCTTAGAATCGGAGCAGAAATAAAGGCCTTTTTTAAGGTTTGCAATGCTTGCTCGATTTCTGGGCCCCATATGAATTTTATTCCCTTTTTGTGTAATTTTGTCAATGATGTAGCTTTTGCTGAAAGTGTTCTATAAACCGCCTTTAAAAAAATGGCAAAGCCCCAAGATTCTTAGCAAAGCCTTAACAGACTTAGGCATTGGTCAATCTGTAGAAGCTTGGATTTTGTGTTCTGCCATATTAGTTCCTTGAGGTGTTAGAATGAACCCCAAAAGTTCTACCTTTGTGGTGTGGAATTCACACTTGGTCAATTTACAGAACAATCTGTGGATTCTTACTGTGTTCAAGATGGTTTTCACATGATGTATGTGCTTGGCCAGTGAATTGCAAGAGCTCAAAATATCATCAACATACACAATAACAAATTTGCCTAGGTATCAGTGGAGGATGTCATTTACAACAAACTGGAATGCAGCTGGGGCATTGCATAACTAGAACTGCATCACACAGTATTCAAGTAGTCTCTATCGGATTCAGAGGGCCGTTTTCCACTTATCCACTGAGAGGATACGTTACAGATGGTATGCTCCCCAGAGATCTAGTTCTTTATAAATGGCTGCTGTACGTACCTGGTTCAGAAGAACGGGGATGAGTGGCAAGAGGTAATGATTTTTTATTGTGATGTTATTCAATGCCCTATAGTCATTACATGGCCTTAACTCTCAATTGGCCTTAAGGACAAAAGGTAATGGGTTTGCTACAGTGATTTTGATGGTCGTATAAAGCTGTTTTGCAGATATTTATCTATGTATTCCGATGTGTTGATTTTTCTGGTTGGTCAAGGCATATATTCTGCTCCATGGTATTTTTGCACCAGATATTAAGTCTATTTGGCAGTCATATGTAGAATGTGGAGGCAATGTTTTAGCACTGGAGGCATTAAACAGGTCATGAAAGGTTTTATATTCTTCAGGCAGCTCTAAATCTTGTTCTGCTGTTGTCGCAATTAGATGACATAAATTTCCTGAGGTTTGTGCTGGAGTTTGTTCGGTTAAAGGTATTGCCAAACACTTTTTTTGCACCATTCTGAATTAAACATGATACTTCTCGTGGCCCAATCTATGAGTGGGTAATGTTCATTGAGCCACTGCATCCCAAAGTTATTCCAAATTGAGGTGCAGCTATTACACCTTAAATTGTATTAGTTCTTTATGTGTATCAAGACCCTGTTCACACTACAATTCCCGCATGACGGTGTGAAGAGTAATCAAGCCGGGAATTAGAAGGGATCTGTCAACTGCTTGTCCTGTTTAAGATCTTGGTTCTCTTAAGATTGGTATCTGTAATTGGGTACAATAAGCAGTATCTATGAAAGTTCCTGTTGAGCCTGAATTAATCATAAGTACTACAGAGTTGGTAACTTGATTAACAATCAAATGAGTGTTCAAGTTCAAGTGAAGAGCAGAAGTTTGCACGGGCTTACAGTAGATTGATTGGGAGATGCTGCTAATGAGCTCGAGAAATTCTCCTCCATATTCCCAGAGCAGTTTAGTTTTCTAAATTCTCGCTCATGTTTTGATCCCTATGAAACATGTTTCCAGATTTTTTGGGCCGTGTGGGACACTCTTTTATGAAATGCCCCCTTTTCCTACAATATAGGCATTGCCCACTATGATGACACTGATACTTTTCTTCCCAGATTACCAGCTTCCTTTGGTTCTCCACCTTCCAGAGAAGCATTGTTTGCTCATCCTTTAAGTCGTACAAAAGGCTGGATTTCTGGTTATGTTCTATATACTTTGCATTCATGTAGACGATGATCCAGAAGTAGTGTTAATACAATTAACTGTTCCCACGATTTGGGTTGCGGTGAATTTTAGCAACCAAATCCTTTAAATTGTCTTTCAATCCTTAATAGTAGATGGCTGATCTGTTTTCCTCAGACCAGTTAGGTTCTGAGAAGAGGCAATTAAATTGCGTCAGATAGGACACCAAATCCTTGTTTCCATGTTTTAATTCTACTAGCTCTTGATCAGTCTAGCCAGTCGTAGTTCTGCGATTGAACACTTTTCAAACCCCTTTTTGAAGGTGTGTGAATCATATAAGAGAGGGTCATCAGAGTTCACTAACGGAACAGCCCACATTACGGCATCGCCACTGAGCTAGGACACAAAGAATGTGATGCGAGATTGAGCATCAGGAAAAGTACTAGGTTTTACCATAACATGTAGCCGTATCTGTGTGAGAAATGTTTTTACACTCATGGAATCCCCAGTGCTATGCTCAGTGGAAGCTAGAGGGACTAGTGTTGGGACTGTGACCAAGACTACAGGCTGTTGGGTAGTTGTGGTCGCCATGGGTGGGGGATTCCCTGTAGCTCTTGGATGCACCTGGCCCTGTAGTTCTGTTACCTGATTTGGTAAAGAGGCAGTCTCTAAACGTGCTGCAGCGACTTCTTTCTGTAAGTTCGTTAACATACTACAAAGGTCTTCTAAAGTGGTCATTTTGCAGGTACTGCTCAGGAGGAACTAAATTCCAATGGACTTACAGTTCTGACAAGCTTATGGTTCCTCATGAGCAGTACCCTCAAATGCCCACCTTCCAGCAGCACTGACTGCTAATTGTTAACCAGAGGATGAGAGTGGCTAGAAGTGGGGAAGGGTTTTAAGGAAGGTACTGCGGGGAGGGAGATCTGAAATTAGATTGTATCTGTGATTAGCATGATCACTTTTATGACCCACTAATATATGCTCATATAATGTATGTTCACATAGGTATTAAAGGCTTACCTGAAATAAAAGTGTTGCCTGTCTTTCAACAATAGTTCACAGAAACAATTGATTGCTGTTAATATGGCAGTCTTTTAAGGATTTATATTTTACCTCTCCTTGTTTTCACCCCTATATGGACTAAACGATGACTCACAACTGTGTTATCTCTGCTAGCAATAGCAGTCTAAATAACATTTCATTGCATACATCTTCACTTGACTTGAGCAATCTGGCTTAGTATGTCAAGGGTATCTCTGGGAAGACTATGTGCTCTACAACATGGAGTCTGTTTTGTTTTTGTCAATTACCTATGACATTCTCTTTCCAGAAAGCTGTGCTATGTATAATGGTGAACATTAGCACAATAGCTTCATAATTTATGATGCTATTTTGGTGTTTTTCTGGATTAGTACCGTAAATTATGGTGCTAGTCCAGCAAAGCACAGGGAGACCCATCGGTTATTATGGGAGCATCACTTTAACGCCTGCCCTGAGCAGGCATTAAGGTTTATATTTATACTCCACTTGCTCCAAATTTGCATCACTTTTTTTTAACTCAAATGCGGCGTGAAAATATCTCTATATTTATGCGTGAACCTACGTTGGGTCAACGAGATGCAAGGTAGGCGTTCCCATCTAAAAAATTGTGCTAACCCCATAGCCCCATATTTATCCACCCATGCTAAAATGATGCATGGATGGGGGGAGGGGCTAAATAATGGTGCAAAGCTTGCTTTGCACCATTATTTAACGCCTGGGTCAGACCGGTCGTTAGGGGACCTGTATACCCATTTCCATGGTTGAACACCATGGAATGTGTCCACAGGTGCCCTCCTCAAGCCCTAGGAACACCCCCAACCCACACCAGAGGGACACCGGAGGATGGGGGATCCCATCTCAGGTAACTAAGGTAAGTATAGGTAAGTATTTTGTTTACATTTAAAGTGTCATCAGGGCCCAACCTGGGGCCCCCTGCATGGCACAGGGTGCAATGGCCATGCCAAGGGGACGCTGGTCCCCTGTGCTGGCGACTGGGGTGGTGGGCATGACTCCTGTCTTTTCTGAGACAGGAGTCATGTGGTATGGATGGTTTTGCATCAGAAAATGAAATACCTGGTACACGCATAATGTGGTGCAAGGGGTTACAAAGTGGTGCAATGCATGCATTGCACAACTTTGCAATTATGGCGCACAGTGTGGGCCTCCTTAATGCCTCCTTAGAGTAAAAAAACGGATGCTAAAGCAGTGCAAGAAGGCGCAAGGGGCTTGAAAATATGCCTCTAAGTGCGCATGTCAGTTTGCCCGGGCTTTTGAGGCTGGCCAAAGTGACATGCGCACTTAGAACTCTCCACCCAGCTGTATTTTACAGCCGGGTGGAGACCAAGTGCAGGCTCCCACTCCCTCTCTGAGCAGCATTTCAGCCCACTCAAGCCAATCCCGACGCTTCTCTCATGCCGTGTAACAAAGCAAAGGCCTGCTAGCAGCCGTCACTGCATCTAATAGCTTGTCTTAACAGGACCTGGCCATATTGTCAATAGCTTCTTGAGATCTTTATCAAATCTGCCTAAAAAGGTAATTATTATAGGGTACAAACAGAGAGTGAGTAACATCTAATCTGGAAGAGAAGCATGAGAACATTCTTCTTTAACCTTATTACAATTAGGAATTGTACTCTTATTCAATTTGACATTTATACAATATGTACAGGAGGAGACCATCAGATGACACTGGTTGAAGAATTAAAGAAGGTTCTTCTAATGTTTCACTCAAAGGGACCAATATTTCCAGGTGTTCTGATACAATCTTATTTTCATTCTGAAATCTAGAGGATTGGTTCGATCTTCTTTTATTTTGGCATAACTAATGCATATGTTATTGTACCCTACATCAGAGTATAAACCTAAACCTCATTCTTAGTGTCAATAAGATCCTCTATTAACAACTGTAGACCTTTTAGATGCCTTTTGTGATGTGATGCCTCAAGTCTTAAGGGTCTGTTGTCGGTTTGAAAATCTGAGTCTGAGTAAGGAGGAACACCTCCCGTCAAAATCCCAACAATATTAGCAATCACAAAGAGTAGGAGACTCTGAAATTATGTACTGTTATATATTTCCTTTTAGCAGTGTGTTTAAAGTTTAAATGATGCCAGTTTTGCCCTGGTGGTGTTAGGTTGAGACAGGGAATTTGAATATTAGAGCCCAAAAGACTTCAGAAGGATGAACTTAAGCACGAGAAGGTATGGTCCACGACAAAATAACCTCCAGAACACCATTTCCAGAATCAGAAAAAATTGCTTGCATGGAGCTGCTCATAGCCTTTTATTACGGAAGAATATATAGAATGATCAGCAAAATTACTCAAATTAGGGGCACATTTAAGAGCCCCTAGCGCCACCTTAGAGCCGCCACAGCATCATTTATTTTACAGTAAGGCGGCACTAAAGTGGCTTTTCTGCTGCACCATATTTACAAAGTGGTGCAATGCATGCATTTTGCCTCTTTGTAACCCCTTGTGCCACATTATGCCTGTGTCAGGCATAATGTATGCAAAGGTGGTGCGCTAGCGCTAGGAGGCCTGCAAAAATGGCTTAGTGAAATATACAAGATTTCACTGCACCATTTTTGGTGTCATTTTTAACGCTTGCTCAGAGCAGGCATTAAAATGATGTTCCCATAGTAACCTATGGGCCTTCTTGCTGCACTAGTGTCAACATTTTTGACGCTGTGCAGCATAGCGCCACATTAGCATAAAAAATGTTGACACTATTGTGCTAACGACCCCCATGGTGCACCGTATCATAAATATGGCGCAACCATGGTGTCGTTAGGTGCCAGTAGGAGGAGCACAAGAAATGTGGCACTTCATAGCTGATGCGTCACTTTTTCTTAAGTATGGCCATAGATTTAAAAACATGCTGATCCTAGTCTAAATCCAGCTCAAAATCAGTATCAGTGAAATCTTCTCCATTAACATTCATATCGTTAACTAGTCAAATCTAAATGGACCTATAACGTTTTTGAAGCAAATTAAATATACAAAGCGAAAGCAACACAGCAAGCGGAAGAAGCCTAGTCTCACATCTGACAAAATATGAGTGGTTGCGTTCCCTTTTGAACCACGAAAGACAATAGTCTCTGAGAGAAAAAGAGCTTGAGGCAAAGACGCTTTCCCAGGCTCAAACAGCCAACAGAGGTCTGGGCAGACCAAATGACAACTCAAACAAGCATTTGCAATGCACTAGGGTCTCGCATTTGTCGGAGTTACAGCTATTCACAGTTGTAAACTCCCAACCGGATTTTTCTTGCATTAAAAGAAAAAAACAGCGCGATTGCGCTGCTACAGTTCACACCTATCGGCAAAAGTGCAATTATGAACGTAATCGGCAAAAGTGCAATTAACTGTGTAACAAGGTCGATAGTATGCGAAGCACTCGACTTCTGCCCAGCGAGATCGCGCTGCGAAAATAGAGAAAAAGTAGTCCACAAACCTGATGGGAAACAGCGAGCCTCGCATGTTTTCTGTACTTGGTCGCTGCGCTCGCGGAGGGCTAACCACCGGAAAAGGCATGACGCATGCGTGCCTTCCACTAATCAAAGGAAGGGGATTCTAATAGGCAAGCCAACTTGCCAATGAAAGACACTGACGTGACGTCGACGGGGCTCCAAACCCTTTTCTAATACCTAAAGCGTCTCACTAGCGATACGCATGCACGAACGCATGCGCCGCAGGCTAGACCCTAAAAAGTGTTGTGGCACTAGGAAAAAGACAACAGCATGCAGCTCCAGCACAAGTTCACGCACAGCAAGCAACCGTATCAAGTGAGCTTGAAAATATCATACAAATTTGTAACGGTTACCAATAATGAACAAAAATGATTTAACTGGCTGACGTTGACATAAAGAAATAGAAATAAACGTGGTGCTGAAGGTGTTAATACAACGGGTAATGATTTATACCTGTGTGCCGCCTCCCCTGTAGTTCTAGCCCCGGTAATCATAGTGCATGTCGTGTTCTCTTTCTTCTTTTTGATAATTACTATACATCTTTGACTGCTGTTAAATAAAATGCAGGAAACAACGCACGTAAAATGGCATTAAATTATATGCTTCCCTAAAAAAACTGTTTAGAGCATGTAAAAGAGAGGGGAGAGAAGTCTATAAAAAATGAACACTTGTTTGTATACATGAATAACAGGATAATATTTCTTGTAATTTTTTTCTGCGAATGTTAGATGATGACTTTATGGGATAGATTGTTCATTTATCAAAAAGAGTGATGTTGCTTGTTTGCAAAGGCTTTTTTCTTTGTAATGCTGCTTCTGTGGTACCTGCTTTGGTGGTTGATGTGGTTACTGCAGTAGCCCTTATTGTGGCCCCTGCTGTGCCTGCAGCTGTTGATGCTGTTGTGGAGATGTTGCCGATGTGAAAGTGACTGTTGTGGCTACTGTGTTGGAGGCTGATGTTACTACTCTAGTTGCATTAGTTACTGCTGTTGTTTTTGCTGTGGTAGCAAAACCTTAGTGTTGGCTCTATGCTGCTGCGGTATCATATGCTGCTGCAGTTTCTGCTGTGTTTACAAACTCTATGAAGTCATGGGGAATTTATTGAAATAGCAAGGGGGATGAGAGCAACAATCTTTTAAGCATAGTTTCCCAGCTGCAGGCCAGTGTCTATCCCTTCATATCAAACAACCATCACCCCATCGTCCTATTTTGATATTATTGCAAAACAGCACTCAGTTATTCCCATATAAAATTAAATGTATGGAATTGATTGAAATACTGTATACGTTAAAATATGCTCTTAAAATGTGGAATATAATAATAAATTGATTTACCAAGAGTGCATTGGTGTAGGTTCATTATGAACTATACGATCATTGGTACAATGTAAATGAAGTTTTAAAAAAACATGTTTAGATTGCGTTCTATAGAAATTGTTAGCTATGATGTTTTAAGCATATGTTCCACACTCCTGTCCAAACTTAGTCCCAATCTTGACAGTGAATTTACTTTCATGACGCTTATTCTCACATATGGCACGTGCATCTTTTTTCATTATACTCTCTTCCACTACCAGCAATTCAGCCTAGCCTACAATGTCATCTCTACACCTCAGCTCCTTTCCCACACAGTGGTAAGGAAGCAGTTACTTCTTTATATTATTCCAGGAAGGTTAACCTTGCCATATATGTTCATTCTCACGTGGAAAGCATGATCATTCTCCATAATATATTCCTACTCCTTCCTCAAAACAGATCCATCCATAACTTGCATGGCATGGACCACACCACATTTTCTTCTTCATCCTGATCGCACACTTCTAACATTGGCAGGATAGACTTAGAGTCTACATTGGTGCTTCTGCCATCATATACATAATCTAACTAGAAAGTAAATTCCTGCAGCCGTACTGACACTTGCTACTTATAGGTGTGGCTCTGCTGGACGGCCTAGTGGTGAACAAACCCACCAAATTCTGGTGATCTGCGTGGATTACAATCCCAAGGTCCTAATAATTTTTCTAAAATGGGGACTGTACCACCAAAATGCAAGAATCTCATTTTCAGTAATCTAGTAGCTCAGCTCTGCACCACGTATGTTCTAGGCACTGTCATGAAGATATTGGTTGCTCCATTGTACCTCACACTTCTGTTTGAAGTTTCTACTTCTTGACTTATGTTCGTCAATTTTGCTACAGTTCTCCCATTCCAGAGCAGTAAAGCACTCACGCAATTCAGAATCAGTGAAGGAGCACTATCAAGAACTGTTAGAGAAACAAATAATTAAGAGACTGTCTCCCAAGTGATATTAATATTCTTTATACTTTCCATCATATTTATTCCTTTGAAGTAATGGATGCTGATGATGGGCGCTGATGTTTTATGGCACATAAAGAGATATGCATATCAGATTTGTGTTCATGCTTAAATACAATCTACATTGAGCCACAGAAAATTCTATTTTGTTTCTTATCCAAGGCCCTTTGTGTCCTCCAAGGACCTGGTATGTTCTACACGGTATAGCGAGACCTGTTATACAGATACAAACGTCTGACATACTGCCCCAGGTAAAATCTCCCTTTAATGATGCACCCTAAATCGAAATACCAATGTGAAATGACTTGCAAGTGAAAGCTCAAACTTCTTTCTCCATACATCAAGACCACGGAATTTGCTTCCTGGTCAGATAAGGAACTGTCGTAGTTGGACTCTTGCATCTAGGCGAGACTCCTAGTTTAGGGATGACAGCACTTTTGTTTGTAGGCAACTGAGTCACTCCTACAACAAGTTGCAGCTGTCGGCCCAATCCTGCCAGCACACAAGCAGTACCTCACCGAAAACCTAAACAGTAAAAGGTGATTTCTGGCAGCCTTACTCTTGGACTCTAGATTGCGACATCTCAGGAGAGTTGTGATGGAACGGAAGTTACCCTTTTTTCTCTTCAGCAATAAGTTGCAGTCACACACAGGTAATGAAGGAGATACAGGAGAGTTTTCAATAGGTTTATTGAAAAGACTGCAATCTACAGTAAAATGCATGAGCTGCAATGATTAGGATAACAAACTATAAAAGAAGCATGATTGTGAAGATGAGGGTTGTGAATACAAAGACCCCCACCATCTTGAAATAAGATGAAATATAAAAACCCTAGCATGGAAAACCTAATCTCTAACCTAATGAGAGCTAGATATGATAAACTTAATCTGCCAGTACCATGTCCATGAGAAGCGCTCCCCAACCCTTGTCACCTTGGAATGAGGTCTCTAAGTCAGACTCCGTGGGGACATGAAGACTGAGTCCTGCAGCAAGGTGACATGCAGCATAGATGGCATCTGGAAGAAATCCCTCTGATAACCTTGATAGTGTAAGATGAATTTATACAGATCTTGTAGGGCCCCTGATGCAGGTATGTTCCCAAACAATAGATAAGGGGGCAGACTTGTGGCGGCAAATATGTAAACAATTCCCAACAAGTGTACATTATGTTCCTGTCACACGTAAGTGAGAAAGGGACAAGATGCAAATACCTGCATATATCACTTGATTATGACGCTGAAAGTGACACCTTCACAGAGTGGCACTGATAATGCAAATCAAAACATGTCTCTAACTATAAATAATAGCAGCCATCTAAAAGTACTAACAAAATAAATGGGATAAGACAGAGCAAGACAAGTAGGTTAAAAGTCACTAAGTGACTGGGACACAGGCCTGCAGGCCAAAGGCTAAGCTAATCTCATGAGTCACAATAAAAGCTAAATTGGATTCACTACAAAACCTTCAACTCCACCTCACATTTTGTAAAGCAGTAAAAGCCTGGCTCCTCCTGTGCATCTATTCAACCAGATGCATCTGTTCTGCAGACATGACTTTCCTATAAGAAGTTCTTAGCGTAGTCACAATTCATGTTATGTAACAGGATCACTGAACATGCAGCTCATCAGACTATGGATGGCTGTCAATCAGAGGAAACCCTTCCCTTACACATGGATTCCACAGAAAGAACAGCAAAATAATGGAAAAATACTCCTGATGGATACAGAGGTAGGCTGGACATATTGCCTCCAACTTAGCTGTGCCTACTCCTCGCTGCCCCAAGATTGAACCCAGACCTGCCAACTTGTGATTTTTATCCTCTGAGTGAAGACGGAGTATGGCCATGAAGGAGGGGATTAGTGCCGAGCACAGCTCAAGACACTCCTAAACTCACAGCATCCCCTCCCAGGATATTCCCTTCCTCCCTGCCAAAAAAACTAAATTAAAACTTCGGAGGCTGTCACCGATGTCCTAGGGAGGTTTCACACCTCATAATGGACATCGGCAGAGCTAAACCTCCAAATAACTAGCTGGAAACCCGCGCTCTGCAGTGATTTCTAGCTAATTGTGTGCCCTTCATATGATATCGGCTCCTCACCAGGTGACCATATGAGAGGAGCCGATATTGTGTGACACGCACGGTGGTGCCATATGAGTTGGCAGGTCGGCACTCGTGTTATTCACAGTCACATGTGGCACATCCTAGAATCAGGCATGCTTCTGAGTGTGAGGTAACAGTCCCTTGGAGCCAAACTAGCAGCACACCCAATACATGCACTGGAAATGACAAATGTTTAGGGCCTCTAAAGCTAGAAAACAATGAGCCACTATGTTCCCCTTTTTGCAGTCTCGCTAAAGACAGCTTTTTGCAGTCCTGCGAAAGAGGTTTACTGTCTGTTGCATGCAGCATTGTATTCCATCGCTGTCCATCCACTTTCTCTGTTCCAGTTGTATTTCTGCATTGTCAATTGCAATCCTGTGCTTGTGATTTATTGCTTCTTTGTCTATACTGTGTTTGTCTAGTCCCTGTTGCTTTGCTCTTTCACCGTGTATGTGATTGGTTGCTGCGTTGTAGCCTTACATTGTTGACACCATGGTATCAGTTTATGTTTTTTTTTATTTCATTATCACTCCACCAGTGTGTGTCTTTTTTTCAGACTGGACTCGCACTCTCACTTTAAACTCCCCCACTTCACTCCTGTCCTGTTTATGTCCCTCGTCAGCATGCCAGATGGCTGCCTTCATGATTGTTTGGTGTTTCCTTTCACCTTCCTGATGCTACTTGACAGTGAATGGCTATGATTAAAAGCAATGCACAAGTCCTACAAAAGGAAATGGGGGGACTAAGCAAGTCAGTCATTATGCAAGTAAAACACGCGTGTGGCATCATTGCTCGTGACATCACATGTGACATCACAGGAAGAGACATCAGAGTAAGTGGCATCACGAGCCATGACTTTACAGGAAATAACATCACAAGAAGTAACATCAGACAGCAGGGAAGGAAAGCAAGTGTGCCTGCCTCAAGAAGACTGTGTAAATTATTTGTACAAAAAATACATGAGTGGATATAAGGGAACGCCCATGCGCCACCCATCTAACGCCTACCCAATGCTCGGTACTGCAGTGCCTGCACGTTGTTGAATGGACAGGAAGCGGACTACGTGCAGGCGCTGCTGAATGTGTCCCAGTGTTTGAAAATTACACGGGACAAAATCGTCATATGTTACAGTGGGCCCAACGTTTTGTCAGCGTGATCGTCGTCCGCCCTGTAAAAATACTGGGTGGACGCCGTCCACCAGCGTGTACTCCCAACCTTTGCCCTGGTTAAAACCCTAGAAAGCAAGTAAAATATTGCTTTCCAAACATTCAAGATGGTTGCTTTGTTGTGTAATGCAACATTTATTGTGTCATGTTGCTGTGCCAATGTACATGATGATGCAACCCATGTTGCCGTGCAGTGTGGATTCCATCTTGAAAGTCTAGAAAGCAATGTTTATGTGTGTATTGCTTTCAAGGCTTTTAATATAGCTGCTCATGCACTGGCAAAAGCTGATTGCTTTGCTCTCTGAAAACCGGTAAACCAGACTGATTGGCACTGCCAGCGCTTGTTGAAAAACCACGTGCAGGTAGAAGGGGAAACAGCAGTAGCAGCCCGTCCTTTAGGGCGGAGGGGCCACACCCCCCCACCTTTTGCCCCTATTGAAGAGTGTCTGTCAGGCTGAACAAAGGTCAGCCTGACAGACACTCTCCATGTTCAGCTCAGGCAGCCAGGAGCAGACATGCGCGATTTTTGCACACTCCTGGCTGCCTGAGCTGAACTTTGCTGGGCTGATGAGGTCACAGCTCCTATGGGCGGGACCTCCTCGGCTCAGCAAAGGTGCCTTGAGGCCCTCCCCCGGGTGACGAGGAAAGCGTCACTAATTGACACTCTCCCTGGGCGCTTCAGTTTAAGCCCTGAAGTGCCCAGGGCAAGTATCAATCAGTGACACTTTGTCACAGAGTGGGGTGGGGTCAGCAGTCTCACTGACCCCATCCCACTCTGTGACGAGGCTGGGACTGCTGCCTTCCCTCCTGGGACCTGGAGGCTGAAGGTAAGTGTGTGTGTGTGTGTGTGTGTGTATGTGTGTGATGTTTTAAATTGAATGTTTGGTGCACGCGTGCATGTTTGAGTGTTATGAGTGTTGTTAATGGATGTGCGTGTGTGTGTGTGAAAAAATTAGTGTGTGCGATCTTTTAAAATGAATGTTTGGTGCGTGCGTGCATGTTTGAATGGTAGTGTTGTTAATGGATGTGCGTGCGTGAAAGAATGAGTGTGTGTGTGTGTGTCCCACCCGCCCCCCTCCCTCCTAAAGCTGCCGGCCACCACTGGAAAACAGGTCCTTCTTCTGAGCCTTTGTCATGCTACATAAGTATGATTAGTAGTAATAGTGGTAGTAGTAGTAACATTGTGATTTGTAGTAGTAATAACAACAGTCATAATAATAATAATAATAATAATAATAAAATAACCTCTTATATGACACTTAGGGCCAGATGTAGCAACCCGTTTGCGAGTCGCAAACGGCGAAAATCACCGTTTGCGAGTCGCAAACGTGGGTTTGGCATGCAGAAATGCATATTGCGAGTCGTTACCGACTCGCAATATGCATTTCCGACTCGCAAATAGGAAGGGGTGTTCCCTTCCTATTTGCGAGTCGCTGTGGGATGCAATAGTACGCGGTCGCAAATCGTATCGCAGTTACCATCCACTTCAAGTGGATGGTAACCCACTCGCAAATTGGAAGGGGTCCCCATGGGACCCCTTCCAGTTTGTGACTGGACCCCAAAATTTTTTTTCAGGGCAGGGAGTGGTCCAAGGGACCACTCCCTGCCCTGAAAAAATACCGAAACAAAAGGTTTCGGTTTTTTTGCAGTGCAGCTCGTTTTCCTGTCAGGAAAACGGGCTACACTTCAAAAAAAAAAAAAACTGCTTTATTTAAAAGCAGGTCGCTAACATGGAGGTCTGCTGACGTCAGCAGGCCTCCATGTTAGCGAGTGCCTATACTCGCAATGGGGCCGCAATTTGCGACCCACCTCATGAATATTCATGAGGTGGGTCATTGCGACCCCATTGCGAGTCGCAGTCGGTGTCTGAGACACCGTACTGCATAGCAAATTGCGACTTGCAATTTGCGAGTCGGATGGACTCGCAAATTGCAAGTCGCAAATTTGCTTTTTGCTACATCTGGCCCTTAGTGCCACAGTTTTTAGTGTTTGCAAGTGCTAAAAAAGTCAGGTATTTTATGAAAATTGTCCTCTTAAACGTGTGGTGATTACCTAAATTCTTAATGATACCCTGGAACATGTACCCCCACTGCTGGGAGCTCAGTGTTCCTCAGTATTATATAAGGAAGCCATCTTGAAATAGATTCACACAGAACCAGTGCTTAATTTGTAAATAAAAACGTAGCGATGCCAAAGTTCTCCTTTGAAACTCGCGGCTGCTGCAATTAAATGTGCGAAGACAGACTGCTGAGGCACCGTAATCCTGCAGCCATCTCTGGCCTCTTTAATCCGTTTCAAGCCACTCTACCCCTTCAGCTCACTCTTGCAGCTTTCGGCTTTATTTCTTTTTGACGTTTCTTGTATTTCCCTTCCTCTGTCTTTCCCATATGTGTCTTTTGCTCACGGTAAATGCCTGATGCAGAAAAATAAGAGCCGGGGCCCCCCACCGGAAACCACCGACTCAAATTAAGCACTACACAGAACACATATGTACAGACATCTGAAGGGGACATAACAAATCGTATTGTGCCAGAACTCTATTGTCCCAGGTAAGAGAAATATAAATTAAACCTCACATCAAGGGGCATAGTCAGCACACAAGTTATTTGGCAGTCTGTCACAAGAGTAAACATCTGTCTTACCAAGTTTTGATGAGGGAAAAAAATAGAATCTCCCACCCAAGCTGAGGACGACAACACAGCGGGGAGGACGAATGTCCAGATCCAGCTCTGGGCCAGCTTGGATCGAACCCTAGAACAGCAAAATACAAAATACAAGCACCTGTGTCTCTTCAGTGTAGAGCTGAAAATACACTTTCAACAAAGGCTAACGGTTCACTCATGAGAAAAATCAAAACCTATCTACTGAGCGACCTCATAAAAAAGGTCGATTCCACAGTTTTTATCTGAATATATACAGAACAGGAATACGGGTAACTAATAGATATGTCCTCAATTCAAAGGTTGAGTCAATTCAGGCATTGGTGGATGCAACCGCCAATCAGAGGAGAGCGAGAGTCACTCTTACCAATTAATCTTCCTTACCTATTACCCAGATGACACATTGTAATTCTTCCTTCCCGTCTGACAGTCTGCTTATTTATTTAGTTTGTACTATAGTGTGGGCATTATTCAAATTGATGTCAGAGAACTCTACATCATATCCAAAGAGGGCAGTCTGGAGTAGTGTAGGTTACAGGAAGCTTACATAACATATTTACAGTAAGAAGGAGTCCGGAGGCAACCATAGGCGTCGGCATATTGGTCTGAATAAACATTAACATTCCGAGTTAAAATGTTTTTAGATCACACTCTGTACAAAAAAAGGGTGTGTTGTTGGGGCAGGAATAAGTTATTGTTCAATATGATGCTTCACACTCATACAACATATTCCAAGTGTAGGTTAGCTATAGAGCAGAAAAAATGATGTTGTGCAGATTTAGGAAAGTAGAATAAAAACAACAGTAAAGTGCAAGACTCGCAATAGTGCAAAAATAATGTAATGTAGGTAAGAGCTTGCCGTGGAGGTGTGTTGAACGTGCACACCAATGATCCGACCTGTGTTTTATCTTATTGTCATCATAGGTCCAAATCCCAAAAGGTACACCGAGCCTTTCATCCTCCCAAAGCTGCTAAAATTATTATTGCTCACCTGGGTAGCATTAAATATCTGCTATTTAGTGCCAGGCTAATGCGAGACGAGCATGCGCTAATAGTTGTACGCCATTGTACTGCAGCAGTCTCCTTTGCCACACTAAGGCCAGTGCAGCCACCTGCCTTATGCACCTGCCTTATGATGCTACCAGAGCCGTTTTAAGGTATGGCCAAAGAGGGCGATTGCCCAGGGCCTTCACGTGAGATACAGACAGATTGATAGATAGATAGATAGATAGATAGATAGATAGATAGATAGATAGATAGATAGATAGATAGATAGATAGATAGATAGATAGATAGATAGATAGATAGATAGCCAGCCCAAAATACCCTTGACACAGAGCTGCATACACGCATGCAGCCCGGCCACCATGTGCCTGTGAAAAGTTCCAGGCAGAAACATTGGGCTTTACAGATCCATGCATTTTTCGGGTTTGATCAAATAAACCCGGCCTACTATAGCAAAATGCAACAATCCCCACATTGTAAGACGCAAGGTTCATCTTTCCTAAATGCTCAAAGTACGAGTGTTGGGGTCTATTTGTACTCTGGTTAAAGTGAGATAAAAGACAGCAGAACGACAGAAAGGCTAGCGAATGCAAAGTTAGCTTTGAAATCGGTACAGAAAATAAAGTATGTTCAACAGACTGGCGCAACAAGGACAAGCGCCCGTGACTCTAAATCAGGTGTTTTCGTGATGAAGTCATTTACAGCAATCTTGTCCTTTTCTCCTAGCTCGAGGCACCTGTTGTGACGTCGTTCTCAAATGGAGCATTACCATATTTATTTGTGGCTCATCCGGCTCTCTTTTTTGTCGTCCTAGCGCCAAGAAACCATACGTGATTACGCGTTTCACAAGTGAACATAACATAACACAGGCCTCGACTAAGATGGAGGGCGTTTACCCCACAGTACAGACACATGGGGCAGTGTTATGTTTCGTACCAATAACGAGTGAAAGTTACAAATGAAAGATGGCTGACTGCATAGTGGTTACATCATGCAGAAGCAAATAGTTTCCCTTGTACAGTATCTGTGGCCCATTTTTGTCTCTGGTCTAATTTGAGAGACGCAAGTTCGCCAGCAAGCTGATTAGTCATGTGGTGTTGCTGTTAAAAACAGAACGATAGGATTTAGACACATGCTTGTTAAAAGGTATTTCTGTAGCACATCTGCACGCGAGAGGAAGTGGTTTAAATAACTCAAGAAATATAACATGCTGATTGCTTAAGACCAGTGCTTAATTTGTGTTTGTTGATTCCGGTGCACAGCACCGGCACTTATTTTTGAGAGCCGGCACTTATTTTTCTGTCTCACGCATTTATTTACTGCGAGCAAAAGACACATATGGGAAAGACGGAGGAAGAGAAAAACGAAAGAGTATCACAGAGGGAGAACGCAGAAAGCTGCAAGAGTGAGCTGAAGGGTGAGGGACTGGTTGTAAATGGATTAAAGAGGCCCGGGATCGTGGCTTCAGCAACACGCTGCCCCAGTATTCTGTGTTCGTACATTTAATTGCAGTAGCCGTGTGCTTAAGAGGAGGGCTTTGGGCACCTGCACGTTTTTATTTACAAATTAAGCACTGCTAAAGATCCAACGGATCCAGGGTCCCTTGTTTACGCGCTCTGAACGGAAGTTGCAGGATTCATCATTTTCGAAAGGACTCAAGAGTAATGTTATAAGTACATACAAGACAAAGGAAGTCAAGTCCAGGTCATGTGTGACCCCTCTCATTCGTGAGAGGCGGCCTCCTTAAGATTGTGGAGGAGTTACTGCTTCCATCGATACTCCCGCCCTTCACCAAATAGAAGCCTAGAGATCCTTGGTGTCCCCCTGATCCAGATCCTCTTGGATACTCTTGGCTGCTCACGCTGCCCTCTTTCTCTGGTGGCAAAGGGGCAGAGTGGGGGCTGTCCATGTAGCCTCCTCGAGGCCAGGCCTCTAAGATAGACCTGGTGACTATCTGCAAATTTAATAGGCTCTCGCCATAGATCCTCTTAGTACCTGCAACAGACATCTTGGAGCCTCTCAAGTGGAGATTCTCCCCAGAGGCATTGGCCCACAGCAATTTGCCTTGATGACCAGGTAAGGGCAGCACGCTTCATGTAGTGCCTCCATGCCTGGTTCATCCAGGATGAGCATTGTACAGATCTCCTTGCATCAATCTACTTGCTTACCTTGAGGCTACTACCAGGGCAGTGGGCTCTGCTGCTGTGCTCTGGGCTGCTTGCAAGGCCACAATCCATGGGGATGCCAAGGGTATATGTAATGCACTGATAGACATTGGCGGCAAACAGTGTCAGACCTGGAGGCCAGTATCTCCACTCTTGATTGTCACCACACATCCAACCCCTCCGTGCCATGCAAAGCCTAATGATGCTCACTAGGTTCACTCACCATTAGATGGCCCAGGAGGAGTCCAGGCACAGTGAGTGTACAAGAGCGGGGGCAGGTCGAGTAAACCTCCTCTACTGGCTAGACCTTAGGGCCACAGACACTAGGATAATTCCCAAAATGCTTGACTTAAAAGGTGCCCTCTGCTTTCCGTCAGTGCAAATAGCAGTGACATTTACTGAATACTATTGACTCCCACATGCGGACAGACTTCGCCCTCCAGGCGAATTGAGCCAACTACTCCTGTTATATATACTTAGCGAATCTGGACAAACTCATCTCCGTGGAAAAATTCCAGGAAGCCATATCTGGGTTGCACTCAGAGAAAACTCCTGGACCAGATGGCCAGCCCCTGAAATACTATCATAAATTTGAGACATACTTTTCCAACATCTCCTAAATTTATATATAAAGCAGCGCAGGTTGGCCATTTCCTTGGAGGTGGACACAGCAACCTGTGCCACATTGCAACTCCTACAGACCCATATCCCTCATTAACACGGTGGTCCCGGTAGATCCTTGTGAAAATGAATGCTGTTAGACGTTCATGTGTCATATCTAACCTAGTCCACCTGGACTAATGTAGATTCATGCCTATCCATGGTACCCAGTACTGGTACACAAACTGCAAGTAGCACTGGCCCAAGCTCACGAGATGCCCAAGCCTTGCACGTGACTTTAAAAAAGCCTTTGACAGCAACTGACTGGGGCTTCATGAGGTGGATCTTGGTCAAAATGGGCCTAAGTGAATTTATACGTGGCTCTATTGACTACTTTATTCGCAGCCTAAGGCCCGGGTGTTAATTCCTGGTGTTCTCTTAGACTCCCCATCAGTAGTGGGACTCGGCAGGGGTGCCCTCTATCCCCCCTCTTGTTCACCCTCGCCATCGAACCCCTTGCTCACTTGGTGCAATGCGATGCCCAGCTGTTAGGGGTGCAGTGGAAGAACTACACAGAGAAAATAATTGCACTACACCCAGACGACGTCCTCCTCTACTTGGTTAATTCACATCTGATGGGACCTCATTGTATCTGCTTGAACTCGATGAGGGGACCTCAGGACTTAAGAGAACACAAACACATCTCTGCTGGTGCTAATTCATGGCAACAGCACAACCATGCAAGGCAATCCTCTATACCGGGGAAACGACTGAGAATTAAATACCTGGGAGTCCACTTTTCACTACTCCTTATGTTGACCTGGAGCCTTAATATGACACCTCTTATCTCTTGGACAAGATTAAAACGACAACACTGTGCTGCCATACCACTCAATATACTAGGACTTGTGGCCCTTTTTATAATGATGGTCCTCCCGTGTTATCTGCACATCCTGCAGAACTTCCCATTACGGATCCCTAACCAGTGGTTCAGGGACCTTTCCTCTACGATTTGCACCTTCTTGTGGGCTATCCACCCAACTCGTAGCGCCTGGTCCAAACGCCAACTATCGTTGTACAATGAAGGCAAGGCATGCAGATGGCTTATCTCCAGATGAATTATCAGATGCTGCAGCTGTTGGTGGTCATTGAATGGCTGAGTTTCGGAGAAACGCAAAAAGATACTGAATGGTTTTTGAAAACGTCTCCAAGTACCACATTGCAATTCAAGACAAGATCTCTGGCAAAAAAGCCTCTTTTCAGGGGCCCATTGTGCATGGTAACACTGGCCCAATGAGAAGCCACTCCAGTGATGAAGCATTGCACCCCTAGGGGTGGGTAAGGGCTCTTGCTCCTATATTTTCTATATCCCATTCGGCCCAAGATAGTTTAGGTTACACAACTGGTGTTCAACCCTTATTCTGCTTGGAAACAGCATATGTGGAGACCTCCATCAAAATAATCTTAACTGCAGATAGAGCTCCCTTCCCTAAGTGCTAGTATAACCACCAGCACAAATGAAATACTAGGGCCCTGATTCTGAGTTGCACAGTACTAGCGCAACATTAAATGTACATGTGAATTTATCATTATCATGTGGTAAATGCACACCAGTACCGTGCATTTACAAGTTAAGATCCATGGAATAAGGGCTTACCATGTGGGCACGGATTTATTGGTTATAAAATAACACCAAATTCCCAATGCCATGGTGTTTAATGCATATCATTACTACCTGCTCTGAGCAGGTGATAAAAGCATTCTTCTGCCTCAGGGTGTGGTGAGGGGGCAGAAGGAGGAGGAGGGATAAGGGTATGGAAAGTAAGAGTAAGTTCTGGCATGTGGGTGCAAAACAAAAACCTAGAATGAGGCTTGGCTGCTGCTGCAGGCAAAATCTGATGTGATTTCTTCAGGCAAAATTACCACCTGGAAAACATCAGCCCACTCTGAATCAGGCAGAGCAGATTTCCATGCAGTAATTCCGCTCTGCCTGACTAATAATAAGGGCTTATCCTGCCACCATAATGCATAAAACCTACACTAAGCAAAATACCTTTGAATCATCCCCAGCGAATACCTACCACCTCTGCATGGCTTGCCCCTCCTATCTTATTCAATCTTTCAAACTGCACTTCATTTCTCAACTCCTACACAAAGTGCATTTCCTCTGGTTTATTTTCCATAGGTACCCTGAGCTTTAACCCATGATCCCTTCTTCTTGAAAAACTGATAAGTATTTGCCTTTGCAATAGTGTTCACATCTCTCTAATCACCCATCAATGATTCTCATGAACAAAAATATCCCTCCTTCTCTTTATCACACACATCTAACTCCACCACAAACACACTGGGTAATGCATGAAAGGGTTTCCTTTGAGAACTCAGGACCAAACCCACTAGCCTAATAAATAGTACATTAAGGGTGTCCTGGAATACATTCAACTTGACCTAACCACTAGTGCTTCCGACTTTGGAACTGGGGAACCAGGTTTGAGTCCTGGGTTTCACACAACATCCTGTGATTCTGGACAAATCACTTCATTTCCCTGTACCAAAAAAAAATACTGACTTTGTGTTATGAAATCTGGTGCACATGCAAAGTTCTCTGATGCCTTTGGGCCTGGTTACGACTGTATAAAGCTGCAAAGAAAAATGTCCTTCAATGCCTCGTCAGGGGTAGTAAGCTCTATATAAATGCAATTACAACACAATGGAATGAGGACAACCTGATAACGTGGCAACAGGGAGTTAAATAAACAAGCATTGGCAATGCAATAACGTTTGCTTGAATTAGAGCTATTAGTGTTGTAAATTCCTAACAGGACTTCTCTTGCCACATAAATTGAAAATGAAAAGTAAAACAGTTGACATAACCAAGATGATGCAAATCACCACGGCCGCCGTGAGCTTGAGTGCGAAGGAGAGACACAAAGGGAAAAATAAGTTTGCTTGCGGTCAATCGTATAGGCAGACTTGCAATTATCCATGTGACAGGGTTGATGGCCAAGGCGGTAACAAAACTGCCCCAAGGGGGGACAAACATAAAGCATTTACCAATGATAACAAAAGATTTTTGAAAGGCAAGCCCTTGAAAGAGTGATAGTGATGGGCGTGCTGTGGGCGTGGTTAAAAGCCCACAGAAATTACAACACGTCAGAGCACTTGTGCGCTAGACCTAAAAAAGAGGTCATGAAACTATTGGTGCAGTCTTTCATCAATGCTTTATTTGTCTTTGTTTCCAAAATGGTTAACACACTTCTTACCTTGCAGCCTCCTGAAATATGACCTTCATTAGAGAATAAAATATATTTGTGACCACACGCTATGTGTTGTAATGTATGAGCAATGCCTGGCAGGGTCAGACTGGTCTATAAGGCAATCAGGCAGTGCCCAAAGGAATGGTCTGACAGTCAGTATGTAGGCTGTTTTTTTGGCTGTTTGTGGGCCTGTTCTATGGGCTAATGTTTACTGTTTATTTCCCTTAAATTAAAATACGCATTCCCTGCAGCAAACTCAAATCTATTCAGTCTGTTAATACCTTAGAAAGCACTTACAGAGTGTGTCTTTTCAAGTTCCAAACTGTCCCAATATGTTACAAACAGGAGAAATACTATTACTCAGTTTATATACTTACTCATAGGGCTTAGTTTGTAAAAAGATATATATATATATAGATAGATAGATAAATAGATAGATAGATAGATAGATAGATAGATAGATAGATAGATAGATAGATAGATAGATAGATAGATAGATACTGTTAAGAGCCTTCTGCTAACGATACAGATTGCCAAGGTTTTTAAATGCCAAAGCTGTCAGTCTTGATTTCATCTCACGCTTTTTTCATCAACCAACACTTCCTATTTCGTTATCTCACTGTTACAGGTTCTTTTTCATCCCTGCTTTCTCCCTGTTCTATCTTTCTGATCCTTCTTCCTTTCCTCTTTTCTGCCTTTCTCCATTTTGTTATTGGTCAAAGGCCTAGTGCCCAAAAATAATTGCCGTGCCCAACACCAGCAATCACCAGCACAGATTTATTACTGCTTACTAGTATCTAAACTTTAGACTACCAATGTAGAATGAACAGAACATCAGTTACTGTAAGGTGACGTGAAACGTTGTTCAAACTCCACACTAACATAAGTCCATCTGAAAAAATGAATGATCTGCACTGATTTGGTCTTGGCCTTTGTTATGGCTACTGCTCGCTATGCTACTTGCACTTTTCAGCTGGGCCTTTCTCCTCCAGCAGAGACTCCAGCTGTTGCCACAGATGAGTCATGTTTTGACAGCTTTATGGCCAAACTGACACATTCCATAGTATGTCTTTTTAAGAGTAGCATCTGGGCTCAGATCCTAGTGGGATCTAGTTGCTAATACACTGTCAGTGTGTTTGAGGGGTTGCTGTACTGCAGAGGACAGTGTGTCTGACCATGTCAATATCACCAATTGAACTCGTCTACTGAGCTTGTCCTTGCTTTGACCGTGTGATGGAGGGGGTTTATGTTTCCTTGACCTGGCCATAAAGGTCAAGCAGTCAGCTTTCTTGGTTTTGGGATCAGACCAGAAGCCAAAGAAATTTCTCATCCAGGTGAATGTCATACAAATATCATGTTTCTATTCTGTTTTTAAATTAGAGGCTGCTTCTCAAATAATCAGGAATAGTACAACATTGTGGGCTTTAACATCCAAATTGCATTGTATCACTCATTTTGCAGGATAAAAAAAAAATATAGGTGTGTGCCATGACTATGACATTGTTATATTCCCAAGCATCCACCTGTCACCCTTGACTGACATGATAGTGGATTATCTATAGTGTTTCAAATGTGCAGTTCTGGGCGTGAATGAATACTTAAACCTTTCTACCTTTTTGATTTTTTGATTTTTGGGATTTCTCGCTTCCCTATACTCTCGCAGAATTTGGTAGTGTTGGGCCATGGATAAAGATGGTGTTTCTGTCATTTCACACTCTGATAGCACTGTTAACAGTTATCTTTCTTCATATGTAAATGTATCAGTGCAGTTAGGGAAGGAAATAATTCCATATCTTGTCAAAGACCTTCTCGGTGTTCCCAAAATTTGAATGTGTAATAAGCATGTTTCCTGAGATCCCTTTGGGAACAAGGGGCAGACCAGAGGACAATGAAATGTTAGATGGAATATATATATTTAAAATGCCTACATGTCAGTGGGTTTGCACAGTTAAGGGGGGGTGATCCAGGAAATGATATCACAATAGACTTCAAAACCACAACTGACATAATCATTCTAAAATGTCTATCGTTGCTGAGTGTTTCTTAGGCAGGACTGAGCAAAAAATACTGTTTTTATCTTTATACCGGCCCTTAAGGTAGCTGTTGCAGTTCAAGGGGCTCATTTACAAGCCCCTAGCTCCGGTGGCACTGCGCCCTTTTCCATATTTACAAGGCAGCGGTAAGCCACTTTGCGTGGCTTAATCTCACCTTGTGAATATGGGCCCCCCTGTGCGTGTAATGGGTGTTGCTGTGGGCGTTTCCACGCAACACCCATTGCTATTGACACTGCCCCAGAGTTACAAGAAATCGTAAACCTGAGGCAGAGCCAAAAACTAAGACCATCCCAGGGGTGGCGTTAGAGTGGTGCAACGAGGAGAAATACTTTTATTGCTCCTTGTTTCTGCAGCACACATAGAAGGAGCAAAACGCCAATAATGATTGCTTATGTGCAGGAAGGTGTTCCTGCCTGCACATAAACAATCATTAAATAATGACAATTTGCTACTTCTATGTGTGCTGCATTCTGCAAAGCACCATTATTGATTGTTTATGTGCAGGAAGGGATACCTTCCTGCACATAAACAATCATTCCCTGCAAAGCAGGCACCCTTGTACTATGCTGCAAGGGTGCTTGCGTTGGCACTTGGCAGCTAATTTTAGTGCCAACACTAGGGAGCACACAGGGGTGCACCGTATTGTTGTAAATACGGCACATCCCAGCGCGGCGTTGCCAAATTTGGCACAGCTCAAGCTCTGACATTTCCTTGTAAGTGAGACCCCTAGTCTTTGAAAATACTGGGAAAATGTGAGGTTTGCATTCAATGCAGAAAACATATTGATGAAGATGAAAAAGGTGAAAAGGCTGCATATGGTGCATTTTTGGGTAAGTTAATTAACAGTGGGCCTGAAAAAATGTCAGGTAAGCGCCATGCTTCACCTGGATCTTCAATATGACCCATCAAAGATTTTTTTCCCAGTTGTAGCCTCTTTTCACTCTCCTTACACTGAACACACTCTTCCACCCACTGGGCGGTTTGACTATCAACCCCAGGCCACCAAAAGTTTTCCTTAACGCTTCTTTGAGTCAACATTTGTCCTAAATGTCCTTCATGTGCTAAATATATAATTTTCCTTTGTAGCTTCTCCGGAGGTACAAATCTGTCACCCCTCATTTTCATACCTCCATCCCCCAATGACAGCTCATCCAAAACCTTGATGTAGGGTCCTACCGACACCGCCACAGCGCTCTCTCTCTCCTTCCTCCCTCAACAATCATTTTACTTACGTACTGCAGTACAGAATCATCCATCATCCCTTGCAACCATTCTTCTTTAGAGAAAGCACCCACACCATGTTGAGCTAAATCCTCCACCAATGCTACCGCTCCTTCTTCTCCCTTCATTAGCAGTGCCTCACTATCAACCAATTTCCAATCGACAGCCAGCCATGAGAGAGCATCAGCCTGTACATTCCTCCATCCCTGAATGTATTCAACACTATACACATACTCCTGCAAACGAGCTGCCAATCTGGCCAATCTTGCAGAAACTTTGCCAGCACCACCTGCTGATAACACTTTAACTAAAGGCTTGTGATCAGTTCTTAACTTGAAACAAATGCCCCACAAAAATGTCCTGAAATATTCTACTGCCCACGCAGCCGCTAAAGCCTCCTGCTCAATGACCGAGTAGTTCCTCTCACTCTCAGTGAGAGAGCGCGAAGAAAAAGCCACGTCCTCTCCAAACCTTAGTGAATTTGAGACAAAACAGCACCCACTCCAGACACACTAGTATCCACCGTAAGAATGGTAGGAGAAGACGTTTCAAAGGGTACCAGAATCTTCGGACCGCACACCCCTCGCTTTATATTATCAAAACATTCCTGTTGTACATCAGACTACGCAAAATTGCAACCTTTGCACAATAACACTCTCAACGCTTCTGTTTTTCAGCAAAGTTCTCAACGAATTTTGAGTAGTACTCTATGAGACCCATAAAGGACCTCAATTCATCTTTGCTGTTTGGGCACCAAGAGAGTTTGATGGCTTCCAACAAATCTTTTTTTGGTTTAACTCCTTCACCCGAAATGGTGTGCCCCAAATATTCAATCTCTTTAGTCAAGAAAACACACTTCTCCTTCCTTAGTGTAAGCCCCACCTCCAAAAGTTTCTTTAACACCATTCTCAAAATTTGATTATGTTCGACAATAGTTGACGCAAAAATCAAGACGACATCCTAAAAAGATAGAACACTGTGGAAACCTTCAAAAACTCGTGACATCATATGCTGAAAGACACTTGCAGCAGATGATAACCCAAAGGGCATTCTGACAAACCGGAAGGTACCATCCATAGCGCAAATTATGATGTAGCCGTATCTGATGATAGGCCCTTTTGAGATCCAATTTGGAAAGAAAAGCTTCTTCCGTTAAGTAGCATAATCAGTTCATTGATGTTTGGTAGAGGGAAGTTATCCGTCACATTGTTCTGATTGACGCTGTGGAGATCCACACAAAATCTTAATTGGCCATTTGATTACCTTGTGTTGACCACCGGAGAAATCCATTCGGGACGTTCAACAGGTTCAATCAACCCCCTCTTTTAACACATCCTTCAACAAGTTGCTCACCTCCTCCCTAACAACAATAGGTACTTTCTTCACATTATGTTTCACTGTAATAGCTCCCCACTTCATACGAATTTTATGCACATAACCCTTTAACTCTCCCAACTCCTCTCGAAAAACCTCCCTCACTTCCTCAAGAACTGCACTGACATCCCCATCATCAACAATCAATATTTGTTCATTACCTCTAGGATTTATAATTATATTCAAGTCATACTGGTGCATCCAACCCAATATTGGTGTTCCAGACTCAGCCACATACACTTTACTGAAGGTTTCTCTTGACTTGAAGCTTATAACTGTTGAAAAGAAACCTAAAATCTCCATCTCTTCCCCTTGGTAACGTCCAGGACGGATATCTTTTGCCATCAATTCAAGCTGCGGCCAATTCTTCATAAAGATATCCTTGGGAATAATTGTGTACCTTGATCCAGTATCCACCATCAACTCAACACAAACTTTTTCAATAGTGAACCACGCTTTGGGCCTACTTTCTCTCTTGTCACGGTTGACTTTATCATCCTCACCTAGGCTAAGTATGCGATCCACCATCTCACATCTATCTTCACATGCTGCCACACCTTTGGGCTTAGGCCACTCAACACACATCCGCGCATAATGACCTTTACGCCCACACTTACTGCACTCCTTACCCACTGCAAAACACCCCTTAAATTCACTGTTGTGTGAACTACTACCACATCTGTTACACCTCTTCTTGTTCACGTTCATTCTCTGAATTTTCTGAACTTCTTGTGTTTTATTTTCCACTGCAGCCACACTATTACTTCTGGTTTCCACATCTCCTACAACTTCTTGCAAAATGTGTTGCTCCTTACCAGCATTACATACCTTCCCATTTCTTTTATGCATAATTCAGACTCTTCTACAACTTTGGCCATGTCAACTGCATCTTTTAAACTAGGACTCTTTGCAGCCCACAGCCTTTCCCCTTTAAATCTCAGGAAACGATTAAGCACCACCTCCGTATCTTACAGGACACGCCCCAATCTCCTGAAACGAGGCGTCTCCTCCACACGTCGTTTCTGCCAGTGAAAACAGATTTCCTGCCTCAACGTGTAATGCTCGACATCGGCATGCACAGGTAGCACACCACACCGCTCGGTAGGTCGATATATCCGCTCTCCCCTCTTCGCCAAATAATGTTGTAGAAATCCTCACAAGAGTCTGGTTAGTTTTGCCAAGATCTCATTTATTCGACCTACTCGAGTGATGTCGCACTCTCTAAAAATCAACCGCTTGCTGCTTTCAAAACCAGCATTCTTTTGATAGCTTGAGCGCGTTCGGACTCCAGCAAAGCACTTGAGCTCACAAACCCGCTCGTGCATACCTAGATATAACACATTTCGTTTGAAATTGACATCATATGAGTGAATTATAGATACAGGCCATGGTGAAGCGTAGATATAAGCAGAATACATTTTGGTATAGTACGGTACTGTACAGTACTGTGTTTCTTATTGGAAACAAGTATTATGGCTGAACAAAGTATTTTGTGTTTTTCTGGCATTTAAAAAGCTCTCTGCCTTTGTCCTTGTTGTTTATTATCGTGATACCAGAATCCATGATGACTTTAAAGGACCATAATATAGCCTTAGAGCCCTCCGTAGCGGGCTCTACCGGCCACTAAAAGGCCGCTCCAGCGAGGGCCTTTAACAAGGGAGCAGGCCTTTAATTGCCGGTAGAGCCCACTATGGCAGGCTCTAAGGCTATTAGAACATTCTGCAACTAGAAGGCAGAATGTTCTAATAAATACAAAAACAAAGTCCTCACTGAGCCCACTGGGATTAAAATCCCCTTGGGCTCAGTGAGGCCTTTGTTCACAGCTGTTGATGTGTACAAAGAGAACATTGAAATGCTGACATTCCGGGCTTTTACCAGCTAGTAAAAGCCCGGAGCACTCCATTGTCTGTAATGGAGCTCCCAAACTTCCAATGTTCTAAGATAGGGTAACCTTGCCAGTGTGGAGTGTGAGGCACTGGATGGAGGTGGGGCCGACCAACTTTAATTTTTAGGAACCAGGATTTATTGTTCATCATCAAAGAAACAAAAAGACAGAAAAGGGAGAAATGAGGAAGACAAACATGAGAAAACAGTAGTGTAGGTAAAAAAGAATGAATGTGACTGACTCTGCTAGAGTGAGATAAAGAAACAGGCATTAAAGGGTTATGGAAGAAAGAGGGGATAGGTTGAATTAAAACAAGCATTCTGTGGTTTTTGGCACCCTGCATTTGGCAATGCCAGTGGTGGGTCCCTAGGAAAAACACTGGGCCCAGCACTTATGTTTTATAAATTAAAGTCTGACTTCTCATTTCATGTCAATAAGCCTGGGGAATACCTACTAGAGCTGCCTTGATTCAAAGGATGGCATTTATTAACATAGTACAGGTGATTACAATTTGGATACAAACTTGGGTGAAAATCGTGGACCTGGTAAATATTAATTACTTGCAGTTCAGGATTTAACATGTGCACAATTTCAGACATGGAATGGATTACAACATGGCAGCTGGATGTGTTTCCTATGTTCCCTGTTTTCATGCACAATTGTTGCCAGGTTTTCACCAAGCACAAATTCTGTCCAAAATCCTTATTGTGGTACAGTACTAAAATATTATTGTCGGAATATTTTAGGGTGAGTTAAATATGGTTTACAAAAATGTTGACGCATTGAAATAAACAGAAAATTTACTCCCAAAAGGGTGGATGTTTTTGTTAATAATTTATAAGACATTATAATAATGTCAGGCAATATTTTTCTGAATTGTGTTCCAATGTAAAACATTTGTGATGTGCAAAATGTGCATGATTTGTAATCTGACTTGACTTCCGTGGCTGTTTCATGAAGAGCTGCACTGGCTCAGTGCAGAGCAGTCCACCATTTTGCTTTTGAGAAGCATAAAGTTTATACAACTCGGAAATTCCCTAAGTCAATGCATACATTTTAGAATGCAGAAGTCAAGAATAGAGAGCAGCAATTCCTGATCACTGTTTCTGTCATTTTTTTATGCATTCATTTGAAAAAATTCAGAGTTATATGGAGTAACTTTAAATACCTCGGAAGCAAAAAATAGAGGAGTGAGGCCAGGTGCTGAGCTAGCACAGCTGTTCATGACACAGCTGGTTGCACATGAAACAGGATTACAGTGGCAATTGTATTCCGTGTTTTGGTAGACATATGAACCATGGAGAGCAGAAGTAATTTGGGTCATCGTCATGCAGCTTTTTAGTTTCAGCACCTCCAAAAGCATACCTCCCTCAGACACATTAATTGGTGAACTAGATAGACCATATTTAAACAGCATGAACTCGGGCTGTGTCTCAGGGTCATTTACATAGATGCTGAATATCTTCTCAGGTCCTCTTTTTTCGTACAGTAGGTTTCATGTTCAATTGGATGGCCAACAACATCACTCCACTGGAGGGCTGTGGAAAGTGTGCAAGTGTGCTCCTGGTTCGTTATATTCCTAAACACACCCTATAATGACAAAGGGGAAATGCGGACCAGAGCAATGGCTCAAGCGAGACCCGGTACTGGTTTTATGGGAAAACCTTCTACCAAGAGAGTGTGAAGGAACCATTAATGTTGCCTGTACAAAAGAACTAAGCAAAATGACCTCCTCCCTGACCATAGATGACATGGAGTGTGCAGAGTGGGCAAATCATGACAATCATGATGTAGAATAGAAACGCACCTCTCAGCCCTAACCCAAAGTCAGGCCAGGAGTCAATTCACAAGGTGTATGTAATCATAAGAAAAAGCTAATTCTGCTAGGTTGCACACCAAAAATGATCCAAGAGATGTCTTTAAGATGGTCCGTGGCACCTCTAGGGCCCCGGTGATTACCTGAAGTAAGATATGGGAGCCATATCAAAACTAGACAAGAAACACCTGGACATGTGGAAGGGCTTGGATGAAAATCAAAGAAAGATCCCCAGTGTAAGCTGCAGCTCTGGACACCACTGACCATACTCACCATATGGCAAGGAGGACACCACTGGTGAAGAGCGTCATGCAGGCCCTGGAAGCGTCTTTCACTGAGGTCTGCCACACAGTTCACAGGGCCACCTCTGTTGAATCGCAACATGTTGTACCAAGATCAGAACCCAGCATACAACTAAATGGCACCAAGGAAAAATTTCAAACATGGGCTCCTTGGGTGCCTCATGTTGACTAAGGTCAGAGCATGGCCACAAAGGGAGACTGATCAAGGAGCAAGAGAAGGTGTTTATAGTCTATTCATGAAACATAAACGTGGTCCCAATGGGCTCCCTGATTACATCCCTGGGACAAGGTTTGTTTGGACCCTTTGTCAAAAAACAGACAGATTACCTTAGGCAGAGAGTAGTGGCAGGCCTCACAGTGCATCTGAGGGGAAACCTTGTATGCAGAATACAAGGCTGCCTGGTACAAGGCTGGACGACAAGTACAGCAATGTGCCACTTGGGTCCCTTTGGATTAACAGTGGTACCAAGCTATGCTGAAGACTTTGGACTTACGAGTCCATTAGAGAGGACCTCAATCAATCCGTTTTTGTAAAGTGCGGCTACTCACCCGTGAAGGTCTGAAGGCGCTGGAGGGAGGGAAGATGCCTCATCCAAAGAGCCACATCTTGAGGTTTTTCCTGAAGATGGTGAGCGACTGGCTTTGTCTGTGGCTGCCATTAAGGCTGTCTCCATGCTGTGGTTGCTGTGGAAGACGGACTGGGAGCAGTCCAGGGAGTTGTTGGCCTCGATTACATTCCGTAGTTGTATGTTGATTGCTTTCTCCAGTACTTTGGCAGGGTAGGGTAGCAGCGAGATGGGCCGGAAATTCTTTAGTTTTGATGGGTTGGCCGAAGAAATCCCTGGGCATTGAGCCTGACATAACATCTGGCATAAAGGGTAACTTAGAAAACCAAGTCCTTAGCAGAAAATCCTAGTCAGACCGAGAGCATAGCTCCCATTGGTGCAGCAGGTGCAGTGGCCAGAGGGACCCATTAACCCTGATAATTGCTGTATTTTGCTACCACAACAGCAGTCATTGAGGCCATTTTCCTTGCTTTCAACAGGGCCCATATTATCCTTGCTAAGCTACTGAGTCACACAGAGTCATGTCAGATCCAAAGATGTGGTGAAAAGAAAGACTTTAACGCCTGCTACAAAAAGGAAAGTTTTGAAGAAGCATCAGAAATTTGCTGATTGCGAAACCATTCAACAAAAAAGTAGAAAGGAGGGAAAAACAAGAAAAGGCCACAAGAAGAACAGTGACACAGCAGTCCAAAAAGACCACTTCATGGAACTTTACAGAGAGAGCAAGTGAGAATTTGGAATCTGGGAGTCAGCAAGATGGGACCATTTGTAAACTATGTTTGTGTAGGTGGACCTACCTGGACTAGGATTAAAGTAAAGGGGATGGACCACGAGTACTTTCATTTTTCAGTCATGACTTACCATCAAGACCCACTGGAATTATGCAGCAATGGAGAAAAAATTATGAGGCAGCATGGCTGGCCTTAGACATGGGCGAGCTTGGCGCTGGCTAGGGCGCCACTACTCCAAGGGGCACAGCAAGGAGCTGCCTTACTTAATGTCATGCAAACAGCAGCTGGTGCATCCCACTTGGTCTCAATCGGTCTCCTAAAAGACTGTAGTCAGCCCTTAATGTACCTCAGCATAATTCTTGGCACCCTACTAACCCCCTGTCCTCCCCCATCTTCCTCTGACCTCCTGTCGCCAAACCGCAATGACCCCTCACCCCCACAGCAAACACCAAGGGGCATATTTATACTCCATTCCCGAGAAATCTGTGTCATTTTTTAACCCAAATTTGGCACAAAACTAACTCCATATTTATATTTTGGCGCTAGACACGCCTAATGTCAAAATATTGGAGTTTGCACCATTTTGTAGATGCGTGAACCTACCTTGTGTCAATGAGTTGAAAGGTAGGCATTCCGATCTAAAAAATGGTGCTAACCCCATAGCCCCATATTTATCCCTGTGCTAAAATGACGCACAGGTGGGAGGAGGGGCTAAATAATGGTGCAAAGCTTGCTTTGCACCATTATTTAAAGCCTGGGTCAGACCAGGCATTAGGGGATCTGTGGACCCATTTGCATGGTTAAACACCATGGAATGGGCCCACAGGAGCCCTCCTGAAGCCCCAGGAACACCCCCATCCACACCAGAGGGACACCGGAGGATGGGGGACCCCATCCCAGGTAAGTATCGGTAAGTATTATATTTTTTTAATTAAAGTGACAACCGGGCCCAATGTGGGGCCCCCTGCATGGCACATGGTGCAATGGCCATGCCCAGGGGACACTGGTCCCCTGTGCTGGTCATTGGGGTGGTGGGCATGACTCCTGTCTTTTATAAGACAGGAGTCATGTGGTATGGATGGTTTTGCATCAGAAAATGATGCTAGGCTGGTTAGAGGCATTTGTTTTGCCTCCAACCAGCCTAACGTTATTTTTTGGTGCAAAATCCCCTTCTTCCATACCGCCACCCCCACCCAGCTTATGTCAGCGATCAGGAATGGCGCAAGCCGGTGCTAAACTTTTTGATGCAAAACCGCATCAGTGCAGTTTTGCATCAAAAAGTGTTAGAAATTGGGTCTTTGGTTGACAGTCAGGTTACCCCCTGTTCAAGCAAGGACCCTCACTCTAGTCAGGGTAAAAGAGAATCACCCTCAGCTAACCCCTGCTTACCCCCTTGGTAGCTTGGCAGAGCAGTAGGCTTAACCTCAGAGTGCGAGGTGTAAAGTATTTGTACCAACATACACAGTAAATTAATGAAAACTCTACCAAATGACACAATACCAGTTTAGAATAATAGGAAATATTTATCTAAACAAAACAAGACCAAAACGACAAAAATCCGACATACACAAGTCAAGTTATGAATTTTTAAAGATTAAACTCAAAAATAGCGCTTAGTAACAAAAATGCTTCGATTAAATGTTAACACGGCGTCGTGACGGAGTTGTTCCCAACAAGCTGACACCAGCGGCGCCCGACACGGAGTCGTTTAGACCCCCAATTACAGTACCTTTGGTGAAGAGTGAAAACAAGCTGATGCGCGAAGTCGGGGATCGCGGCATCTGTGCGAAACGTTGAATCCACGCGCTTCGAGCGGCGTCGGTCATGACGTGGTGCGGCGACTTCCACGGAGTCGCGGACTTCAGCGGGGCTGCTGCGGCGTCGGGCCTGCGAAGAGTGTCGTGTTCCAGCGAAGGTCACGGTGTCAGGTGCAGGTGGCGTTACCGGATTCAGCAGCGGCGTTGGTCCGAAGTCGTCCGAAGTCGATTTCCTTGGATTCCACCAGCTTTCCTTTCAAGGGCCCAGGGACTGGATAGGGCACCACTTGTCGGGGCAGGAGTCTCTCCAGAGACTCCAGGTGCTGGCAGAGAGAAGTCTTTGCTGTCCCTGAGACTTCAAACAACAGGAGGCAAGCTCTAAATCAAGCCCTTGGAGATTTCTTCACAAGATGGAAGGCACACAAAGTCCAGTCTTTGCCCTCTCACTCTGGCAGAAGCAGCACTGCAGGAAAGCTCCACAAAGCACAGTCACAGGCAGGGCAGCACTTCTTCCTCAGCTATCAGCTCTTCTCCAGGCAGAGGTTCCTCTTGGTTCCAGAAGTGTTTCTAAAGTCTGTAGATTTGGGTGCCCTTCTTATACCCATTTTAGTCTTTGAAGTCACCTTTCTTCAAAGGGGACTCACACCTACTTGTGAAATCCTGCCTTGCCCAGGCAAGGCATCAGACACACAGCACGGGGTTGGAACCGGCATTGTCAGAGGTAGGCACAGTCCTTTCAGATGAGAGTGACCACTCCACCCCTCCCTCCTAGCAGAGATGGCTAATCAGGAAATGCAGGTTACACCCCAGCCCCCTTTGTGTCACTGTCTAGTGCGAGGGGAAAAACAACCCAACTGTCAAACTGACCCAGACAGGGAATCCACAAACAAGGCAGAGTCACAGAATGGTTTAAGCAAGAAAATGCTCACTTTCTACTTTTCTTAAAATCAACTTTACTAAAAGATGTATTTTTTAGTTGTGAGTTCAGGGACCCCAAACTCCACATGTCCATCTACTCTCTAGGGGAATCTACACTTTAGTCATATTTAAAGGTAGCCCCCATATTATCCTATGAGAGAGACAGGCCTTGCAACAGTGAAAAACGAAATTGCCAGTATTTCACTGTCAGGACATATAAACCACATTACTATATGTCCCACCTTATCCATACACTGCACCCTGCCCTTGGGGCTACCTAGGGCCTACCATAGGGGTGCCTTACATGTAAGAAAAGGAAAGGTTTAGGCCTGGCAAGTAGGTACACTTGCCAAGTCGAATTTACAGTGTAAAAATACACTTACAGACACTGCAGTGGCAGGTCTGAGACATGATTACAGGGTTACTTGTGTGGGTGGCACAACCAGTGCTGCAGGCCCACTAGTAACATTTGATTTACAGGCCCTGGGCACCTCTAGTGCACTTTACTAGGGACTTAACAGTAAAACAAATATGCCAATCATGGAGAACCAATTACGTACACATTCTACACGGAGAGCATAGGCACTTTAGCACTGGTTAGCAGTGGTAAAGTGCTCAGAGAAGAAAAGCCAACAGCAACAGGTCAGAAACAAATAGGAGCCAGGAGGCAAAAAGATTGGGGATGACCCTGCATAAGCAAAAAGTCCAACAGAAAGTATATATATATATATGTCCCCAAATGTTCTTTCAGCCAGGACGCTGTCACAGTCAATCCAATTTAGGTCCGTCCCTGTGAGGCAAGGTTGAGTAATTTACTGGCAAAGAAGCCAAATGATGTAGCATAATGCGGTACACTCTGCGGGGGTGTTACTTTGCTGCTTAGTCATTTAAAAAGACATTAATACGGGAGCATGCGCGAGCCGCCGCCAAAGATGGCCACCTGATTACGGAGCTCCGCGCATCGTCGGGCGAGTTTCTACCACCTGAGCCGTTTTTTTGCATCTTGTTAATGTCGTTTCACTAGGAACAACTATGGGATGTTTTGGTGAACATTTTTGTTGTTTTTTGGGCTGCCTAGCTTATTTCCTCACTCTGTAATTATGTTTTCTTACTTCTCCTCATGAGTGCGGCCATTTTGACTAACTTTGCTCATCATTACATTATACTTTTTTGAATATTTGACTTTCTTTTTTGCGCAAGCCTGGTTATTTATTTTTGCTGTTTCGTTAACACATTTTTGGAGTTCCTGTGTCACTTGCTTCCTTATTGAAGGCTTTTAATTTTTATATGGGCAAACTAAAGAAAATAAAATCTCTGTTGCATCAGTCCTCCTCAGCTGACAAACTTTCACACTTTTTACAACTGGACACTTCTGCTGCAGCGTCTTCTTCTTCCATATCAAAGATGTCTTCCTCATCTTCTTCTTCGCCTAAAGTTCCTCAGACTATTTCTACATCCACTCATAAGAGGGTCAAATAGGACCCGCCTTCACCAGTAAAATCTCCCTCGCCAATCTCTCTTGAACTTGTGCTTGACAAAATACGCGCATTGCGTCCTTTTATCGAAGAAACTAATTATCGGATACAAAATCTTGATTCTAAGTTGTCTCAAATGGAAGTGAGAGTCTCTGCTTTAGAACAAAGAGTCAGCGACGTGCAGGATGAAACACATAAAATTATTACTTTGGAGAAGGAAGTGGCAACCTTGAAGACTCTTACGGAGGATTTGGAAAACAGAAATAGACGCAATAATCTTCACCTTTAAGGATTACCAGAGGGTCTTGAAGGGAGTGACCCAATTTCATTTTTTACCTCATTCTTTCCACAGTTGGTGGGTCTACCATCTTCTACAGTATTGAACATCCAAAGAGCACACCACATTGGTCATCGTTCTCCGCATTCCTCCACATCTAAACCAAGAGGCGTGATTATTTTCTTTCTTGAATTTACTGGCTTATTGAGAATTTGTAACGCTGCGAAAGCCAAAAAACAAATTTCTTGGCAGGGAAGTAAAATCTTCATCTCACAGGATGTGTCCAAAGCTACAGCAGACAGGAGGGAAGAGTTTTTGAATCTTCGTCCACAGCTTCGTGACTTGGGAGCTCGTTTTGGATTATTCCATCCGTGTTTGTTCAAAGTGACATATCAAAACAAGACCACTTCATTTACCTCTCCTGCAGTTCTTCGTGATTTTCTACGACTACACTCTACAAATTCTACAAATTCTATGGAAACAGCCGGTCCTTCTACATGTTGACCATATACGTTTCTTAATTTATTATGCCCTTTCATTACTACTGCGTTATAATTGATGGTCCTTCATATGCAGTTTTTTTGTTAACAGACCATTTTTTTGTTAATGTATTGTTTTCTTTTCACAGGTTCCTGGTGTTCTATAATCATTATTTTTGCTTGTAGCCGTTGTCCGTTGATGCGTTCCGTTACCTTGCTGTGCCGTTTTCAGTCTGTGCTGTCACCACCCCTCCCCTATTGTTTATTAATCTCAGGTACGTTTTTGCAGTCGTCGTTATTTGACATGTACTGTCTCTTCTTTTTTTCTTGACTATTTTCCATCCTTTTTCCTGCTGTTTTCCCTTTACTCTTCTCTCCTTTTGTATTTTCTGTTTTCTTTTCCTTTATGTGTATTTTCAGGTATTTATGGTACAAGGCCTTTCGTGTATATATGTGGTTATGTAACGTAAATTCAGGGTTGTTTCTTGGAATGTCAAAGGTTTTATTAATCTAATCAAAAGGCAGAGAATTTTATCCCACGTATCTAAATATAATCCAGACTTGGTTCTTCTACAGGAGAGCCATTTGACGGATTCTGAAGCTCTGAAATTCAGAAAAGGCTGGGTGGGCAATGTGTTTACTTCACCTTCGTCTACAAAGAAAAATGGTGTAATTGTGCTTTGCCATAAAAAATGTTATTTCGCAAGATTCGGATTCTGATGGCAGGTGGCTCTTTGTGAGGCTCAGTATTAATGGAATTATAATGACTATTGGCAATATTTCTGGTCCAAATAATTCAGATTATCTTTTCTGACCCAATATTACTGAACAATGTTTGCATTATAATGATGATTTTCTTCTTATTGGAGGGGATTGCAATCAAATTCTTGATCCCTTCATAGATAGGCAATCTGTAATTAAATTTTCTCCTCATAAAATGCATAAACAATTTAAGGCATTTTTCTCACAATGTAATTTAATTGACTCATGGAGAATTTGTAATCCTGATAATAGGGATTTTTCGTTTTATTCTCCACCACATGGCTCCTTATCTAGAGTTGACCACATTTTTGTTTCTAAATCATTATCCCAAAACCTTATTAACTCCTCCATCGAACCTATGGTAATATCTGATCATGCCCTAGTCATTACAGATTTTGACTTGCTCCCGTTGCATCCCAAGTCCAATAGGTGGCATTTTAATAATTCTTTATTACTTGATTCTAAATTTTCCACCTCCTTTGTTGCCTTTGCGGACAAATTTTTTCAATTTAATGAAGATTCATATGTTTCTCCACAATTGTTATGGGATTCGTTTAAGGCTGGGGCTCTTGGTCATATAATAAATTTTGTTTCTAATAAAAAGAAAACTTTCAATGCCCAGCATCAAACACTGCTTCTCAAAATTAAACGCTTAAAACATCAGTATTATTCTTTCTCCTCCAATTTTAGTATACAAGAACTTATTCAGGCAAAACTGCAATTTCACAAAATCTCAACGGATAATGCTTCCTCTTTTCTTCTACGTAGTAGTGCCCGTTATTATGGAGGTCCAAATAGAGCGGGAAGCTTCTGGCTAATTATTTAAAAGTTCGAAAGCAACGCCATAATGTGAAGTCTTTTAGTTTCAGATACTGGTGAGTCCCTTTTTAACGATGAAGATATTTTAGCTGAATTTGTTAATTATTATCAGACACTTTATACTCCTGAGTCAGTCCCGACCCCCTTACAGATTGATGATTATGTAAAGAATATTCCAAACCCTAAAAAGACACTGATTGATGCTACTTCACTTGGAGCAGATCTTACTTTGTTAGAAATTTTTAGAGCCCTTCAATCTCTAAAAAAAGGTAAAACTCCTGGTCCAGATGGATTTACAGTGGAATTTTTTTACATTTTTCTAACATGCTACTTCCCAAACTTTTTCAGCTTCTCCAATTCTTCATGGGTTCTGGCTCTCCAGGGGGCACATTTCAGGACGCTTAGATTTGCCTAATTCTAAAGGACGGTAAGGAACATACTTTTTGTAAGAATTTTAGACCAATCTCTCTTCTCAATACAGATTATAAAATCTTTGCTAAATTATTAGCCCTACGTCTTGATAACCTTTTACCTGCGCTGATAAGTAAGGAACAAACGGGTTTTGTCAAAGGTAGACTTGCTTCTGACAATTCTAGAACATTCTTTAATGTACTCAGCAAAGCTCCCGCTCTGTCATATTCTTTAGCTGCAATTTCCATAGATGCTGAGAAAGCGTTCAACCGGTTAGACTGGTCTTTTCTATTAAAAGCTTTAGCCTGGCATGGTTTAGGGCCTCATTTCATTTCATTTATCTCTTTGCTTTATCAATCTCCAATGGCATCGCTATTGGTAAATGGGAAATTGTCTGGATATTTTGTATTACGCTGAGGTGTACGTCAAAGGTGTCTGCTCTCTCCACTCCTATTTATTCTAGCTCTTGAGCCCTTTTTATCCAGTATTAGAAATAACATTAAAATTGAAGGTTTCCAGTATGGCGAGAAACTTTCCAGTATGGCGAGAAACATTTAAAATTAACGGCGTATGCAGATGATATACTTTTCTATATCTCAAACCCTGAGCTCTCGATTCTGTCTCTACTTCGGGAAATTGATGATTTTTCCTTGATTTCAGGTTATAAGATAAATTCAGATAAAACTGAAATCCTCCCTCTAACAAAATTTTGTTTTAAAGCATCGTTTGATATCACTGGTTTTCACTGGAATTCTTCCAAGATTAAATATTTAGGCATTTGGTTCAGTTCATCTATTAAAAAGTCCATTGAAGTAAATATTTTAGAGGCTTTAGAGAAAGTTGGAAGATCAATTCTGGCTTGGAATCCCTTATTTGTATCGTGGTGGGGTCGTCTTGACTCCATTAAAATGATGATTTCTCCTAACATTTTATATATCCTATCCATGATTCCGCTTCCTTTACCTGGTACCTTTCTTACACAATTGGACTCCAGATTGTCTAAATTCCTCTGGGACAATAAGAAATCTAGAATTTCTCTTAGTCATCTTCGCCATTCTAAACAGAAGGGAGGAGTCAATTTTCCTGATTTTAGATTGTATCACAAATCCTTTTGTTTGCCTCAAGCTTCTAGGTGGGTCTCCCTGTCAGAATCTAGGTTTACTCCATTATGGTTGGATATTGAGTGTTCTTTTCTTTTGCCTATAATATTTCACTTATCTCCTCTCTGCTTCTTAAACATACTTGTTCTCTTCTGCGTTCTCACTATTTACCTCCATCTGTTTCTCATTCCTCTTTTCTGAATTCCTCTATTTGGCATACTTGTCTGATCACTATTAATAAAAAACCCTTATTTTGGGAGTCCTGGCGACAAAGAAATATAGTTTGGGTCAAAGATTTATTCTCCAATAATACTCCACTTTCTTTTTCACAATTCCAACTTCTATTTCATTGTCCCAATTTATTTATGCCTAAATATCATCTTCTTATTAATATTATTCTTGATGTACTTTTTTTCTTGCCTTCCCCTTCTTCTTTTTCGTAATTACCCTTTTCTTTGCCCTCCTTTCTTATCTCATATCCTAAGGCATCAAATATCTATAAACTTTTTCAGACTCCTGTTTTGACGCGTCCTAAATCTAAAATTGAATCTCAATGGGAATTGGATTTGGGATGTACCTGGACTGTTTCCTTTTGGAATAAGGCGTGGCATCGATCTTATTAAATATTCAGATCAGCTTCTACCACACAGTCACTTTTCTTTCTTTATCACAGACTTTATTTTACCCCTTCTACTATAGCAACATTTTCTGTATCCTCCACTCCAAGTTGCTGGTCCTGCGATAGCCCAAAGGGCGATCTTATGCATTTCCTTTTTGAATGTCCTCCTACTGGCTCTTTTTGGAGAAAAGTTTGGTGCCAACTTACCTGCATTTTTCATTTGCAATCCCAATTATCTCCGCTGGTGCTTTTTTTAGGTAGTCTCTCTGAGGACATTGTTTCAGAGGAGGATAATTTAAAATTGTTGGATCTCATGTTAGCTCTGGCCTTTCAACAAATTACTCTCAATTGGAAAAATGCATCCAAAAGTTCCTATAAAGCTTGGTGGAATAATCTTTGTCGCTACCATAGACTAGATATTGCTTTTACCTCTTTATGCTGCCCTTCCATAAATAGAGATTTGTACTGGTTACCTTTGACTGATTATCTTAATGCTGTTGCTTGTAATTCTACTAATTGTACATTATCTGAGAATTTTAAGCCACCATGATTTTTTTATTTTCTCTGATCCTGAATGCATTTTAATGTAGCTTACATTTATGCCTTTTTGAATATTACTTTTTTTCTTTTATTTAACTGTTGAAGATCCAATGCATCTTTCGCATTGTAAATGGTCTTGTTCCGTTTTCATTGTTTCTTCCCCTTTTTATACTTTTAAAATGTTAAACAGCTTTTACAATTCCTTTTAAAATTATATCATTATCAGTGTGACAGATATCTTGTATTGTTAGTATGTAACCCATATGTATTTTGATTTTAATAAAGCTGATTTACCTTTAAAAAAAAAAAAAGACGTTAATATAATTTGGTAAAAGTTAACCTCGCCAGTACCAACAGAACACTTGAATACAGTAATCATCGCATGAAAGGTGACCAGTGAACGTTTGCAAAGAGTGCGCTGCTGTACAGCACGACGTGTTGTGCTTTTAATGTAATTTTGATGCGTTTGAAAATGAAAAAAAAAATCTTTAAAAACTTCGAATTATGCAATACATATATCGTGGATTATGTGGCAAGTGAAGTACATTCATAATTGTGCAGAAAATATTGTGGGTACAGTATCACTTAATTCAAGCAGCCTTGCTTAACACGTGGTATTGGTAATAGTTAGTATAAAGCAAGTTTGTGGGTCATTATATTTTATTTAAAAAAATATAATGTTGAATTCAAATCCTTATTTCATCTAATTGTTAAAACATTTTCGTACTAGCTATGGTATGTCAAGGGATTAAATAAAAGTGCAGTGGGCTTATTGCGCACAAAGGGACCTGCAAGTCACAGGTTCAGATATTACCAAAGCTGACTCAACCTTTCATCCTTTTGATGTTGACAAATAGCGTACCAGTGAGCTGGGGAATAAAGGCACATTAAAGTAAAGCTCTGTACAAGTATGCATTGTACCTGGTTTTGGAACCTTATACACACCGTCAATGGAGTTTTCAGAGGCAGAGAAACCAGAAGGCCACTACACAGTACGTATCACATCAATTAATCAGAAAATGAAAGCTTTTTTTCCGCGTACACCTGTATTTTGGGAGGTCAGGTAATACTGCTTCCAGTGAATCTCAATTGAGCAAGAGGCGTATGATGTGGTACAACCAACCTCAGAGCACAAGCGAAAAAACACGGTGATTACTGCACATTTTCCGCCACGTCAAAATGCAAAAATACTATGGCCCATATTTATACTTTTTGACGCAAAACTGCGCTAACGCAGTTTTGCGTCAAAAAAATTAGCGCCGGCTAACACCATTCTGAAGCACCATGCGGGCGCTGTATTTATTGAATGACGTTAGCCGGCGTTAGCTGCCGGCGCCGTCTGGTGTGCGTTAAAAAAAACGACGTACACCAGGCAGCGCCGGCGTAGGGGGATATGGGGCTTGGGCGTCAAGAAATGGGGCAAGTCAGGTTGAGGCAATTTTTTCGCCTCAACCCGATTTGCGCCATTTTTTTTCACTCCCAACCCCCATAGAAATGACTCCTGTCTTAGCAAAGACAGGAGTCATGCCCCCTTGCCCAATGGCCATGCCCAGGGGACTTCTGTCCCCTGGGCATGGTCATTGGGCATCGTGGCATGTAGGGGGGCACAAATCAGGCCCCCCTATGCCACAAAAAAAATAAAAAAAAACACTTACCTGAACTTACCTTAATGTCCCTGGGATGGGTCCCTCCAGCCTTGGGTGTCCTCCTGGGGTGGGCAAGGGTGACAGGGGGGGTCCCTGGGGGCATGGGAGGGCACCTCTGGGCTCCTTCAGAGCCCACAGGTCCCTTAACACCTGCCTTTTGCAGGCGCTAAAAAACGGCGCAAAAGCGGCCGTACGTCATTTTCTTTGACCCGCCCACTCCCGGGCGTGAATTTTGCCCGGGAGTATAAATCCGACACACATGCCTCAGAATCGATTTTTTAGACGGGAACGCCTACCTTGCATATAATTAAAGCAAAGTAGGTGTCCACGCTAAAAAATGACGCTAACTCCATGGACTTTGGCGCTAGACGTGTCTAACGCCAAAGTATAAATATGGAGTTAGTTTTGCGTCGGAATTGCGTAAAAAAAAACGACGCAATTCCGGTGCAAACGGAGTATAAATATGCCCCTCTGAATTTTCTCCCCCGCGCAAATGTTGCCAAGTGTTACCTGGTGAAATATACGGGAGGGAAAATGGCCGGAGCAAAATGTGTACACGCCATGCACTCAGGATTCTAGAGCAAACTCCCATTTGCACCTGTATCTAAATTACCAGATCACTCGAGGTGAGGCACTGAACGCTCTGTTCAAGTGAAGCATAAAATTATAAGCTAGTAGTGAATTCGATTCAAAGCAGGGGAGGGTACTCATTACCACGTTTTAAAACCGGAGTCATTTGGTGCATTAAAGAAGTTCTAAAATCCTATTATCAGATTGCCTGCCGAACTTGCCTGTATTTTATCAGCTGGCTGTAAGCCTGAAATGTGTTCTGCTTCATTATTCAGGAGGGATGATGTCTTATGGCCTACACATATAGGAGTTGCAAAGCAATTGATTAGTACATCAGTTGCAAGGCTAAATGCGGGGAAGGTCACTGAAAGTCTGTGCATTTTGAACTCGCTGTTTGCACCCTGTCCAATAGTACATTGAGACGGAGATTTCCAGATGAGAAACCACAGCTGGGATTAGCATCTCTCAAAAACATTAAACTTTCACTGTAAACCCGGCCTTTCCACCTTCTGGTTTCCTTTATCCCAAGGACATCTGTACTCTTCCATAACTGTTGACTTTCTCTCAGATCTTCCGCGTTCCTTATAGACAGTTTACATCCAAATGCACTGTACTAGAACTAAACGTCTAGAAACACATCCCATTTCCCAAGCTATGCGGTGATATAATTCAAAAATATTAATGATACATTTGCCAGTCAGACTATCAATCATTTCTCATGGCAACTGTACTTAACAACTTCATGAAATATTGTTTGGAAGTCTTTTATGTGCTACCGCTTCCAACCCAGGGCTAAAATCTGCTGTCAATGTCAATATCAACTTTATTGTTTAGTTAAATAAAACCATTACGACATAAAAATCAAAGATAAACAATTGTCTAGAATTCAATTCTTAGCAAGTGCCAATACGTTAAAAGGGAAAATTGTATATCAACAGTAAAATAATACATTATAAAAGAAGAATATGAATACTATAATCTAAGAAAGACTTAAATACCAAACTAAGAAGACCTCTAAAGCAGGAGCCTTAAGTGCTTGTGAAAAACACGTACAATTAAGATTATGTCAGTAATTCAGCCATTTTCCAGAGGCACCAGTACAATGAGAGACTTATGTTACCAAACTGAGAAGGCCGCTAAGGCAAGAGCCTAAAGTGCTTGTGCAAGACACATACAATTAAGATTATGTCAGTAATTCAGCCCTTTTTCAGAGAGACCAGTGCAATTTAATGGTGTTAAAGATCAGACAGTACTTTGCTACTAGGCGTGATATAATGTATAGCCGGGTGGGAGGGATGATATTATAAATACAAAAACACATACATTGTCACTTGTAGTGAAGCCCATATTTTCTAGGACATCTCTGGCACTGTATAAGGGGGACTACCTCACCTTTTAGACTATCAGCTGTGGCCCTCCTTTCTCCATGTTCAACACTCCCACAGACAAGGAGAGCAGCTGCCTTAATACAGTGACATATTTAGCGCATCTGGCCAGGACCCAAGCAGCCGAAGGAGAGAAACAGATGTTAGATGCTTCCAGGCACAAGCGCGCCCCCAAGGCCAAGGCTACTGGTTTAGTTAACTGTCTCCTATGAGAATCTAAAGAGGGACAGCAACAAAGAAGTTGTAACCATGACTCTAGTTGATAAGAACATAGCCTTCAGGCTCTTTTATCACTATGAGTGGGCTAAGGGTTACATTCTTTAACTGGCAGGGCCAGTATGCGCATATAGAGAATCTGCAGATGGGTTTCCGTGTTTATTGACTCCAGTACATATGGCTGTGGAGCCTCAACCAGATAGGAGTTATTTAATGGCTGCACTACAGATGAGATTCTGATGATCGATGTCTCATTATCTCGAGATTTCCTTTAATAGTCTGTTAATTGGTTTTTCCCAGGTGTTATAAGGAGCACTTTCTGCCTGCTGAATAGAGGCTCCCATCTCTAAAGTCTTCAGTGCAGTTTTTACTTGTGTGTACCAATGGTTGCCTGCATTTTCAAACATAAATTTCAGGTGTCATTTTAACGATAGTGTATCTGCCTTCCTAACCCTTATATAGTACTTTAATACTGATGCTTGGAAGTCTGGTCTCTGTGACACTAAACCCAACTCTAATCTTGGCCTGGAATGTCAGACGTTTCTTGGTTGTAAATATTCTTGTCCACTCCGCTATCAATCTTGAAAGGAGCAAAGCTTTGTCTTTGCAATAAAAAAACAATAAAGTGAAATACTGTGGTTCCAGATTATACAGATCACAGCATTACTGGTATAGCAGTCCTTTTAAATGGGCAATGTGGCATGTCCCAGGTAACACTGACTAACAAAAGGGGTCAGAGGCCTTCACCACTATTAATAATTGTTTATGTCAAATAAGCTAAAATAAAATACGTCTTGAAGGGTGAGGTGATATGATCAGTGATCTAGCTGACGTTTTTGTGACATAGAAATGAGAATTAACCCGGCTAGGGGGCCTAGAAATATTACTGGTCACCAATAACTCAGGATCATGCTTTGATAAAGCCAAGAGGTCTGAATATTGTATAGTAGACACATATATTGCTACCCTAAGGTTTACTAAATATTGTATGTGCTGATTGATCATTGCTTGACAGGAGTGATAACAGTGGCCTAGACTAAGTATGTACGGTTTTACTTAAGCTAGGTATGTTTACCTTGGACAAATGGAACATCCATTTAACTAAGGTTTCTTCTGCTTTTATTTTCTGTATGACAGCATCTATGTATGTGTGTACCAGCCAGTGCTGAGGCACAGAGATGTCATCATAGAATATTAGGTGGGTGTTGAGGTGAGGGGGGTTGCCCACATCTGTTGAGAGAGAGAAGAGAGAATGTGAGGTTCCAGTTTAGGACCACAGACATTTAGGGGACAGGGTGCAAGATTTTCAGGATTCCTTGAAATTCCTTTTTGTACAACTAGCTCCTTATGTGCGTCTTAATTTTCAAAGTGTTACATAACCTCTATCAAGCTAATCATGAGATAGCTCCAGACTTCCAATGACAAAATACACAAGTGAACCATCAGGATCTCTGGTGGTGACAGCTGAGTTAAGGTAGGAATTTACTGATGACAGAATGAGATTAGTGCATTGCGTGGGTAGCTCCCTGGTGTGAAACGTACCTGTTTTGTTGTTCCACAACAAAAGGGGAGTGAGGAAACCTAGCTAGTCCCAGGGTAATATTGCAGGTGGCATTTATGTTATATTCACCCGATGTAAGAAATTGGGTTAAAGGTTGAGGGGGTGGAAGCCACACTCAGGCAACAATCACAATCCTGTTCAGGCTGAACCACAAAAGTCATCAAATCAACCTGTGCTTGAACCTTGGGTTGCTTAGCACAAAAGCAGTGAGGTTTAACTTAAAAGCAATGTATAAAATATTTATGCAGCACACAAACAGTAACAAAGTGAAAGCATGGCACAAAAAAACCAAACCAATTTAGATGAACAGGATTCATTTTAATAAATAAAATGACACAAAAACAAATAAATCCAATCAGTGGAACTAGAGTTATGACTTTTTAAAGATTTAAGAAAAAAAAAGTGCAGAAAAGATGAAAGTCCCAACTCCGGTATATGCTCGCATGGAACTGGGGCAAAGTTATAAGTTGCAGTGGACTGAAATGGAAAGCAGGTCAGTTACACGAGGTGGATTGGGTCCGGTCTTTACTTATCTTTGGATTTAGAAAATCTTTGAAGGAAGGACCAGGAGAAGGTAAAGTTCAGCGGGGCAAGGCAGCAGGCTGTGTTCAAGAAGTCATCAACACAGAGGAGCGCTGGATGAATGTAGGAGGCTGGCCTGATGTGTGGTGGGTACCTATGGTACTTACACCTTATGCCAGGTCCAGGTATCCCGTATTAGTGTAGTGTAGTCAGTGTCTAGAAGCAAGGCTCTCTAGAGGTAGCTGTGGATGAGCAGCCAAGGCTTATTTAGGTGACATGCAAAGCTCCAGCAATACCACTGTAGTCACACTTAGTACTTACACAATTGAAAGAAAACACTCAGTGTTACAAAAATAAAGGTACTTAATTTTGGTGACACAAATACCAAAAATACCATAGAGGCTATATTCTCTTAGGAGGTAAGTAATACACAGATTATATACACTAGTATGCAGAAATAGGCATAAAAACTGTTAGAAAACAGTGCAGTTAGTGAAAATCACAATAGGAAGAAATAGGCCTGGGGGAGAACAAACCATATACTGAAAAAATGGAATGCAAAAGTTGGTCCCCCACCTAGGCAAGTGTAGTGTGCAGAGGGGACCTGGGAGTACTATGAAAGCCCAAAGGTAAGTACCACAACCCACCCCAATGACCAGGAAAACAGGAGTAAATCACAGTAAGTTTCCAGAACAGGGTCGGGTGCGCTTCACTACGAGGCAAGGTGGATCCTAGGAGAAGGTGACCACAGACACATCCATTCACCTGGACATGGTGTCTGTTCTGTTGGGGTGCTCTTCAGGTTCAGGTGCCTTCCAAACCAGCCATTAAATGAGTAACAATGTGTCTATTAATTGCCTTGTTATATTTTCAAGTTGGTGGATGTTTACACACATTTCTATACTATATTGTTTATGGCGCGTATAATTTGCATGAACACGAATACTTTTATAGTATAGTATTTACTATGGTGTAGTGGGTATATAAAACGATGCTCTTATTTGTCACACTGTGCTTCCTTTTTTTTACTGTGAGAAGTATCTTTAAATGAAACAGTTTCTTTCAACAGGTTTACATCCACAAATATGCATCATTCTCAACCTGTTGGATCTGTTAAACTCATGCATGAAAAACTGGCCTTCCAATCACTTATGTTTTTTAAATCGACCTCTGCTTCTTTCTACCTACCTTCTGTCTCCCTCATCTGTGTACAAGTTACTCTAAAAATCTCCTAACTATCTGCATTAAAGCTCCTTTGAAACCATAACAATATTAATTCCAGCTAGTAATTGTGCCTCATGTACCCCCTTTAGTAATCACATCAAACGAAACAAGCCCTCACACAGCATGCAAACTAACCCCAATAACCAATTGATTGACAACTAACTAGGTAGGCTCTGAGTAGCGTGCTACTCACCATAAACCGATCCGATCCATCATTAGGGGTAGTAAGCGCTATACAAATACTGTATTTAACTATATATAACAGAGAAGTAAAGAAGAATATTGCAAAACCCAGAAGAGACTGCAAGACACCAACAGTGGATTCTTGGACAAGAAGACCTGTGGAAGAAAGAGTCCAAGTCCAAGAAGCACAGCAGAGTCCAGAAAGGGCAGGAGCCCCTACCCACCAGGATGAAGGTGCGAGAAGTGAACCACCAGTGAAGAAGAAGCGTCAGCACTGCACCCAAGAAGACAAAGTCAGGTTCCTGGAGGATGCAGGTGATGTCCCACGCTGGAAGGAGGATTGCAGTCTGGTTTGCGTCTTCGTGTACCGCCAGTAAGCCTTGGCACATGCAAAACTCGCAGTTAGCGGAAAGTGGAGTTGCAGGGGACCAGAAAGGACCAGATGGCCTCCACACAGGAGGGAGAGCCAGAGGGGGGCCTCAGTGACACAGAGCCCAGAGAAGCCCAGGCAGCACCCACAGGAGTCCCACAGGACGGGGACAGGAGAGTCACAGACGAGGCCCACACAGAACTACATGAAAGGCTCCCACACCGCCAGAGAACCACTCAGGGAGCTGTGCGTCGCAGGAAGGAGTGCTGGGGGCTGGTGCTTCAAGATGCCTGAGGATCTTGTGGAAAGGATGCCAACAAGCCTTGGCAGCTGCAAAGGATGCAGTTCACGGGGAAACTGTCCTGTGTGGGCAGGCAAGGGCTTACCTCCACCCAAGTTGGACAGCTGGAAGAGAGGACCGTTAGGACCACTTCAGTCTACCACCCGTTATGCAGGACCCACTCAGCAGGAGAGGGGATCCACAGCCGGTTGTCGTCGCAGTTGGTGTCTGCAGAAGCAGGGGAGTGACTCCTTCACTCCAAGAGAGATTCCTTCTTTCTTCTGATGCAGGCTGAAGACTGGCTGTCCTCAGAGGATGCACCAATGTGGAAATGTTGCAGTTGCTGGAAGGAGCCAGAGATACAATATTGTAGAAGGTGTCTTGCTTCTTTGTTGCAGTTTGTAGGGTCTTGAAGAGTCCAAATGCAGTTTCCTCGGTCAGAAGTCGAAGTTGAGGGTGCAGAGGATTCCTGCTGGAGTCTTGCAATCCAAATCTGAGGAACCACCCAAATGAGAGACCCTAAATAGCCCTGAAAGGGCGATTGGTAACCTAGCTGAGTGACGACTTATCAGGAGCGGACTCTGACATGACCTTCTGGCACTGGCCACTCAGATGCTACCAGAGTTCCCTGCCAACCTGGAATCCAAGATGGCAAAACTCAGGGACCCTCTGGAGGAGCTCTGAGCACCACCCCTGTGGTGGTGATGGACAGGGGAGTGGTTACTCCCCTTTCCTTTGTCCAGTTTTGTGCCAGAGCAGGGACTGGAGTTCCCCTGAACCAGTGTAGACTGGTTTATGCAAAGAGGACACCAAATGTGCCCTTCAAAGCATTTCCAGTGGCTTGAGGAGGCTACCCCTGCCAAGCCTGTAACACCTATTTCCAAAGACAGAGGGTGTAACTCCCCTCTCCGAAAGGAAATCCTTTGTTCTGCCTTCCTGGGCTCGAGCTTTTTAAGCAACAGGAGGGCAGAAAACTGTCTGGGAGGTGGCAGGAACTTGGGCTGTCTGGAAACCCTCAGAAGGCTGTAATGGCAATACCGGGAGTCCTCTAAGGTGCCCCCAGAGTGCATGGAATCATACAACCAATGCTTGCAAAAGCCTAGGGGTATGATTCCAGCATGTTTGATACCAAACATGCCTATGTTCTGAGTTACCATGATGTAGCTGGACATAGGTAGTGCCCTCTGTCCAGTACACGCATCAAATGGCATCCCCGCAATCAGGAAGTCTGGGAAAATGAGCCTGGAGTTTGTGGCGGTGCAGAGGTGCCCTCAAACACAGGTAGTTGGCACCCTGCCCTTTGGGCTGGAAGGCCTGCCATAGGGGTGACTTATAAGTGACCTGGTGCCTGTGAAAAGTGGCAGTGAAAGGGAGCTTGCACCTTTTCACGCAGGCTGCAATGGCAGTCCTGCAGAACCCTTTGCTTTGGCTTCCTATGGGTGGCAAAATATATGCTGCAGCCCACGGCGATCCCCTGGAACCCCAATGCCCTGGGTACCTAGGTACCATATATGAGGGAATTATAATGGGGCACCAGTGTGCCAATTGTGGGTGAAGTGCAGAGTTTTGGGAGAGAGAGCATAACCACTGGGGTCCAGGTTAGCAGGATCCCAGTGAACACAGTCAAACACACTGACATCAGGCAGAAAAAGGGGGTAACGATTCCAAGAAAGAGGGTACTTTCCTACAATGAAGTCTTCATGAAGTCATCAACAATGGTGAGAAAAAGCTTTAAGCGGGAGAAGCCGGATTTTGAGGCGGAAGAAGTCGTCGTTGATGGGGAAGCTGTCGCCGTGGAGCCCGGTGAAGCTATTTACCTTCGGACTCAGACAACTTTTTGAAAGTCGAAATCTTTGAGTAGGACAAAGCTGCAAGCTGTAGCCAAAAGGGCTCCACATGACTGGATACCTTCGCTAGATGGTTCTGATGAACAGGTTATGCTGCTGTGGAGCAGAAAGAATTGGGAGCTAGCACTAAGTCAGGCCAACCATTTTTTGGTGAATATTTTTCTGAGTCCCAACTTCTAGAGTTAGGCAGGAGCAGCACCTCTAACACCGCGTCCTAGGGTCAAGGACCTGGTGGCACCACTTTGTGTGCTTAGGAATCACTCCAGCAGAGGCCAGGTGCAGGGTACATGGTGTCTGGAACTTGTTATGTTCCTTTTGCTCACACAGGAAACCTGCCAACTAGCTGTTGTAGTCATTCTGGTAGTTCTGGGTTCATGGAGATGATCTACCTCAAACGGGAAGGCAGGCCTCATGTAGCAGCAACACAACAGGCTTTAAGCATCAGGGCAGTGGTTAGGACAAGAAAACCAACTTTCTAAAAGTGGCATTTGTGGAACTGTCACTTAAAATCCAACTTTACCATTAAAGAGGATTTTAAATTACAGTTCCTCAGATACCAAACATGCCATTTCTAACAGTTTCTCAACAAAGGTTATCACTTATTAAATATAATTAGGTGACCTAATGTTATCCCATGGTAGAGGAAGGTCTCACAGTAGTGAAAAACAAATTTGTGAGCCTTTCACTACCACAACATGCACAACTTAAAATACATGTCCACATTTTCAAATACAATGTACCCTTTCCTTTGGTCTGTTGAGGGCCTACCCTAGGTGTGAGGTATATGTATTAAAAACTGAGTTTTAGGCGAGGCAAAAGGTTTATTTTGCCAAGTGGAATTGGCAGTTTAAAACTGCATTTAGGCTGTAATAGCAGACATAAGACATGTTTAAAAAGGCTACTTAAGTGGGTGGCACAGTAAGTGCTGCAGCCTCACTAGCAGCATTTAATTTGCAGGCCCTAGGTAGCTGTAGTATCACTTTACTAAGGAAGTATATGTAAATTAACTGTGCCATTTGGGTGTAAGGTAAGTTTCAAGGAGGGAGCGCAAGCACTTTAGAACAGGTTAGCAGTGTCAAAGTATGCAGAGTGTTCGGGCCAATAAAAGCAAATTCCACAAAACAGGAAGGGTGAAGGCAAGAGGTTTGTGGGTGACCCTGCAGATAGGGCCAGGTTCAACATGAACCCCCTCCAGCCAAAAGCCAGGATAGACTAACCAAAACCTTGATGATCTTCCCTGCTTAGGCGATAGAACATGGATGAACATGAATGCACCGAAACGTTCCCCCTGATTAAACCCTCATCTACCAGACCACAAGCCACCTTTACCAACCTCATTACTGACGTTGCTGCTTTTCTCACCATTGACTCCAGAGCTCATATTCTCCTTGGTGACCTTAACTTTCATCTAGAGGATGGGAATGACTCCTGCTCCACAGCACTCCTTGAATGTTTGAGCAACATCAGACACACCCCGCTTGTCACAGAACCAACACACACCGTAGGACAAGGACTGGACCCCATCTTCACCACAAGCGATATCATCAAATACAATTTCACCACACAGCTCACATGGACCTATCACTCCACCATCCACTTCCATATCGACATACCTCAAGTAACACCCCTACCAGGTTCAGTGCCTTCAGCAAGGCAGAGCTGGTGCAAAATCATAGAAGCAGACTGGCTCAGCACAGATCAGCTTAGCCCCACAGACAACCTTGACAAGGACATCAACAAACTCAACAACTGGATCAAGAACTGCGCTGACTCCCTTTCACCCATCAAACCCAAATAGCCTAGTAGATCAAAGAACCAGGCCAGCTGGTAGACAGAAAACCTCAAAGACACCAAAGACCACTGTAAATAGCTAGAAAGGAAAAGGAGAGCAGGTCACGACATGCCAGACACAACTACCTACAACGCTGCATTCAGATGCTATCACCAGCAAATTATAGAATTCAAGAAAATAGCATTAGTGGACCACATCAAAGAAAGCTCCAACAGTTGCAAAGAGATCTTCTTGATCATCAAGGATTTTTCAGCCACTGTGAAAAACATTGCTGCCTCCTAAACAACCTATCCAATTTCTTCCACAGCAAAATTGAAAACATTCTATTCTATTCAATCCTGAGTTTATATAGCGCATGGCTACCCGACAGGCTTCCCAGCACTGTCAGTGCTAGTTAAATTAGAGACAGCAAGATCACGTAGCAGATAACTTAAAAGAAGAAATACGTTTTCAACTTCTTTCTAAAACCCATATAATGATTGCCTCTTCTCAGCTCATCAGGTAAGGCATTCCAGAGTTTGGTTCCAAGATAAGTGAATGAACAACCTCAGCGTCTGGTTCTTTTTACTCTGGGTACAAATAGGAGATCAACATTGTCAGACCTCAGCTCCCTATTGGTCTGATAAGGAGTGATAAGCTGGCAAAGAATTAGTGGACCCTCATTATGTTTTGCCTGATGTACAATACAGAGAACCTTGCAGGTAACCAATGAAAAACTTTCAGCACTGCACATGCTGATTGTGACTTCGGAACACCCAGCAGTAGTCGTGCAGCTGAGATCTGGATAATTTGTAGTCTCTAAAGGACTGTCTGGGGACTGCCCAGGTACAGAGAGTTGCCATAATCAAGACGAGAAAGTATTAGGCCTTGAATCACTGTTCTATGAGACTCCACAAACATGCATTTCAGAGTCTTTCTTAAGGCTCTCAAAAGGCCAAAACAGCTGGCAGCCAACTTCTTTACTTGGGAAGACATAGAAATATGTTTAACCAGCGTAATCCCTAAGAACTTCAGGGGACGGGCGCTTTAACAGGAAAGGGGGCCAGCTGTTATGATTCCAAAGTAATAGATTATTGCTAACTATTATAACTTCCGTTCTTTCTCCATTTTGTTTTAAACATCTGGCTGCAATCCAATTAGAAACCTTCCCTGGGCAGCTGTTGAGTCTCATAGAAGTAGATCCTATATCAGGAGATAGCAAGACAATCAGCTGAGTATCGTCCATGTATGATGCCATTTTAAAGCCAAAAGAACAAATGATATCAGAAAGAGTGCGGACGTAAAGACTGAAAAGTGTAGGGCTCAGGGATGAAGCTTGAGAGACCTCACCTACCAGCTGATGTCTGGTGGAAGAGAAGGGTCCTTCACTGACTTGGAAGCTACATTTCTCCACAAATGATGCAAGCCATCTTAGATCCCTCCCTGTAATTCTAGCTTCTTTCAAGTGCTGGAGTAGGATGAAGGCAAGCACTTAGATGTAGAAGGATCAACGCCAGCGAGCCACCGTGATCTAAGACTAATTTAAGATCATCTGTGACTCTTAATAGGGCTGTTTCTGTGCTGCAACCAAACTTAATCACGTTTGGGTGGGGTGGAGAATATGACTGACTTCCAGGTAGTCTACAGCAACTTCAACACCAACCCAACCCAGTTAACTCATTGCTAACCTACCAATCACTGACCAAATGGACAACCCTCACAAGAAATGACACAGCAGCAATTATGTGGACCATCCACTCACGGGCCCCCTGACACCCATGCCCCCACCACATCTACAACCCAAGAACATCAACAATTAGCACCACCCTGACCCACATCATCAACACCTCCATCATGCCTGCTACTTTCCCAGGTGAATAGAAACTTGCAGAAATAGATGCCCTCCTGAAGAAACCCACAGCCTACCTGAATAAAATGAGCGATTGAGAAGGCCATTAACAAGCAACTCACAACCCACCTCAAACTTCACTATCTTCTACAGAACACACAATCAGGATTCAAAAGAATCACAGCACAAAAACAGTACTCATTGTGGTCACTGACAGCATTTGAAATATCCTTGGCCGAGGGGAAAAAGCAGCCCTGATCGTGCTCCACCTCTCCACGGCCTTCGATACTGTCTCCCACAGCACCCTCATCAGAAGGCTCAATGAGATTGGCATACAAGGATCTTCTCTAAAATGGATCTGTTCCTTCATCGCAGGAAGAATCCAAAGGGTGAGGCTACCACCCTTCACATCAGAGACCAAGAAACTGGTGTCCCACAGGGATCGTTTCACAG